>NC_073708.1:5571063-5945797 GCF_023634085.1 Falco cherrug | reverse complement strand
TGTGGTCTGTGTCCCAGGCCAAGGATTTGGGCTTGGGCCACCCTTCTGCTTCAGAGGGAGTTATGTGGCACTTTGGGGCTACCAAAATGGGGATGCAGTCCTTTATCCCTGTCCTGCTCTGTGCCTCAGGGCCCCCTCGTCTCGGCAGACAGCGATCTGGAAAGGTCTTTGTAGAAGAAAGAGATGGAAAGCTGGTGTAGATGAACATCACACCAGAGTGGTTCTTTGCTTCCCACAAAAGCATGTGTGTTCATGACTTGTTCATGGTGGGGTCCTTAGCCTTGCCCTTTTTTACACCTTGATCTCAGTTCTAACAGGAGAATAAAACAGAAGCAGGAAAGAACAAGTGAAGGGGAGCAGAGGAAGATGCTCCTGGCAAGCATGGTGGCTCCCGGAGATAGGTCCCCAGCACTCACCTTTCCCAGGACTGCTGCTGCACACATGAGAGAAGCCAGGACTTCAATGCCACGAGCACCAGCCTGCAATCCTGCCCTCAGCAGCTCGCCCGCTGCCATGGATTAGATCTCCTGCCAAGCCATTTGTGCAAAATATGTTGCAGATAGAACGGGTTATGGAAAACAAGCCCTGAAAACCACAAGGGCCTCCTGACCCACTTGTATCTGGTTTCTGCCAAGTTCTTGTTACAGATCTTAAACAGAAAGAAAAACAATGTACGAGGGATGAAGGAGCTGAAGGGGAATGAATATTCGTGTTGGAAGAGCAGTTGGCTGGGCTGTGCTTGGGGATGTTTGTTTATTATCAGAAGCGACTCATTGATTTTTATTTCAGCGGGTGCTTTCAGTGGCTTTCCACTCACTCTGTGTCACTGACTGCACAACTGTGACCTCCAGGAGAGGGGAAAGTGGGACTTGGACAGGGATGGAGGGGTGGCACCTGTGCTGCAGAGGCAGAGAAGTAGCCATAGGTCAGGGCATCCCAGGTGCCAGCCAGCCTGCACAGTAAGGCTTGGGAGAGCTGAGGCTGCTTCCACCCCTTTTGGGTCTCCACTACCACTGGTGGTGTGCCTGGATGCTGTGGGTCCTACCCGTGCCAAAAGGACCCCATCTTCTGGGCTCTGTAAGCCTGTCCCTGCAGGCAGGAGAGTTGTGCCTGTCCCATGTCCTTGCACCATGCTGTTGTGTCTTCGATTTATTTCCCTCTGCTTTGTTTCTTAAGAAAATAAGGTTTCTGTAATCCCACTCTACATGTGTGCAGGGGACAGAGATCTCCTCACACTTTGGGAAAAGTATGCTTCAACTGAGATTTTTGGAAGAGGAACAGATTTCTTTGGGCTCATCCCCCTGGAAGGCTGTATCGCACGCTAAGCAGCCTGTGCTGCTCATGGCCAAGATCAGCATGAAAACGTACCCAGCAGGTATTTAGAGAGCTCCCCATCCTGCCTTCCACTTCCCCAGCATTAAGGGCTTTGCTTTCACCAGTCGGGGCCAGGTCTGATCCAAAATGACTGCTACCCTGCAGTCCACACTCCTTGTGCTCCCCCACTATCTGTCCTTGCTGCACTAAGCATGGTGGAAGGTACAGCTCTGCCTGGTCCTTTCGGTATCTGTTTGTGGCCCCGATGTCCACTAATTTGTTTAATCCCTTTTTGAATTTGAAGCTGCTACTCGTCCCTGCAGCCTCACAGGGCAGCCAGAGTCTCACTGTGTCCAAAGCACTTCCCTTCACCTGTTTGAAACAAACCCCATGTCAGGGGTTTCTGCATTCATCTTACCCAGCAGCTCTGCGATTGATAAACCTCCAGCATTCTGCTCTCCAGACTGAAGTGTCCCAGCTGATTTAGAGTCTCCTTGAAGGGCAGCTGTGGCATCCCCTTCATAATTTTGATTGCTCTTTCCAACTCCACTGTGTCCTCTTGACATGTGGAGGCCAGCATGTCACATACTATCCAAAATTTGAATGTACCAGAATCTAGGACAACTCATCGAGTCCTGTTTGGTCACCTGGATCACATGGGCTTTAGACTTTGGCTTTGGTGAGACACTTGAAGGAATAGCAGTCACAGTGTCTGCCATCTTGCCCGCTTGCTAGAGCAGCAGTCACTTCCAGTAGGATCTTCTCTGCATTTTCAAAGCCAGACAGCCGAAGAGTGCAGACTGGATAAAGGTGTCATGAAATGCTCCCACCCGGGACAAGAGATGAGACAGAGTGATGATGTGAGCATCACGAGAGGATGGCTAAATTCTGGCCATGCTGTGTTACCTAGTTGCTCTGGAGGGTCTCCTTGGAGAATCTGGGGTGATGTAGCCCTCATTGCCTTAAGCCCCAGGAGAGCAGAAGAGGATCTCTTTCCTGGAACAGATCATGCCACCAGCATCCATGTTTCTGCCTGGTTTCCTGTGCTGAGCTTTGCCGTGGTACAAAATCAGAGTCCCCCCAAGTCTGGGTGGAGGGACAGTCAAAGGGCCCCAGCCCCACCGAAGGTGAGGAGCAGAGGCAGCTAGACCCCAGCTGCGGTGCTTTGCCGAGGGAGCGAGTTGCACCCTGTGTCCCATCACATTAAAGCACCGCAGGACCCCGCTGTTAGATGAGGCTTCCCACCATCCCTGTTGCATGTGCCTTCAAAGGGGTTAATTCTGGCTGACAAATGCTGGACACAAGCCGCAGATGTGCCAAGCAAGGGTTTTGTGCATGCTGGTGGAAAGAGCCAAGGATCCATTGGGGTCCTTGACTACCTGTTGGATCAAGAGACTCAAGAACAACTTGCAACCACAAACATACTTCTACCCCTATTGCATCATTTCCACCGTAAATACCTCAGGAAAGCCACCAAACAGGGAATGGTTTAGTATTTTATGCTCATGATAACATGACCAGCAGCACACACAAGGGCAGTGAGACCTTGTCCTCATGTGGGGAAGACCTGGGAAATTCCTAGTAGCTCATGCTCACAACAGCTTTCCAGTATGGCCCTCCTTCACCCAGGGTGTGAGGCAGAGCCAGCATCTGTTCCCCCAGCACACAGGCAGGGCTGCTCAGAGCACAGCACAGCAAAGCCAACCTCAACCAGAGAAGGCACCAAGTCATATCAGGAAGGAATTGCTACCCTACGAGGCAGACCGCAGCTGTAGTAGCTCTTGTCCAGCTCCAACCATATCAGCATGAAGCTCTGCCTCCAGCTGGTCTGTCCAAAACACGCTGCTTCGAATCCCTTGCAGTTAACCTTTTGCTAGCTGCAAGCAATGATGATACAGAGCTGGAGGTGGGAGCAAGGTCAGCATGTTGTGAAATGTATTGGATGCCCAAAAAAACCTGCCCAGATTCACCCTGATCACTGCAAGAGCAGCCTGCCTTTCCTCTGAGCGTATTTGAGCAGGACGGTGGTGGTTACTCCATCCTGTGGTAACACTGGGTAAACACGATGAAGATCAAGTAAGTTAACTTTTTCACCTAAATCACAGCCACAATGTGAACCACAGGACCTTCTGTGGTGGGAGATAGATGGGAGCAGAGCTAGTGAGTTGCACAGACTAGGAGATGCTCTATAACAGCCACACTCAGGCATAGACTATTTTGGACCATGGCAGGAATAGTCCAATGGATCACAGTACACACTGTCTCCTCCTCTGAAGTCAATGGCCTCACTTGGGCACAGGAGAAGGATGGCTGAGGAGTGATCACCTCAGGATGGCTTGGGAGAACCTGCCCCAGGTGTTACAAACACCTCCCTCACAGCAACCGAGCACACCACCAGGACCATGACTGCCTCCTCCCAAACCACAGCAGTGAGGAGGGGTTCCTCTCCTCCTCCACTCCCCTCTCCACCCAGGCCCAAGCCCCCTCCCCCGGTGCTGCCATCTGTTTTTCTACTGATGGCAGGGGATTAGGTGTTCCTCTGGCCCTTGAGAAACAAAGCGTGCTCGGCGCTAACTTGTATTCCTGACGGGCTCCTGGAAGGGTTTGCATTCCTCCCTCCCTCACGGAACTACGTGCCTCCCTGCTCCAGTGATGGGGAACTTGGCAAGGCGCAGCGAGAGACCGGGAGGCAGATGGATGACCAGATTAATGGAAAGAGAAGGGAGGTGGGGAGAGGAGTGAGAGGGATGAGCAGGCAGGCTGATCCGCTGCCAGCATACAATAAAGATGAGCGAGAATCCCTCTAACACCATTGCACAGTGACCTGAACTTTCCAATGCAAGGCAGGGCTCCAGCTGGGGCTGGGAAGGTTGAGCCTTGGCTACTGCTCCCATGCCCCAGCCTGAAGTGACTCCATCAGGGAGAGATGGTACGAGCAGCCAGGTGGCTTGGATTTCTCTTACGTAGGGTTGTTCCCTTCACTGAAGTGTCCAGATGAGAAAAATTCCTCGTCCAACACACACTTAGCAGTTAACGGAGAGACAACAGTGGAGGCAAACAGGGACAACGGTCTCCATTCTACAAGTGGAGATGGGTGACTCAGACTTGAGGTGACCTGGACAGTCCATTGGAACAGCATTTCACTGCCCAGCAGACAACAGAGGCTGGGCTCCTAAAGGAGGTGCCTCCAGTGAGGGGTTACTGTGAAATGAGGAGGAACCTGGGACTAAGATGTCCCACGGATATGACAAGTCAAGCTGAACCACGTCAGACCACCAGCAGGGACTATGTTCTGCAGGGGCAGAACATTTCTTTTGCAGGTATATGAAGGGAAGAACATAAAAAAGAGATGGGGGGTGGGGGGAGCACCATGCAGCAAGGATTAAAGGTTATATTCCATCTTTATCCAGCCCTTGGTGACTGATGTTCCCACATCCCACGAGAAGTTGGGTCCCCAGTAAGTGGCCTCTGAGAGCTGCAGTGCCTTTGGTCATGAGGATGGAAGCAGGAGGAGAGTAGGAATGAGGATGGAAGCCAGCACAGATGAGGTGGAAAGAACATTCAGGGCATTTTCTGTGGCCAAACAGGGGGAATGGTAACATCTCCCTTCTTCCCAGTGCCGAGCAGCAGCTCCCAGAGCGATACTTTGAATGAGATGGTTTTGGTAAGAGTTACTCTTTATGGTGTAGTGACTACTATAAAACACATGAGAAAAAAGTTGTCTAGGAAGACTTGGCTTATCAGTCCAACCTTAACAACCTGCAGCACTGTAAAAGAAAACTCAATGAAAAGAATAACCAGACACATACGTGAGAAGTGAGGAGGAGGACGACAGAAAGGAGGTGGCTGTGAGCTGTATCAGAAACGAGAGCATCAGGGTGAAAGAAACTATCTGAGGATTAATCTTCATTAGTACTACAGTGAGTGACTGTGACCTTAAAAATAGGCTTGTGCTGATAAAACTTCTAACGAGGAAGAAGGCATTGTTCCACCAAGGAGGATCAGGATATCTGATAAATAGTTAGACGACCCAAAGGACTAGAGAGAGAAACAGGATGACATTCGCTCATATAAAATCGAAGGGCAAGCTCTTGTACCGATGGTAAAACATCTGCTGTTAGCTTGGAGCTCATAGGTTGGCACCAAAGGAGGCAGAGAAAGGTCTGGGTGTACTTGTTAACCTCGGGATATCTCAGAGCTGCCAGACTGATGCAACTGCACAAATAGCAGAGATAGTCCTGGGTCCTATCAAAAGAGACATTTCCAGCACAAGGAAGCTTTGTACAGGGGCTTTGGTGAGACCTCAGCTGGAAGAGTATGTACTGTTTGGACATTCCTGATGAAAGATTAATTGAAAGCAGAAAAGGCATTAAAAAGTCTACAAGAGTGATGAAGATCATGGACTTTTCATCTTCTGGTAGGACACAGCAATATTTTTTGCTTTCTTAACCTCCTGTGTGCTAAAACTGCTGTTTAGGATTGCTTTCTAAGAGTAAAAGGGGATGACAGCATCCAGGAACAGAAAGAGGTCATGTTGGCCATAAGCACGTTTGGGTGGCCAGTGAGAAGACAGTGATGGTTACTGTGAGATTCTGGGGCTTCAGATAGCTGATCCCCCCCCCCCCCGCTCTCTCTCTCACACACACACACATGCACACACACACACACACAATTCAGGTGGCATTTTTCATCATTCCCTACAGGGTCTCTTGCTGAAGACACAGACCCAAGGTGAGGTGCAGGAACCATGGAGGAGTAAAGGCTGGGGTCAGCCTAGTGTACCTGAGCCTAAGGGAGCATCCTCATGCCTGTGTTGGCCTTCTGTCACCCAAGCTGTGCAGGAAAGGAAGAAGGCGCACCTCGCACCCCATCTGTTTCTTTTTGGGAAGGAACAACTCCCAGAGAGCATAGGGAACAGTTCTCCCTTGCTAGCAGAACCACAGAGAGCATCACCAAACCATCTGGATTGCTCCTGCACATAACCTCCTCCTACTCTGAACACATTGCCCCAGAGCCAAGCACTGGAGGATCCATCACTAAGCTCTGGTACTCAACCATCAGACATCTCTCCAGCAAACAGCGCCTCATTCCCCTACGCTTGCAGCCCCTGCTTTGCAGTAGACACACACAACACAGCTGTCGAGTTTGGGAAGTAACTGCTGCACCACCTGTTGACCATAACATTTCCTTCCCGGGGACGTGCCCCCTGCAGCATTGCCTTTTCTCCCACACTTCAGCTGACAAAGAGCTGAGCTAGGCAGAACCGGGGAGCAAAAGCGATCATTTGCATTGAAACGAGCACAGAAAAAAAATAATCAGCAAAACCCGAAGCTATTTTTGGTGTGCAAACTTCATTTACATTTTCCTTTTTGGTAAAAATCCCAAATTTTCAACATACAACATTCCAAAATACCGCCGCCCCCCCCCTTTTTCCTTTTATCCTCAATCATAATAACAACTAGTGCTTGACAAAGACTGCCTATTTTTAATTTCCTTTGCGAACTGACTCCAAGCTGCCTATGATTTTCTCCTGCCTGGTCATTATTCAAAGCGAAATGAGCGGCTAACCAATTTCTGCAAGAAATTCTTTGTCTGCAGATTCTTCAGGAGTGGTTTGTTTTGCATGTACAAGGCTGGAAATCCTAGTTGTTTTGGTTGGACGTGTGAGTCACGCAGGGCTTTTCTGGATCCGTGTTACTCTAGAACTGCGGTTCTGGTTAAGGAAATATTCAGGCTTGGAGTCAGCATGGACTTTTTGGGGATACCCCTTGCCAGTGAAATCCTTTTGCTAGAACATTCTTCCCAGGCTGGCCAAGAAGTAGGCAGGGAAGGAAATGGGTTTTTCTGCAGCTCTCTCTCCCCAGCATTGCCCTGGCTGGGGGGGACCATACCCAAGGACGCTTGCTCTGGTCTCTCTGTTCAGCCAGCAAGCCCTGGCGCAGCTCGGAGCAAAAGTCAAAGCTGTCCGGCTTTGTGCTGGAGTGAGTCTTCACTGCCAGGAGCTCTCCTACAAGGAGCAGGCGGCTCCTGCTGTGGGCAGGGTGGCTTACCTCGCACGACTGGATGCAGTGAATGACAGAGGGGTCTGGATACCACCGCAACCGGCCCGTGCAGACGATATGCTGAGAAGAGAAGGAGAAAAGAGCTGTTAGGTGAGGCAGCAGAAGGAGGGCGACAGCCACCGATGCTTTATGGAGGTGGAGGGTCTCTCACAACACTGCATTGGTCATCGTGGTGCAGAACAGCAGCACCTCCCTGCACCTCCGCCCAGTGGGAAACCCTTTGAAGGGCATCAAACCCAAGGCAGCTGCACCTGGTTCACCCACAAACCAGGGCACTTTCTTCAAGGCAGAGGCTAGACAGACACACTTGTATGTATATGTAGATAAACCCCTGGGGGGAGACAAAGGGAAATGGCAGGGACCACCAAAGAAGTGGGTTTGGCTGGCAGTACCACCTCATGGTGGCTGACTCGGCCACGAGCTGCTGCTGGGAGGAAGCCGCTGAGGCCCATGCGAGGCTGGAGTCTGCCACTGATGCTGGATTCACCAGCTTCTTGCTTGTACAGGATGCGGGGCTCAGCCCGCCATCACTCAGCGCCTGCATCAATTTCCTCACCAACCCCTGCTGGGGCCCCAGGAGGACTCACCTCCCCGGACCTGGCCTGGAGCAGATACACCAGACTCACATTCACTTGTGGAGCTGAGGTTATCGCTGGTATTTACGAGGCACAAACTCAGCTGTTGCAGCCAAATGGACACAAGAGCAAGATGTGAAGGGCTCAGTTTCGCCGCGCTGGAACGCGCCCCCCGCTCATTCAGCGGGGGTTTGTGGGGAGCACTCATGATTACACAGGGGGAGGAAAAGCCCCACCACACAAGCAATTTCCTCCTTGTAAAGCTCAGGCAGACTTTGAAATCTGAGGCCCCATAAAACGACGGCTGGCCTGTGAAAGTGTCCTAGGATGCCCTTCACAGCACGGGACTCGCACAGAGGGGCATGTTTCTCCTAGCCTCCCACTTGAAATGCACAGCATCAGGCAGACCAGCTCCAGCAGTCCTGGGTGGCATGGGGATGGGGCAGCTCTTCCCACACAGACCTGCTGCAGGTCCTTTCACTACGTGTTCGGTTGAGACCGTGATGGGGCTGGGGCAGGATGAGGTCCTGGCCATCCCCAGGCAGTGCGAGGAAGGCAGAGCCGGAGGGAACTGCCGTCAGATGGAGCAGAGGCTGAGGATGCTGGCTGAGCTAGCTGCCTCCTGCTTCAGCCCTGAGGCTGTTTGCATCCTAGTCCTACTGGGGTGATTCATATCTGGTTGTTGTGCAACTTGAATAGCATTTTAGCATGCTCATATTAATATACTCATATTCCAGGCTGAGGAAATAAGAGGCAGAGGGACAAACCTGCTTGACTGTGGGGTACAATGAATCAGAGCTGAAAGCAAAACAAGACCATGCCCTCCCCAACTGGCCTCTGCAGCTCCCTGTGTGGTTCACCCCATCCTCTCCATCACCTCAGGAGCATGGCAGCTCCTGGGAACTGCAAGCTGTTGAAGGCTTGGAGGAGCAAAGCAGGGAGCAGAGGCAAGAGCCAGGGAAAAGAGGAAAACAAGATGGTCCAGGGAGAGAGCTCCTGGCAAGGGGGAGAGCTGCTTCTTAAAATAACGCCTCCCCTCCCCTCCTCCTCTCTGCAAAATGCCTCCCTTGCACGAAAGCCCACAGTGGTGGTGAAAGGGAAGCCGAACACCACTGCCTCAACGGGCCAAGCCATTCGATCCCTCAAAGGCAAGGAATCCTTCCAAGGCTCGTGCTTAACCATCCCACACGCCCCAGGCATCCTCACCCCCCCGGTAGCAATCCATCGTGGGTCTGATTCAAGGCGACGTACAGTAGTATCCACAGGCATGATGCTGGGCCTCCTGTGGGTTCCCAGGAGGAGGGGAAAGCATTTGGATGGGAGCACTGGCCCCTGGGAAGACTGCTTTTCTTTGTTCCACCTCCTTTCCTATGCATCTCGTTTTTATTTTAAGAAATACTATCCCGGCCGAGCTGCTTTTTGGGAAAGTCGTGCCTTGAGGATCCAAACTATTTGAGCTGTTTTGCCTACAAAATGAGTAAGAGATAGGGAGAGAAAGGCTCCCCCATTCCAGCAAGCAGAGGCAACCGGCCGGCCAGAAGGTCCTGGCAGCCAGAGACACCTTTCAGCTGACAGTGCCCTGCCTTCTCCCTGGCAGGGAGATGCCTGCCTGGGGTTGCATTTCTGCTGCCAGGTTATCGGTGACCCAGGCTCACACCATGCCAGGGGTGGCCTTTGCTCTCCCAGCACACTGGCTGACAGTAGCAGCAGCTTCACAGGTTTAGCCATGTGGCACATCCTGAAAAATCAGTGGGATTCCTGCATTTAACTTCGCTCGCTGAGGTATCCTGCAAGTCTTTGAAAGCTGGCCTATGAGCTGATAACTTATGCTGAACCTAGGGGTGGAAGAGCCGGCGGCTGTGCAGTAGCATCCGCAGGGGAGGGAAGAGGAGAAAGGAGTGGTGGGAGGGAGGAGGACCTGGACACTGGAACATGGTTATGGGGAACAGCAGGTACCTCCAGAGCGTGCAGCCTAGGCAGCTCCCTGGAGAGAGCCAGCCAGCCCTGAGCTCATTATGCTGCTTGTCTTTCCAAGTCTTACCCTTCTTCAGACAAAGTAAAGAGATTTTGGTTATAAAAAAAAACCTGATAGAGAGGAGGGGAGCTCCCCTTTATGCTGCCAGCAAACCCCCTGCTAGAGGACCCCCCACTTCCCCGTTTACCTGGACTCTGGTGGGCTGCAGACGGTGATCCATAGTCTCAGCAGTTACGTTTTCGGGCAGTATGACGGGGTCGCTGGGAGGTATGATACAGGAAGGTATGCACACAGCACCTGTGGCATGAGAAAGAGCCTTGAGGGATTCGTCAGGAGCCAGGCAATGATGTTTACAGGAGGACACCAAACCCACACATGTAGCCTCCTCACTGAGGGCAGAGACAGACATAGAGGAGACCCTTTTCCTCCCAACTTGGGATGGCAATTCCTTCCCCAGATCCTGAATTATGCAAGAGCCTACAGGGGTTGTAGCCAATTCCTTTCTCCCAGATGACAGGAAAATTGAACACTCCCTAAGAGATAGATTCAATCCCTGATGGCAGTATGTGGGATCCAGCATGAAAACATCTGACCTAGATGCTATGGGATGTTTCTGGATGCGTTAGGAAGCACCTTTCACAGCTTTTCTACCACGCTGAATTCCTACTGCCTTCCTGGGACCCAGGAAGGGAAAAAACCAGTAAAGAACACCTTGGAAAAGCAGCTGGATCCCAGCCCTAACCCCAGTCTCACATCGGGTCTGTCCAAAGCTTAACCTTAGCAGCCCCTGCCCTGAGACTGGCCTCAGCCTGGTTTGCTCAGGCCTGGATGACCGGTGGTTTTGTTTTACAGGGATACAGGCTTCCTCAAGTGTCCTTGTCCAGCGGGATGCCAGACAAGATGTGACGACCGTGACTGAGCATTGCAGCTTTTCCTGAAAGCACAAAGCGACCAAGTCCTGAAGAAAGAAACGGATGATGTGGTCCCTCATCTGGTGAAAGTGCCCTGTTACACACAATTGTCACTGCAGCTTTTATCTGGGACCTGCCACATTCAATGTGCAAACGCCAGAAGCAGCAAGTGGAGAGACCCTGGGGGTGGGGCAGAGGGCTAGAGATTAGCAAGATGCAAAGGGCTGAGTTTGCCCTACAGATGTGTTCCTGCTCCTTCTGCAGAAAGATGCTTACGCTGGAGCCAGCTTTAGCTTTGGGTCTTGCCCATAAAGTACAACCAGGGCATGCACAAGGTTAAAACCACCCCGCGTCTGCGTTTAGAAAGAGGATAGAAAAGAAAGAAAACAGGATCTTTTCCATAAATTTCCTAGGGATTAGTACAAGAAGAGGAGTCATGGTGACCTTCAGCTCTCTAGGAGGGCTGAGTCAACATAAGGCTTAGTTTTATGTTTAGCTTTTGTCTGCCCTCACCTATGCTGTGCCCCTGCTCGCACTTGTACTCCACGAAATTCAGCTCTGGGGGCGGTGGGCAAGTGCCTTGTAAGCTCTCACACAGTTTGAACTCCTCTGTCCATAAGCCCTCCTTGGTGCAGATGATAGGAACCTGCAAAGCAGAGGGAGAGCAGTTGGTGTTACCAGCAGCAGCAGCAGGGCTCACCTGCCCGGCCACTGCCCAGCTCTGGAGGGGAACAAAATGCAGGGACCCCCCCTCCCACCAGTGAAGTCCAGAGGGAAGCTCTCAAGGGCAGCTGCATTGGAGCCATCTGGTCCAGCCTATGCATGCTTTACATTACTGACCAGAGAGCAAACTGTTTTCCAGCTGCTGCTGGACCCCACCAGAGGGAATCAACCACACTTCTTTTAACAAGATCCTTCCAGCAGGTTGGATGGAAAACCCGGGTGGAAGAGGTTGGCAGGCAGCATCTCCATCCCCAGGCAAGCCCCTGGCTTAGCAAACCCGCTGCAGCAAGACTGCCCATCATCCCAGGCACATGCATTCACAGTAGCTCCCAAAACCTGCTGGAAACCCTCTACTTTTGCTTTCTGACCCTTTTCACTCAAGACAAGCAGGCTTGCTTAGGACCACTGCTTTTTGAAGGGAACAGGAGAGCATCCCCCGGCAGTGGTGCACCCTGTACCATGGCTGGTATGCAGCAAGAAAAGCTTTGGGGTTGCAAGGCAACTGCTGTTCGGGGGTACAAGGGCATTTGGCCCTGGGGATGGCCAAGCTGCAGCGGGGCCCCCCTGTGCAGCAGGACAGGGAGCTGCTTTCAGGTGCTCGGCTGCTCTCTGCCTGCCCCAAAGTCACTCACCTGTTGTCCCTGCGGCTCGCAGTTGAGGACACACTGGCTGTCCAGCTCGAAGCCCCGAGTGCAGTTGTACATGCCCTCAAAGACGGGAGGGGGTGGCTCGCACACCACAGGGACACAGCGTCCCTCTTCCCACTGCCCACTCTCCAGGCACTGGACCTTCAGAAACTTCCTGGGGAAACACAGATGCCAGACTGCGCTGCAGCATCCCAAACCAACCCCACCCTGGCTGCACCAAGCATCCCGCGGAAACAATAGCAGCCTAGAGACAACCAAGCCCCCCGCATGTGGCTTTCCTATGCCATCCCACCCCTGACCGTGGGTAGGTCCCTCCTGAAGGGACAGTCCACGGTCAACCAGGAGCTTTTCTTCCCCTTGCTGGGGGGATTGCACTGATTTAGGGGCACTGGATGCTTTCTCCTTGCACTCACCACCCTGTTGCTCCCCACCTCTCATGGTGCCCCTAAACCATTCCTCTCTGCCCCGAGCCCCTGTGTGTCCCAGGTTGCTTTGTCCCATCGCCAGTAGCTACATACTTTGCTGGATTGAGTGAGCCTCCACCAGTAAATCCTGCTGGCCTGTGCCCAGCTACTCCTGAGGCTCCTCTTTGTACTCCAGCCAGATCTGTCAATCCTGCTCTCGCAGAGGGGCTGTTTGTACCACAGCAGACCAACACCATCCTGTGCTGCTAAACCAGCACAGGCACAAACTACTTGCCAAAAAAATGATGAAAAAAAAAAGAAGAAGAAAAAGTCCAGGAGCAGAGCCCACCCACTTTTCAGTCTCCTGTCCTTGGCCGCGACAGAGACACCGCACCTTTGACACAGAGGCATCAAAACCCCACGAGGTATTGAGCTGGCTGGGGACCGCTCTCCCAGATGAGGACATGTCACTGTGACCCCAGACTTTGACATGCAGGATTTGACAGGGCTGATGGGCTTTACCTGAGCCAGTGCCGACTGCTCCATCCTTAATGAGACTTTTCCCCACCCCAGTGTCCCTTATTAGCTTGCTCCATCCTTAATGAGACTTTTGCCCCTGCCCTCTCCCACCACAGATGCCAGCAGGCGGGGCTCCAGGTGCCACGGTATGGAGTATATAACATGCCACAGGTACGCAGAGAGGGGTTTAACTGGGTTAGAGAAATCCCAGGGAAGGCAATAAACTGCCCCTCCTTTTGAGCAGCAGTAGACATTGTGTGGGGCCCCCCAAAACAGTGCACAGCACAGGGTCACACAGCCCAGAGTGGTTAGGGGACCCTGTCTGCATCCCACCACCAGACCTAGGGCAGGAGCTGGTGTCCATCCCCATCACATTTCTGCTGGGAACTCCTGCGTGGGAAATTTAACAGCTTTTTGAAACATTGTCACCTTTTTAATCATTTGCAGCTCTTAGAGATTCCCCTTCTCCCTTCAGAAATCAGAGATCTGTTTTTCCTGAAGACTGTATAAGGGGGACAGCAGGTTCCTGCTGTGGATTCAGGCTCCAGCAGGTAACACGGAGGCAGGCAGGGGAGGGGATGCGGCAGGCCCACCGGAGCAGAGCTCTGCACAAATCTTGCCATCAGACCACACCAGGAGCACAGCTGGCCATGGTGGGAGCACCAGAGCAGCAAGTGGTGCTGCAAAGTGACCCCAAGAGCAGCAGCCTGGAATTGACTGAAGGGAACTGCAACTACGTACTGTTTTGGAAGCGTGGTGAGGAGGAGCAACTCTGGATCCCATTCTAGGCACCCGCGGTTTCAGCCCACCCCTGATTTAACTTTCTCGGTTGCTCACCCTTTCTACTGGGACAGTGGTCACTGCTTTTTGAAGATGTCCCTGTCAGACCTTGCCTCCTCCAATATCTGAACATTTTGGTTTGCCCACCTTTAAAGACAAGCAAAGGCACGTGCCAAGAGGTACTGATCTGTGCTGGATGTCCAGGTCCTTGCTGCACTTTCCCCCCTCTTGAAACAACTTTCAAGGGGAAAATCACCAGCAGTTAAGCTGATGGCATTACAGCAATAGGAATCACCAAAACAGTGATGCCTCAGGCAAACACTTTTACAAACCAGGAGCATCCCAGCCACTTGTTGCTTCTCACTCCCCTACTTGCCACCAGGGTATAGCCCATGCAGCTACTGCACCTCCCTGTTGCTCCTCTGCCTATTCAGAGGCCCTCTGCCAGGAGCTGCAGGCAGACCTGGGGTAGAGGGGCCGAGAGTGGAGAGGACGCGCTGCAGGAATTGCAGTTTGCACAGGTGCACACTGTGGTTTGCAGCCCCATCATTTTTCACCAGGAGTCCTTGTCTTGATGTGGCACTGGAGCAATGCCAGCAGGGGAAGAAGCTGCGCACAGCCTCTCCCACCTCTCCCCAGACCTGCACCCTCCTCCTGGACCCTGGCCCTGGGGGGAGAAACTGCATTGCTCTGGAGGTTCACTGCACTGCCAGCATCTCTGCTAGGGAGCTTCAAACAGGGCTGGCCTGGGCTGACCCCAGGGTAGAAGGTGGTGTGTGGACCTCTGCCGCACATATGAAGTGAGCAGATTATATTAAGGCACAGGGAAGGGGAGGGAGGGGCTTTTTAGAAAAAAATATTTTTATATATAGATATATAAAAAAACCCCAAACCAAAACACAACCTCACAGCAGCTTGAAATTTCCCGACCCCTCGACTTCTGATCTGGGTTAGTAGCATTTCTCGAGGATTAACAAGGAAGCCAGGAATATCGGAGTCAAAGCTTCCCCCTCCAACTGGGCAAGCGGATGCCTAACGGGTAGAGGAGGCAGGGGAGACATCTGAGGCCAGCAAGGGCTGCATCTGATGTGAGGGCATGAGCCCTCACCCAGCTCCGGGAGCTGAGCGTGGAGGAGCCTGGCTGGGATCCAGCCATGTACTGGGGCAGCCAGCTCAGGGGGACTGGGTCCACCATACAGGACCAACGATAAACAAGCCTAAAGCCTCACGTCCCAGGGCAGGAGACTGATGGCTTCAAAAAGAATAGATGGGAGGGAGGGAGATATGCTGATAAATTGAAGGAAAGCAACACCAGCTTGCAGAACCTTTGCTGCTGTGCTCCAAACAGCCTGGGCAACCTGGGCTGTAAATCTTCATCAGAGATCTTCGGGGTGGAAGTGTCACAGCAGTCCGGTTGACAGCCTGTGTTTTCTTTACCTGGCTGTTCGGCTCCCTCAGCCGTGCGGGTGTTTGCCTTTTATCTGGAAGGAGCCAGCTGTGGGCAGCAGCTGCGGGTGCCCCACGCCTTTGCACCCACCACAAATGTACAGTGGCTTGGTGCCCTGTGGCACTCCGGCGCTCCCGGGTTAGGTTGTCCTGCTTTGCCCGCTGCGATCTTTCTGATGCGTTTCCAGCCCCTGGTCTGCTAACCTCCTTCCAGTCAGTTTTCTCCTCCACATTCTCCCACCTCCCCCTCCCTCTTTCATGATCTCTGTAGTCATTGAACAGGGAGAGAAGGCAGAGGGGCTGACATCTCCATGGAAGCTCATCAGGGGAGCAGTGCTGCGGTCCCTTGACCTCTGGTCAAAAATGCAAGCTGGGACTTTCAAAGCTGCCTAAAAGACCTGGGTGCCTGGTGGTTCTTTGCTGTATTTCCTCAGGCTAGCAGAAGGGGCTCAACCCCTCACACAAAGGTAGCTTTAAGATCCCCAAATCTCTCCTCTTCAAGGAATCATCCCACACTGGGCAAGTGAAACAACCCCTCTGCCAGGGGCTGACCTTTTCGGTCCCCAAACTGAGAGCATCCTCTCAGCTTTAGCGGGCTCCTCTAAAGGATGCCCTAGATATTCCTGTTGGAGACCTGCTTCAAATGACACTTCAATGATGGAAGCAACAGCAAGGACAACTGAGGGGGTGACATCTATTTTCCCTGAAGTATCAGACCCCTGACTTTCAGGCCAGCTCTTTCAATGCTGCAGCTGTGGACGAGGCCAGCCGCTGCTCCTTGACAGATCCGGGTGGGTGAGTTGGTGCTGCCTTTGGACAGATGCTACCCAAAACCAGACAGCTCCCAGTACAAAGCTCAAATGTATACGTTAAGTTCCCCTTGTTACCATTATTTTGGAGTTGGATGTGAAATAGCTTGGCAGCTGGAAACCAGGCTGTTATGCGGACTCTCCAAGCTGAAAACAGATTTCCTTTAGGAAACATCAAAGCTTTGCCCTTCATGTCAGCATCATCATTCAGATGATCCTGCCAGCAGAAAGGCAGCAAACCCCTGGCAGGACCTTGATTATAAAACCAGCATTTCCTCCAGAATCCCTTGTTGACAAACAGTAATTTCTGAAGGGCCTTTCCTCACCCAGTTTACTAGATAAAAGCATCTTCTTGGAGACAATGGGTTTCTTCATCCCCTTTCTTTTCCACTTAGGCTATGGGAAATGAATTTCATCTAAGATTGCAGGAGCTTTCTAAGCATCCTTACTGCCCATGTGGTAAAATTCAACTAATGAAACAGAAGTGAGGGGCTCACATGAGCAGCTGTGTCCGAGAGCATCACAGCTTGTACCGAGACAGCTGGATCCCAGCCACAGCTCAGGTCTGCTGGGCACTGTCGCCCTACCACCCAAGGAGCAAAGCCCCAGGCCTTTGGTCCCCAACCCAGCTGTAGCAACCGTGGTGTTTTAAGAGGTGAATGAGAGAAAAAGACACTGCAAAAGGCTGATCAAAAGAGCAGCTAGTCAGGAGGCAATGCTGAGTCCTGGCTGGGTTGAATTTCCTCTTGCTGTGCCTGTCCACGGGGGATCCAGAGCCATCCTTGAAGGAAAGGTGCCTGCAAGCAACCCTTGAAGGCAATGACTGAGCTTCTTATAACAATTCTGTGAGAATCTGAGCATGTCTTTCACATAACAGAAGAGAGGGCTGATCCCTTGGGAACCCACAGACACTCAAAGCCACCTCTCCATCTTCCCTGGAGAACAGTCCGAGCCCCACAGCTGTTGGCAAGGCCAGCTGGGGGTTGTACTCTCTCCAGCATCCCCCTCTAAAAAGAACAAATCGCTAGAGCTAGAAGAATAATCCAAAGGGAACCTGACTGTATTTCCAAGGCTGAAGTGGTTAGCTGGCATGAGAAGTCTTCAGTGTCATCTGGGGATCGTGCCTGACTTTTGTCCAATGTATAGTACACAGAGCAAGTCTTGCTTTCTTATGCCCATCAATATCTGTATGGCACTAAATCCCTGAGCAAGGCTGGTGCTTGCTGTGCTGATGGCCAACAGGGAGACAACAGATCAAAAACTCGGTCTGTTGAACCCAGAAAGACTTCAGAAGACCCCACAATTTGATTGTCCCCATCATCAGCGGAGACCCTGCTTGCACACCAGCACATCAGGAACCTGCACCCCACCAGTGCTGGTCCCTTCCAGAGTTCTCCATCACCTTCAACAACTCGCCTTCTCCAAAACTGGACTGAACAAAGCAAGCAACCTCTCACTCTGGCAGCTCCCATCCTCCGCCTGCCAGGGCTGAAGCACCAGAAGGATTTCCAGCAATCGACTGGCCCGCTTACTGGCTAGTGGCTGCTACTCACTACATGGGCCAAGGGGTTTGTACTTATGCTGAGCGAGCATATACCCAGAGCTCCAGATGAGACAGTACGCTGACATTTACACTTCCAAGGAAAGGCTTTTGCTTTGCATCAGGCCACTCAAAAAGCAGCTAATCTGCATGACAAGCAAGCAACAAATTCTCTGTTTCTGTTAAAGTTTTTTCTGCTTACCATAACAGGATCGTACTCTACCATCAAAGATGTTAGATGAATTAGTAGTAGTGATAATAGCAAATGTGAAAATGCTATGTCACTGTGCATTGCTATGAAAACAAACCTCTTTGCATGATTTTCCTTGACTCGTCCCACGGGCTGCTCAGACCCATGGTGGTTACACACACATCAGAGGAGCCTTGGGAACTCCCAGAGGGCATCTTTTTTATGAGCAGTCGCTGCAGCATGACTGTGATGGCCTAACTTTGCAAGCTGAGTTGATCTGATTGCATGCCCAGCGCCTGAAATGCCACAGGCAAGCAAGTTGCTCTGCAGTTTGCAAAGCAGTCCATGTGATCGTAGCCCATAATCATAATTTGCCCAGCTCCCCTCGGCCCAAGAAATGCTCCTAACACTGCAAAAAACTGTTTACAGAAACCACTTCCTTCATTACGAGGCAAGAAATTTGGCAACTGCTTCTCAGCGCAC
The DNA here is from genome assembly GCF_023634085.1 of Falco cherrug. NCBI lineage: Eukaryota > Metazoa > Chordata > Aves > Falconiformes > Falconidae > Falco > Falco cherrug. Next base: position 5,927,419 of record NC_073708.1, on the reverse strand, counting down.
AACAACCCTACCCCAGAGCAAAGTAGAGACAAAGTCTGCATCCAATTAAAACTGGAAGGGGGCATTAAACAATTAGCACATAATTACCTGATTTGGGCTAGCATCAAGACTCTGGGGAGAACCCAGCCAGTGCCAGGGAATCTGTAGTGACCATACCCGAGGGGGCTTCAGCTGGAGGCATCGCAGACATAGTGCTGCTTACCCCCCAGCCTCCCAATATTGGCTGGGAACAGGGCTAGTGAATCACCAGGAATTATTCCCTGAAGCATCGGGAAAAATCTTCTCTAATTGAAATGCCAATGCTTGAGATTAAATTCAGCCAAGATGCACAGGGGGTAAAATGTTAACCCTGACAAAAGGCAGTCATTCATTCTTACAACACCCATAGCCCTGATTTATGTTTTATCGCTTCTAGGAAAGAGAGCAGCTCCAGGAATCTTCCAGCATCTTATTACATCTAATTACCTGAGAGCCTGCAAACACTTCTGTACAGGCTTCATTTTCACCAAGTGACAAGTACATTGAGGTGCAAGGGAGAATTCACGTGCTTTAATTTAAGGCACTTAACATATGTGTGCATGTAACAGCAGTTTACACCTTGTTCCCACCTCCTTTCACCTAAACCAGGGGAATGCCGCTTGCATTTCAAGAAATCTGCATGACCAGAGAGAACTACCTTGTATCCATCAAATCAGACTGCCAGCATACCATCACCTCTCTTCCTTGCTCCCGTGGGGAGAAGAAGAGGAAGGCAACTGTGATAACAGACCCACCACAGACTTACTTCTTAGGTTTGCCTGCTGCGTTCTCGGCCACGTGGTATCCAGGCTTGCACTTGTAGCGACAGACCGAGCCCACATCGTGGTTCCCTTGCAGGCACCGCGGGACCAGGAGCTTGGCATTGGCCACAGCAGGGGGTGCATCACACTCCAGCTTGCAGTAGGCTTCGGGGAGCGACCAGAGACCATCCTCCAAGCAGGTCAGCCACTGGTTTGTTCCTGACCGCAGAAGAGAAGTGTGTTGGGGTTAACAGATGACTCAGGGATGGAGACCTGCTGAGGGAAGCTCGGAGCAACCAGCAAAAGTCCTCTTGCTAGAAAGCATACTGCTGCCAAGGGAGGCAACAAATACAAAGACCATGGACTCCATTGCATGCCTGGTCAAGCTGGGGCAGAAACTCCCTGAATGCAGATAGAAGCAGGGAAGGAACAACTCCTAGGGCATGGAGAAAGGATCTGGGTTCTGCAAATCTCCCCCAAACCTTCATTTAAACTTCTCCCTCTCTGGTGATGTCTCCGCATAACCTTCTGTGGGCTGGGGGCTTTTGTGAATGACACCTGTCTGTCATATGTAGTTCAGCCCACCTTCATTCCCCCCAGGTGCTTTTTGCAGCTTGTTCTTCCTACCCTTACAAGCGGTCATACCCTGAGCTACATGTGCAGCCCAAGATGGGAAGTGCCAGGAGGACAGCGGGAGACTTAAACTGGTGTGACTGGGAATTCAAACCACCCGTTACTGAAGCTTTGGGTTGAATATTACAGCCCAACTCTTTGTTGTCCCTCTAAAGAAAAAGTCATTTGGTAGACCCAGCTAATGGGTGGCCAAAACTGCACAGCTCTGGGTGTCTGTGGTAAGTGTCCAGGACTGCATCACCCACATGGTGGGGATGATGAATGGTTCACTGGGAACTGCTAAGCAAGAAAAAAAAGCTGGACTGGAGCAAATACTACTCTTCCTGCTGAGAGGTTTGGATCAGCAGGTTCCCAGTGCGGCCAGACTGCTCCACACTCCCTTCAAGAATCAGTTTCTTTTGATGGGGTCACTGCTCTGCCTACAACTGCTCTTGGACCATGCCGCCGCTCATTGCTTGAGTACCTGGCAGGCTGGCACTGCTGAGGGTCATCCCCCACACCCGAGCGCCGTGCAGCCGTGTCATCCTTTCCTTGCCTATTCTTAGCATTTACTAGCCTTGAGAGCCTGCCTGTAAGGGGAGAGCCTTTGGGGAGAGCAAGCATCAAGCACGTCCCTGCCTCACCAGCTCAGCCGAGTCGGCTGGACCTCAAAGAGTTCACCCACATGGCTCAGCAGCCTTGGCCAAGCGCCACCAGCCATCGTGTCAGCCACCAGAAGTCACCCAGGGCTATCCACCGAGGGGACGCCTTCCCACTGGGAGAGCACAGCAGACCTCCTCTTGACTTCAGGGGGAACCAGAGGCAGCTGTGAGTGAAAGATCAGATGAAAGCCCTGCCCTCAGCTGACCCACCCAGGGCAACAGGCATCTTTTTGGGCAGGATGCAGGCTGTTGGGTCGTTGTTCACGTGCTACCCTTTGATCAGCCCACGCTGGGGATCTGCTGGCATCCCCCCTGTCATGAAATGAGACCTTAATTCTCCGCAGTTTTTGCTCCTTAGATTTAACTTTGAAAAAAAGAGGGGGGGGGGAAAGAAAAAAAAAAAAAAAGAAAAAGATTTTCATACAGTTCGGCTATAAATGTCTCCATAAAATAGGGCACCCATTAAAATGATTTGTTGTATGTGATTGTTCAGAGCGAAGGCACTGGTGGAAACTCACATAAAGTCCCAATGCTTGAAGCTGTCAAGGCAATTACTCCCGAAATCCCATCCAGCTCAGCCCTGTATAGACAGGAACAGTAGCTCTCTTTCTCCGCCTTGGCTTAAAAACATTCCTGCGGCTATCGATGGAGTCGGCAGAATGAAAGCCAGGCCATGGCATGTCTGGGGGACTGCTGTGTGTCTGGGTGGTGAACATCTCCCAGACTGCTCCGCAGCTGTGGGCATCAGTCTCTACAGCTTTATACAGCCCCTGGCCTCCTGAACCACAGGCTTTTCCACCGCCACCAGGCACTGAGCCACTTCTGGCTCTCTGAAGTCCTCCCTGTCTGCTCGTGCTGGCTGCCTCCACGCTTCTTGACTCCTTTTTGCCCATAGTACTGGAGGCTGCCAGACCTCACCGGCTATCAGAAGACATCCCTATACCCTGAGGTGGATGGATAAGGGCTGCCAGCCAAGGGATGGGAGTCAGAGGGAATAACCCCACACTATGGTATCTCCGCTCAAGGTGGTGGAAGGATGCCCACTATTTCAGGAAGTGTCAAAAGAGCCCACCTGCCTAGAAGAAGCCAAAATAACTGGGAAATTCAAAATAGCAATGCTCTGTTTGACCAGCTTAGGACAGGGCACGGAAAGGTGGCACCGAAAAGGGTGGTTAAATCTCTCAGCGCTCCAGACCATACCTTGAAGCTTGGCTGGGTGGATGCAGGAGAATGAGCATCTCTGCAGGTAGGTGGTCCCCTTGGGGCAGGAGAACTCAGCGTAGTACACGTGGGACTGGTCAGGGACACTGCAGTCGACAGGGTCACAAGTCACAGATCTGTCCCACTGTCCCGAGTTGCATGTCAGCACCACCTCCTGCTGCAGAGAAAGCAAGGCTCCATCAGAGTCCTGTGAGTGAGCTTTAACCTACTGGTTTGCCACCACAGCAGAAAGGGCTGACCCAGGGCTCAGGACAAGGAGAGCTTTCCCCCAGTGCCCCCTTTCTCCCCGCTCTAGACACGGAGTCACAAAGCCCTTACCTGTTCATGGGGTGATGTTTGGGGTGTGAAAGTGGTGAATGACCCTTGGGGTAACGTGCAAGCCACCTGCACAAGAAACCTTCTGATTCTCGGTCTGTAACTGCTTGCATTCCAGAAAATGTTAGCTGCATGCACGCTGTCTGAGCAGTGCCAGAGCACTTTAAGGGAAAAACGAAAATCCCTTCAAGATACACTACCCACCTTCTGAGCTACAAGTTATTCCCAGCTCGGTGTGCTGCAGTTTTCCCCTCTAAAAGATCAAATCTTACTTCAGCTGCTGACAGGCAGCTGTCCTGTTGATTGTTTTTCCCTAAACGCACCAATTCTCATGCCTCAGCCCACAGACCCCACAGAAATCAGAGGTTTGTATCACCTCATTTACAAATCCTAAATACATGGCCCATCTTACACAGCTGAGGACTGCATGAGAACTTAACCCCCAGTGATTCCACCACTAAATATGATCAACGTGTGCCACGGACTTCATCAAAACAGTGGTGGGTGACCGTGTGCCGTGAGCAACCTGGTCTAGTGAAAAGGTGTCCCTAGCCATGTCAGGGGGGCTGGACTAAGATGATCTTCTAAAGGTCCCTTCCAACCCCAACTGTGATTTCCACTCCCAAACCACTAACACCATTCCTGCAGGCCTCTTTACCAGCTGAGTACAACCACGCTGCTTGGACAATCAAATGTGTGACCTGTCCTTCCAGCCAACATGTTTTGATTGAACCTGGACGTGGTGACTCTGAAGGACATTGCTAGATTTGGGTCTGGTACTCTTGGGTGTGCAACAGGATCATGGTGTAGCTGATCCAAGTGGAGAGGATGCTCAGGGGAGAGTTGCGCGCATTTTCCTAAAATGCCTCAAGATGAGTAGGGTCACATAGCCAAACCAGCAACATCACTGGAGGGCTCAGGGCAGGGCGCTCGCAAGCTACCATCTGCTGTGACAGCCACATCGTGAAGCTCTGTCCAGAAGTTTCCCATCTCGCTGCCAAACACAGGAAAACTGTCACCCGAGGCAGATTTATTCTGTGCGGTTTCATTTCAGAGAACGGGAACATTTTGTTTTCCCTGGGCATGCCTTGGCCCACAGAGCTGTGTGGCCGTGTAATTAATAACCTCCCCCATGACGAGGGGCCAAGCAGTGCATCCCCAGCTGCCCCACTGCACTTCCCAGCACCCATCTCTCCTTCGGCACACACCGATGGCTGCAGCACGGGAAACCTGCCCGCCAGGCACCACGAGTGCTTGCAGCTCTCCAAGGAGAGGGAAGGTCCACCCTGCTGACATGGCCTGACTCACCTCCATCTGTCTCCACCCCCTGTGAGTTCACGCTCTTGCTCAGGCTGGCACGGGGACCAGCTCAGCCCCGGAGACGCCTGTTCCCCCTCCAGGAACAGCCTAAGGATGGGACACACTGTGCCCACAACCCTGCCAAGGTGACTGCGCAGACCCAAGGAAGCTCAGCTCCCAAGGACACATTGGTCCCAGGTCTCCTCTCCCAACAGCTAAAAGCCACGCTGGTTTGTAGCTTTTACAAGACATCCCCCAGCCCTATGGAAAGCGGGACAAACTCTTTCATAGTGACCTTTGCGCTGCCCTGCTGGCATGGGCAGCTTTATTGCAATGCAACACAAAGGAAGAAAAACTCTCCGTGCTGTCGGCTGCCTCTAAATATAGTCGCTCCACAATGACTTCATTTTTTCCTGAGCCACTAACTTCAACTTTAAGAGAGAAAACATCCCAGGGATGTTTAACCCTCCCAGCAGCGCCGATCTGGAGAACAGAAACGTCTACCTCTCCCTCCGTGGGAGTGCATCACCCTGGTTTAGGACACCCCCTGCAGCAGCTTTTAGCCTGGCAGAGCCATGGTCTGCAGGCAGCACTGGGCTGGGAGATCTAGGACTGCAGCGAGGGAAGAGAGGGCTCTCCAGAGCAGGACCACCAGCACAGAGGTCCAGCACCACAGCCTCCATTGGGATGGCGTTTATTAAAAAAGAAGCAAGGAGGTTAGGGCTGGAGGTACGAGGTGTCCTGGGGTCATTCCAAACCACTTCGTGGTGGTTAAATCTTTTTTAACTAGCACTCAGTCCAGCGAGATGTAAGGTCGCCCCCACCATGAGGTCCACTCACCCGCGTTGAGCCCAGGCTCTTCCCATTGCCAGAGCGTAGGATGAAGCCCTTTTCGCAGGTGACAGTGCACGCCATGTGCCGTGGGCTGTTGGAGGTACAGTTGAGGGTGGCAGCGTGAGCAAGCAGCGCCCGTGTGCAGCTTCCCGATCCTGCACAGGCACCGTGGACACAGCTATGGGGGAGAAGAGGAAAGAAATCAACAAGTGGATCCCCAAGGCTTCTTCAGCAAGGAGGGCTTCTCTCCAAGTGGCAACTGGATGGGATGCTCAGCAGGTCACAGATACCTACAGAGATGTGCACCTGACAATGATGCCAGGAGGGTTCGTTTTTTTTGGACCTTGGCCCAACCCCAGCCGACACCTTCCCACAGACCATTGTGTCCTTCCAAGCTGATGGAAGGAGGCACAGCCAACAATGGTTCTTCCAAAATCTGTGCTGTCTGGTGGGACTTTTCTGCCTACAGCCAGCTCCTCTGCCCCAGGGCGTGCTGACTATATTGCATGGAGCCCGCACACAGCCTGGCACCAAAGGGGCTGGTGGTGCTCACTGCAAGTGGACCAAGAGAGCAACAGGAAGGAGGTGACAGGGAGAGGGCAGGCAGATGACATATCCAGCAGGGCCACAACTCTCCCATGGCCAAAATGGGGAAGTTGGTGTCAGGTGGTCCTTCTCAGGCAGCACTCCTGAACGCACAAGGAGTAAGGCTACCAACAGCAGGCATTGTAGCACCCTCCTGAGAGCTGCAGCTTTTTCAGCAGCAAGCTGGTCTCTACCACGTGACAATTTCTCATCTCCAATGTGCTCAAATCATACTGGACACCAGAGAACTTGTGGCAAGAGACCTGAAACTGCACTTTGCAATGCCGTAGGGAGTACACCTCACTCACATGTGTCCTCCCACACATACTCCGCTCACGCATGTCTCAGACACTAGTGTTTGGGGACAGACAGTGAGCAGCAAGAGATCTGCACTTCCCAAAGGCAACAAAGCCCAGACAGTAACACTGGGTGTTTCTCCTTCCTGGTAATTTCTGAATCCCACCTCAATTTCAGTCAGCCTTAGCTCAGAATAAGACAAGATTTGCAGCAACAGGTGGTCAGGAAAAGATGAAGAAACTTTTTTAAAGCCTCTGCTGATAGAAGGGTCACGGGTATGTCAAAACCTGTATTAGACATCAGAGAATCCACAGAGGATTCTCCACCTGCAAGGAAAGAAGAAAGCTGGAGAAGAAACCTCTGCAGACATTAGGGAACCATCCACAAGACGTTCTTCAAACTGTGTCCAGTCCCCTCCAGACCTGGCAGCAGAGTTGCCTGAGCTTCACGTCCACACAGCTACACCATGGCCTGTGATGGAAGGGAGGAACTGGACATTCTGCAGCTGTCTCCTCCACCCCACTCTGCTTTGCTGGTCTTCAGCACCTCTGCTCTTCCCACAAGCCCATGTAGCATTTCAAGCCTGTCCACGTTGATGCCATGCTCTTTGGGATCAAGACCATCTCAAGACACACCTGTCCAGCTCTACAGACTCAGCTGTGGCCACCAAGGTGAGATGTGCACCACCTCAAGTTACAGAAGGTCCCAGGGAAGCTTGCTATGTGTCACCTGTCCCTTGGGAATAGACAGCACCCCTCACCACAGCAGCTTCCCACCAGGGACCAGCTGTTAGGTACCACTGAGTTAAGCATCACAAGTAACCCCCTAGTGGAGTGCTGGCCAGAGGACTATGGCCTCCATCAGTGAAATGCAGCCAGTAGATTAATTACCAGAGCATGGAACAGGCTGCCCAGAGAGGCTGTGGAGTCTCCTTCTCTAGAGACATCCAAAACCTGCCTGGATGTGGTTCTGTGTGACCTGCCCTGGGTGGACCTGCTTTAGTAGGGGGTCGGACCAAATGATCTCCAGAGATCCCTTCCATCCCTGACCATTCTGTGATACCTGGGATAGAATAAGGCCAAAATATGGGGTTGACACGACAGCTCCCACAGGAAAACGCCTTGGTTATCTGGTGGCTAGGCTCTATCTTCTACCAGGTTACATAGGTGCAAAAACTGACATCAGCCCTCCTGAGGCAGGGGCCAGAGGTGCTGCAGCTTCAGGCAATAACTGGGGAGAGAAGGGAGGGAGCTGTACCCGACTGCCTCCCCTCTGCTCCCTGCTTTGCACGGGACTGCTGACAGCTTTTGCGCGCTGCATTTCACGCAGGGGAAGCAGAGGCAGCCTTTGCCTCTTGCCTTCGCTCAATCTCTCCAGCCAAAGATGCACAGCTAGAAATCCCACAAACGACATACACACACAAAAAAATATAAAAAAAAAATTAAAAAAAATATTGGTGCCGACACAGACATTAAGAGAACGCAATGTGCTGTTGACTCTGGACAAGTCCACCGAGCCAAAGACACGGTGGAAACCTGTAGGCCACAGCCCTGAAAGAGCCGGTGGGCACAGGAGGGGACCACAAAGAAGAACAAGAAGAAAGGGGCTGTTTTTTCAATGCAGACCTGTTTATGAAGTGAGAAATGGTTTCAGGGCAGCTGCTGCAAATTCTTTCACTAGCTTATATTTCCATTTGCTTCCTTTTTAAAGAATTTGTTTTATGAGCACAGCGTTTGTCAGGTCATTAGCTTCTGAGGGCATCTGGTACCAATTGTAGCCCTCTCCCCTCCCCTCCCGCAGTCACCTTCTCTGGGCAGTTGCTTTGCTCCCTGCCTGTGCCCCCGGCACACGCATGCACACATGCTGCCGTCCCCAACTCCACCTCCCCGTGACAGAGCCACTGTCCTAAACCTCCTCATGTGTGTGTCTCTGCACGCGCGTGTGCCAAAGGGGCTGAGCAGCCTTGGTCCCGCATCCCATCCTCTTCCTTACCAGCCATGGGTATGTGGGGAGACGCAGCTGGTGTGCAGCATCCCTCCTACCACAGTGCTACATCGACACAGCACCACAAGGAAGTCCTTACCCCTGCGTGCATCCGGGCACACGGAGGTTATCTAGCCAAATCACAGACCACATGTTTAGAAGTGAAGCTGGGACATGAGCAGCGGGTTCACTGAGTGGCTGTAGGCTACAGGTCAGCTGGGTGGCCACACCAGGACCCCAAGACACATAACTTGGTCTGCTCGTGATGTTGGGTTGAGTTACAGAGTGTGCACCCATCACAGCAGCGGTTTGAGGGACAGTTGGTGGCACCCGCTGGGCACATCCAGCCAGGCCAAGTGCTTGGTTGGAGCAGCTCTGCTGGCACTGGTGGAGCAGCAGTACGTTGTTATTACATCACAAGTAACAAAGCACTGATCCTTTTCAGCACTACTGGGTGTATTTTGGTTTTCTACCGGCTCAGAAACATAACCAGCAATGCTGGTATAAAGTAGATTAAAAGATCAGCAAGTTTCTTACTGTATTATTATATATGCAAAACGTTAACTAGATTAGTTGTACATAAGGGATTGATAATTATAGGGCATAACATCAAAATCTTTCTTTTTGTATACACCACACAAATACGCACACATTCTTTATGTGCATATAGATATATTTCAGAAATCACTAGCTTTCTCTTTGCCCCAAAAGGTAACTAACTTATCACCATTTGCTCTGTGACTAACCCACAAATACACACTGGGTTTTATTTTGGAAATGATCTGAGACCTACCAACTAAGTTCTGACAAGTTGTTCTCATCCTATATGTAGCTTTGAAGTCTGGTGCTGCTATTCCAGACTTGAAGAGGGGCTCAAATCACTGAAAGCTGTCTGATTTTCTCAAATATATCAGTAAGCTTAACAAAAAAAAAAAAAAAAAAAATATATATATAATCTCTACTAACAAACTTTCCCTTGATGACTTCTTTTATTATTATCAACATCATCATGACTATCAGTGTAATACTCTGGGCCAAGACAACCTTGAGCCTGATGGCACAGAAAAGCAGGCAGGAAAAAAAAAAAAAAAAAAAAAAAAAAAAAGCCATGTAGCCCGGCCCCCACATGCCTTACCAGGGTTCGGGTAAAGTGATGGAATAAATCACTGCTCCCAGCCGCTGGAACAACCTAACGAAGGCTGGACGAGGAAATGGTGCAGTTAGCCCAGTTCTGATCTCAGCATGAAGGAGCTCTTTCTCCTTTTGATGATAAATGAAATTCCTGTATCGCAGCTGCAAACTCCTGACTTTTGCCCATTTCTGATTCAGGCCGTATAAGATGCGGGACAAGCCAATACATTGGTGGTTGTTGGTTTTTTTTTTCCTGCATGAAACTTCCAAAAAATTTTCCATTTTTATCCCAGCATCTTTTGAAACTCAAACTAATGATTTGTCAACAACACTTTTACAAAATAGCAAGATTTTTCTTCTCTACTTATTCCACATCAGCACCAGCCTGCGTGATTTTCTGGGCTCACCAAGTCCCATAACTCATACATCAAAGAAAGTTTCAGATCTGGAAATTTGTGAAATTCTGCCTAGCAATGACCCTAACTGCTCTGGAATGATAAGAGCTTTGTTCTGAAATGTGACCAGTTCTATAAACCAGAGCATAACTTTTCCTTTGAGATCCTTCATCTTTCTAGAACAAAAGCAGGAGGCAACTGCCAGCAATGAAGCACATGGAGCCAGAGGTGGCAATGCTGGCAGGGAGACATCATTTTATTGTGACAAACCCCAAATCCTGAAAAGCTGCAATTTTGCATTTTACAGCAATTATTTCATGGAACCCAGAAAAATATTGACGGATTTACCCAACTCAATGCTAAGCCAAGCCAAATACAGTGCAGCTGCCTAAAGTATAATAAATCACCCATAAATTGCTGTAGTATCTAACCCAACTTTCAACCCAAAGATTGCTGCTAAAACAACCCTTATCATCAAGCTCCAACTCTAACAGGGGAAAATCATTATAAGAAGTTCATCTCATGGTGCAAATTTTTGGGGAGGGGGGGGAGGTTATAGAAGATGTTGATGGAAGGGTAAAGGCTTCAGCCAAATCTCCTGAAGTTAAAAGTAGTCACTGCATGTAGTCTGGTGGAGTCTGAATTGTAGCATTGAACACCAATGAGATAAAAAGTGTTTACCCCAATGTGGTCTAGCAAAAGAGAATAGCTAGGAAGTGAGAAAACGTGTTTTGGAAATACTTGGGAATTTCTCCCTTCAGGCATGTTTCTCACGAAGGGGAAAGGTCTCACTTTTCCAGTAAATCTGATGGCAACCGTCCTTGTGGGAGCAGGCTACGTGTACAGACCCAACAGTGGTGATGCTTCTTGATTACGATCTTCATTGAGGTTGCCATCTCAAGAAAAGCTGTTTGCTTCTGTACGTGACTCCTAAAGAAACTTGGCAAAAAATAACATCCCTGTGAGTCATCGGCTGTCATCTACCTCACAGAGAAGAGGCAACAGTAAGATGTCAAATGTCCTGTTGGCTCCTCCATAGCCGTAAAGGCAAAGGGAGAAGAAGCAAGAGCTGTTCGATCTTCATATATTTTCCAATTTCTTTCCATGTTTTTTTTGCCGTTTGCTACATCAAAACACATTGATAGAAGCACAGAAAATGAGGCTGAATGGGATGTCACGTTTGGTCCAGTCAGCTTCCCAGCTGAGGCAGGACAGACCATACCTGCATCACTCCTGAGGGCAGCTGGCCTGACTCCTTCCTGAAGGCAGATGGTCCACCTGCCTATTGCGAGGCCAGCACACAAGTGGGATTTACCTGCCAGTATTCCTCGAGGGTGCATATTCAGCTGTTCCAGAGAACACCTTTATCCATATCTGATCCCCACAACAACAGACCGTACCTCATTTCTACCACCTCCTATCTTGTCCAGAGCAATTCACTTCTGATCCACATCCATCACCACGATGGACATAGAAATAGCAGAGGGATTTCAAAAGGGAGCTGGCAAGCAGAAGCCACAGCTGGACTGCAAGACTTATGCTATAAGATTTAAGGAGAAAAACGTATTTATCACGACAGAGAGAAGATAAGGAGAGGATCTGATCACTCTGTACAGACACAGATACACAGGAAAGTCACCTGCTGACAGGAGGCACTTAGACCTTTCAACAGGGATGGAGCAAAAGCAACAACTTTCATATTGAAATAGGAGGCAAATTCCTCCGGAGAGGGTTACTGGATATAGAATAGCTCAGCAAGGGTGATGGTGGACTCATCACCTCCTGCAGCCTGTAACGTGAGATAAGAGAGCCTTCTAAAGGACATGTTTCATCCAGTTTCTGTGAAAAATGCCAGTGCCTGTACATGATGCTAGGGAAAGCAAGGCAGAATGGGGGCAGGCTGGCGGCAGTGGTACACTGAGGGCTTTGCAGGCAAACCTCAGGGTCTCCCAGCACTCGTTCCCTTCTTCAATGGACGTGGGAAGGAGGGAAGGGTTTGTGGGATTCATGCAATGCCCGTACTGGTAAGAGAATAAGGAATCAAGATCAAGCTTCAGGGTTTCGTCAGGAGCCATGCCAAGGTCAGGAAGAAAAGCTGCCTTGCACCTCACACAACTACTCTGTGTTGCAATTCACCTTCCCTCAATGTATTGGGGGTTGGCCATTCTTGGAACAAGTTTGTCAGACCAGGTGGCCCTTTCCATGAGGTGACACCAAGCACCTCATTTCTAAGCTGGTCAGCTGCCATGTTGGACTAGGGATCAAATTTGTGAAAAGCCTTTGTGTTGGGAGATATTTTTTTTCTAGGTGAGACTAGCCAGTGTCAGGGAAAGACAGAAGATGCCTTACGCATCCTAAAAGAAGCCCATATGCAAAGCATTAAACTCCAGAAGGTGACTAGGCTGCAGAGAGCAAACAGAATGGGGCAGCCCACGAAAATAGTCCCTGTGCTCCGAGGGCTTCCCTTGTCACCTCCAGATGGACACTGAAGCCACCAGCTGAAGCAAATGATCAAGTCCTACAGTAGAGCCTTGGCAACTGCTGCTCGTCAGCCAGCCAGGGACCCACCAGAGAAGTGCTAGAGGTCAACGGGATTTAATGCCAGAGGAGAGGCACCTGGAGAAGTCTCAAGGGCAGAAGCAGAGGCCGAGGTGAGCCCATGCCGCAGGACAGCTGATCCTCAGATTCATTCTCAGGAGGCGTTTTCCTCCAGGCCAAGGAGAAAGGATACGCGTGGTGCAGTGCAGTCACAGCCTGTTCTGATGAGGCTGCATTTGCCTGGAAGAGGCAGGGACCAGACCTTCAGGCGATACGTGAGGCAGACACAGCTCCCAAAGCCAGCTGCACCACCCCTGCAGAGCCTGGGCAGACACTGGGAGGACGGAGTGGGGATGGAGGTACATCTTGACCCAAGCACGGCTCAGCCCATCAGAGGTGACCTTGGTATGCCCACATAAGGGTCAATCCACTTTGTGCATGGTCCCTGACCACAGGGCACCCTAGACCAGAGGGAAGGAAATGAAACACCAGCATCTCCACCCAGGGTCCCCACAAATTTTCACCCGAGCACAGACACAGTTCACAAGTTGATCCTTCATAAATTTGGCAGTTGAAAGAAAGAAAACAAGCCAAATAAAACCTACTTGGGAAATGGCCCTCTTCTCTTTCCTGGATAAAGTTTAGCAATTGAAAACATGTAAACAATGCCGCCCTCCATCTTATTTTCTCTCCCCAGCTTCCACTCTCCATACAAAAGGAATCTAAACCAGACTCCTCTTGATGCACTAAACCCACTTTTGGGGGAGCAGAGGAGGGCACTCACACAGGAAAGACAAACACAATGCAGATTGCATTCTGTAGCACCTTTCCTGTTAACTTGCCAAGGCATTTCCCAGCATATGCTAACATAAAATAAAACACACTCAAAATAAAACCAAGCTAAAAATAAACATAACTGAGGAAATGAAAAATGTTCCCCTAGTTCAGTATATATCCTGTACCAAGGAAAACAGAAGGAACTGTGGCTCTGTTTTAAAATACAAAGAAAAGGATGAAAGCTGGAGAGTTTGAGTTTCCTGGGCGGAAACTCATTAAATGTCTGATTTCTACTTGACCTCGTAAAGTTGTGATTGCGTATAAAAAGCAAGGAAGAGCCCTGAGCTGCTGGCAAAGACAGTGGAGACGGGGCTCCTGGTGCTGGTAGTGAGGTACGAGGGGCCGACACCGTGTTACTTTAGTCTGCAAGTGCTCTCAGTGCTTCAAGCGGGTCTGAAAGCAGAAGGCAACTCTTTTTTTTCAAAACAAGGGTGTACTTTCCTAGCCTGCTGCACCCTGACCTGCTGGAGATGGCTGCATTTCATCAGCAAAAACATAATCTCTTTCTTTTCCCCAGCCTGCAAAGCACTTCGGGATCTTTCAAGATGAAAGGTGCTACAGAAATACCAAGCCGTCATATATTTATTATTTTGGCAACGAGCATTTCTAGAATCAAGTCAGGAAACCTCGTTTCTTTGTTGCTTTTGTTACTGTCCCTTTCTTGGGTTATTTTAGGAAAGCACTCACATGCATGTGCTGTATATATGAGACTGGGTGCATGTGAACACTCAATTCAATTCTTTACAGGAATAATACAGATCTTCTGTGATCTTTTACAGTCAAATGTCTCTCAACCTCTTAAGATTTTATATTCCCAGATTTTTATAGGGGATTTTTTTTCCCCCCAGACTCCACCTGCCTTATAAGAAATGGATTATTAGCTGTTAAAAATAAGAATAGTGCTGTACAATAGTTTTGGAGCCGAAACAGATCTTAAAAATATAATAAGGGAAGGATACTTGGATGTTTCCTGACTCAACAGAGGCAGATCCTTTATTATTAGCGGGGCTACTGGAGGCTGTAAGCCTAACCTCCCTCTAAATATTCAAGCCTTTTGTCCAGAAAAGCAATGCTATATATAGCATTTCCTACTCCAAAAACTCTGGGGATCTGATTTACTCCAAGTGTTCGCTAAGGGCATGTGAGTAACCTGCAACTCAACATAGCACAGCTAAGCCAAGGCCACAGGGAGCCCACGGGACAGCAGTGAGAGGAGGAGGCGGAGAAGACACAAAGATCCTGCTGGGTCCTGTCATGCCCATGCAAAGGGGACAACATGCAACTCTGTGCACTTTGGTGATACAGAAACGGGCTTGTACTTCATCTATAATGAGATTTTTAAGAGAGAACCATCTATTTCCCCCTCTGTTTGTCCCTATAGGAGCTTCTCCCCATCCATAGGTGATGCTCAGCTGTGTCCGGTCAGTCTGTTCCTCCTTACAGATACTTCCGAGGGGGAAGCTCTCAAGCAATGAGGGCGCAAAATTATTTTAAAGGATAAGAAAATGTAACTGAAAAACCACATCAGTTGGCTGGGGTCTTAGAAGCATGTGTGTGCATAGCTGTAATGGCTACCAGGAGGAAACGGACTGCATTTCAGGTGGATGCTGATCCTTTAATGTAAGGCTAGGAATAATATTTATATGCTGACTCACTAAGATTTATGTTTCTGTATAAATCACACATGCACTTAAAAAAAAAAAAAAAAAAAGTAAAAAGCAACTGCAGAATATTCATGGCTTCCAGAACTCTACATAAATCAATTATACTGTGATCCCACAAGCTTTTAGACAAACACACGCACACTCATTTGTTATCAGGGATGTTCGTCCATCCAGGGCCATCAACAGAAGAAAAATGACAGTAGCAGTGATGCGATGACCCGAGCCAAAGCCCTTGACTCTTAATATCCCCACAGCTCCAGCAAAGCTTGGACCCAAAATCAGTGTTCTCAGTGGTATGGTTTGAGTAATTGGCTGCACCAGAGCGCTGGATCGGCAGCACGCCTGTAACTTCAGGGAGCCCGGGGTCCCAAAGCCAAGCCACACTTGGCGGGTCTGGCTGTCGTCAGCCCCACTACCCCTCTAGGACAGAGCTGAGCACCATCCTTTCATTTCTCTTTGGGTCATGCCTCTGCTCAGCATGCTCTTTCTGCCACCTTTATTTAGTCTGGTTTGGACCATGGTCCTTCCCTGTCCTTTCCCCAGCACAACCCGCTCAGAGAGCGGCACCCATTCTGCAAATGCCACCTCTCGTTTGCAGCTTTAAGATGACAGCCTGCAAGGGCTGGACATCAGTAAATTAAAAAGTTGTTGCTACTATTATTGTTATCACCACGTTACGATAGGGCAGTGTGAGACTTGGTGAGGAGCCCGGGATAGATGGGAGCCAGCACAGAGAGGAGGAGGACAGCTTCATCCCCACCTCCCACAATCTGGGGAAGACTGGAATGGATAGAGATAGAGCTTGCAAAGCACATGCTGAAGAAGCCAACATTTCAGCTTCAGCAGCAGCCCTCAGTGGTAACCTCAGCAGAGGGAGCTTGGTTTTCCTACCAAGAACAGTCCCTTAATCCAGTTTTGTGCAGATGCACGGGCCATGTGCATAATCACACACAATTTTCCTGCCTTCCCCCCGAGCCAGCAAGATAAGTAAGCCAAGACTCATTACGCTGGATTTTCCAGCACCCCAAAAGCCACCTGAGAACAGTCCCAAAACACTCAGTGAGTAGATGAAAACTCCAGAACTGAAGCACAAAGCCCCAAAGGAGGGAGGCATTCTGCGTGCCAACTGGGAAGTGCTCCAAGGAGACCATACCTGCAGCACTGATCACCATGTCCCTCTTCGTGTTGCAGGAGACAGGTGGTGGGCTCAGAGGAGCCAGGCTGAGCTGAGGTCCGCAAGGCCACGGCTGCGATGCCCACGAGTGGGGAGGAGAAGTTGAGCAGCACTGAAGCAGCCTGGTGAGAAGGGTCCTCCTGTCCACGAGTCACATTGATGACAAGGGGGTTGTGCTGGCATGACAGGTCATACGTCCCTGTGAGATGGAGTAAAGAAAGAAGCCACTAGCTCAGCTCCAGAGATATTTTCTCTGGTTTTGATTTTCCTCCTCTGCTCCCCGCCACATCCCAACAGACTACCTCGGAAGCAGGAGATGCTGCAGGGTGGGGGACAGGGGATGTAGCACCCAATCCAGTGAGATATTGCAGTAACGGTGGGGGTTCCTGGTGTCCCTGCTGGGACAGCACAGACTGGTGCCACAGCCCATAGGTTGCTCACCCAAAGAGTGGTTCAGCCCATCTACATCGCTCAGCTGGACAGTGACCCTCGGCTTGTGTTGGTTGCTTGGGATGGTGCCATCAGAGGCCAGGAAGACCAGGAGGGAGGTGGGCACCGCAGGTCTCTCAAAGCACACCTGGACAGGAGGGCAAGAGAGACCCTGAGAGCGTGCATACCTAATACAGCCGTTCTGATCCCATACATGCAAAAGGGAGAGAAAGAGGGAGCGTGGGGGGAGAGCAGGAGCAGCCTTATGGGGTCAGCGGCTGTGGATGTGCAGGGCAGCAAATGGGTGAGAAGAAAGTAGGGAAGGAAGGGTGCAGGGACAATCCTTTCCCTCCTGACTCCCCTTCGCTGCACGTATCAGTTCAGCCTCACCATAAATTTATGGCATCTTCCCAGCTTCCACACTTGCTGCTCTTATAATCCAGTAACTCGTGACTGAGACCTGGATAATGCCTTTTCTGCCCTCCCTTCACCAGGCTCCAGCTCCCACCCCACATGGTGCTGGCTGGGCAAGGAAGGCACCCAGAGAACACAGCTACTAGCACTGCCACCGAAATATTCCCATTTAAAAAAAAACCAAACCCAAAGGACAGCCCCAGTACCCAGAGTGACTGCAACCTATCCATCACCCAACACATGGCAAGATCTATAGGAAGAAGCCCTGTCTGCTCAGAAAGCCAACAGCTCCCCACTTGTCTACAGCCCCGAAGGCTACAGGAGGCAGCCAGGAAACTCACAGCATCAGTCACGGCAGGACAGATGTTCTTTGGAAGTAAGAAGATAGAAATGTTTTTCTCCCCCACCCTGGTACCCCCCCATCCAATGCAGAGATGTGTTTTGAGCAAGATCCACCCCATGGATTGTTTTTGTTGAGTGCTGATGTGGAGGTAGCCCAGAAAATCAAAGTGAAGATGTATTTGGGAGGAGGACAAGTCCCAGCTGGCTGGGCACAGCCCAAAGAGCAGACTGTGGGAGCGGAGGGGACAACCACACAGTTTGTGATGGCAGCCCAGCCTCAGGGTGGTGCGTGCCACGCCAGGCATTGCTCACTCATGGGAGCAGAAGAAAACCTTGGACTTCATCCCAGGGCTCCCACCCTGCAGGGAGGTGCTCGGCAGCAAACACCCCACGAGCGAGTCCCCACCATTGCTTACATGCTGGCTTGGCCAGGGCTTGCTCTGATGGAGGGCTGGCCCGGCTGCAAGGAGCGGACCAGGAGGCTCAAGCATTTTTGTTTGGTACCTCCCCACAGCCTCCCTTGCTGAGAAAAGTAGGGAGAGATGAGAGAAGAAACAGGAAAGCGAGAAGGGAGGAAAGGAAAGCACGAAGAGAAGAAAGCCGAAGAAGAGCCAGCAGTGCTCACAGCCTGCTCGGAGGAGCCAGCCGGGACAGAGCTGCAGCTGGGAAGCTCCAGAGGGCCAGCCGGATTTTACCCAGCCACCTGCTGCCCGCTCCTCCCAGCGTGCTTCCTCAGGGGAGGAGAGATGGTTGGAGAAGTCAGGTGAGGCTTTCCCTGGACTACACAGCTTAAGGTGGAGGGTTTAGTCTTTCCCCTTCCTACAGTGGAAGAAGCCCTACTTGGAGATGAAGGACTCTGGCCACAAATTAGACCAAGAGCAGCTGACCTGCCTAACATCCCAAATCCTTTTTTCTTTTTAATACCTATTATGTGCTTGGCCACAGCAGGCTATCTTCTTAATTTTTTCTCCCTCCCTCTCCCCCTTTCTGTTTAATTTCCTGCATGTTAGACATCCTGACTTAACTTACAAGTGATTTTGATTTCTCTGCTCATTGGATGTGTTAGAAACCGAGAACAAAGCATGGCTGGAGATCTGCAAATCCTAACGATTCCCATCTGCAGACAGACCCAAGGTACGTGGTAGATGCTTTGTCAGGTGGCAGACACACACCCCTCTTGCCCTCAGCCTCCTTACAGCATGTCCCAGCCTTTCCCTTGCTCATTGGTGCCACCTCTTGAGAAACGCTGGAGGAAGCAGTTCCTACCACCTGATGAGTTTTGTGGTGTGGCTTTCACCCGGGTGACACAGGTGCAACAGCTTGAAAATGTCCATGGGAGTTGGTGGCCATGAAACAAGATGCACACGTGCGGACACATGTGCACGAACAGCACCATTCCTGTCTGGGCAGGCGGGTCTGCTAGGCGAATTGTCAACAAGAAGCTGTCTTTCCTAACCCAATATGTTACCAATCAGCCAAACTCTATTAAAAAAATAAAAAGGGGGGGGGGGGGGAAGAAAAAAGAAAAAAAGAAAAAGGGCATATTTATTACTAGTCCATAAATAATTTTATGGGCGGAAAATAATAGCACTCCTAGAGAGAGCACGGAGAACCAGTAATGAAAGTCTTTAATATAAACATCCATAGAGGAAGAGAACTGACCACAAGCTCCAATAAAACTGGAACACGCTTTAACCCCTGGTGAGAAGTGGAAAGCGAGCTTTCATCTAGGTAGGGCAGCGGGGGAGACTGCTGCCTTCTCGCTAGCAATGGAAGAAAGGAGGCACATTTGTCACGGCCAGAGACTGAAGCCGGAAAGTAGGTTGCGAGCACACAGACAGGGAAGAAAGGAGGGGGGGGGGAAAGGCAAACCAGCTAAAGGAAGCTCTCTGGAGACACAAAGGACCTCAGGGGCCATAACAGTGTTTATTGACTCAGGTCTGACGATTCACCAAGTCGTCCGAGCGCCTTGGGAAGAGGCCCTCGGCCTGGAGCAAAGCAGGGCAAGGTGCCCCTTGAACCGCGGAGGAAGCAGCGCGCCAGGGCCCAGCTTTCCAGCAACGCCAAGCAACACCCACGAAACCTCTAAACTGTGTCTGTGGTCAGAAAATCAACACTGTAAAAGCCACATTGGCCTAACTCTCAGCTCTCTGTCCTGCTCCTCTGCGTGTCGGGACAGAGAGGTTTGACCGTTCCAAACTGTCCTCCCAAAGGCAGCCCCCGAGCCCCCCTTGGGCTACCAGAGCACCACCCTGGGCACAGAAGTGCCTCCTTTGGTTTG
This sequence comes from Falco cherrug, assembly GCF_023634085.1. Lineage (NCBI taxonomy): Eukaryota > Metazoa > Chordata > Aves > Falconiformes > Falconidae > Falco > Falco cherrug. The sequence goes on along the minus strand of NC_073708.1, from coordinate 5,907,627 downwards.
GAGTCACTGGGGAGCAGGAGGACCTGCATGCCCCAGCCAATTGCTGTGGGCTCGGGAGCAGCCTGGAGGGCTCTGGTCCCCTCCGGACGACAGACTATATCCAACCTTCTCCTGGTGCTCTGCACAGCCCTGGGAGCAAAGGCAGCTAGGACTTGAAACACAGCTTGCACCCACCCTTCACGGGTGTAACGGCACAGCCTGATGGCAGGGGACAGTCAGAAGCAAGTTGTTTCTCAGCCTCAACACATTTTTGTGGGCTTCTGGTTTTAGGCACGCTCTTTCTCCTGGCACTCTGCCCCAGGATGGGTTTGCTGTTCACAGTGGGAATGGGGTAACTACATAAGATCCAGCCACAGGCATTTGGGGTTTGTGAAGAGTTCATAGGATACCAAGTCCTATCTGAGCAGTTTTTAAGACTGCTGTAGCTCCTACAGGACAGAAAAGGATGGGTCTTTGTCACCGAAGTGCTGGGACAAAGACAATCAAATTCTTCTGTGCCTGATTGCACGTCCTTACTTACCTTGAGCCAAACTCCTCCATCACCCACGGGCATCCTCTCCTCATCTGGATCCTGAGCGTTGTCTTGGCTGGGACTGCAGGGGAACCAAGCAGCCAGGGAAAGGTCCTTTGGCACATCGTGAAGGTGGGATTTACATATCTGAAAGGAGAGATTTATTTCAGCACAGAAAGAAGCAAGGAAAGTGAGAGAAAGAAACACCACCTACAAAACCTCAAGGAAGAGTCAACAAACACTGAGAAGGATCCCAAGTTGGTTCCTAGCATGAAGACATGATGTGGGTCCCTAAGCAGGAGTGACGTGTCACCACCCACACGTGTGCACAGGGGGCCTTGGCCATTTTGAGGTGCTGTAATTATGCTCTTCAAGCACCCCATGGCATCCGTGGGGCTGAGTAAGAAATAATGAGCCAAGCTGTGAGATGGTAGGTAATGCCACAGCCTCCTGATTTTGGCTGGGCTGATGAGATCCAAAGGTGTCATTCATGTCCCTGAATACCAGTCTTCTGGGCATTCGATACCCTGTGGTATCCCAGACAACCCCACAGGCCTGGCAGATGTGTGTCATTCTAGAGGAGCAGACGCCTGAGCCCAAGGCATCTCATTAGACATGTACACCTGTCTAATCTAAAAGCAATTTAATCACGCTGTAGGTCTCAAGAAGGTTGTTTCTTAGGTCAATAAAAGGCTAAAGATGACCTCTCTATGTATTTCTTGCTCTTCAGCTTTCTGGGGAAGAACATACACATACCACACTAACACTAATCAGATGAAATCCTGTCCTAGACCTCCAGGCCCTGCTCCAAAGCCCGTATGAAAGATGGGAATTCTCCCATCGATTTTTCCTTGGCTTCAGATCAAAGAGTTTGAGAGCAGCACAGATGCTGATATATGCATGGTTTGATCCTTTCAGGCCCTGACCGTACAAGGTATTAGACTGACGGGATTTTTTTTTTAAACCAGCAGTAGGACTACTCACATGCTCAAAGTTGTGCATTTAGCCGGTGGGACAGGGGGGTGTCACTGTTTAGCAAACTGCATGGTCAGGCGAGGTGCTCCCTGCCTTGGTGAAACACCCCTCCATGTACTGCAGTTCCTGGGCTTAGGGACTACTGAAAGAGGGGGGTGAGAAATGGCCAGGTCTTCTACTGGCTCCCTGCATGGGAATACAGTAACCACTGAGCCCTGCTAGAGCTGCTTTGTAGGTTTTGGGTTTGCCTCAGCACACTCCTGCAGCAGTGACTTCCCCAGCTTTACTGCGCGGGCCTTGCTAGAAAAGTTTTTTTTTGGTTTTTTAGGCCATGTCTTCACTCACCTTCACAACAGGCTCTCCAGTGACCAAGGAAGCAGGGCAGGACTTCACATCCTGATGGGAAGCATAGGCTTTGACTGCCCACAGATCCACATATCCATCAGGCGTGTAGGGACCACAGTCCAGGACACTGCTTGTCTTCTCAAACTGCTCACACACCCCGTCCCCATCATGCACGTAGCACAGGCTTGGTTCCCCTGCAAGGAGAGCAGGGATTACCTGCTTACAAACCAGACTCCAGGATCATACATCTTCTGCTGTCCTAGGAGGCATGCTGACCCTGGGATTTCCCACCACAAGGCCCTGACAAGATCTATGGCTCATTCCAGCTGCAAATCCACATTTTGTTGCCTGAGGTACATCACCCCTGCTCTGAGGAGCAGCATGAATAACACACACTTTTGACTCTGCTTCAAAAGGATGTCTCAATCCATTTGGACTCACCAACACAGTTGAACCCTTTTTCCTTTTTACACTTCCTGGAACAGCCATCTCCATCCAGCAAGTCCCCATCATCGCATTCCTCCTCCAGGCTCCTAAGGAGACAACAGCCAGATGTGTTAGCACCACCCTTGACTCAACACCTCTGCGCTTCTGCCCAGTCATGAGTGAGAACCCCTAATTTTGGTTCCATTTCCACAGAAGCAGGGAGAAGAGGAAGGACCACATGTGGAATAAGGTAGAAGAGAGAAAATACCACATCTTGCCAGGTGATCAAAAGAGATTGTAAGCACAGCATATGGGAGGAGGCATGACTGTACTGTGACTTTCTTATAGGACCTGAGGCAAGAACTACAGGGGAAAAAATTAAACTATATGCAACGAGGGAAGTAGAGAACCAAGCATCAGGAAGACTTGCTGCTGGAGAAAGCAAGTGTTGGAGAGGGCAGGAGGTTCTGAGATGGGGCTTGTGTTTCAGTGGGAGCTGGAGAAGCGGGAGGCAGGAGAAAGGGAGTGGGAGGGAGAGGAGGTTAGCCCAAGAGGAGACAAGAATCAGCCCCCAGCTGACATGCATGGCATCTCACAAGCAAAAAAAAGCCCACGTAGTTTTCTTGAAAAGGTTCTGTCCTCATGCTGTAGAAAATACACCTGATGGGAAAAGCTGGCAAAAATGCCTCAATTTGTACCTATTATAAAGTTACATATGCCAAACACCATGAGCAAGAAAACCTTCAGACATACATCTTGTGATGCTCACCCACCTCCCCCTTCATCTAACAGGGAAGATCCACTGTGTCCCATCTTCCCACTTTTGGCTCACTTCCACAAACAGTACAATGGAAAAAAACTTTCACAGACAAAGCTTCCCACACGAAAATCTCAGCTGCTATCTGCCTATTCCTGCTCCTCTCACTTTTCTACCAACTTTGACAATGGAGCCTAAGGGGTTGTTCACTCTGTCTAGACCAAGGCTTCGGCTAGTATGAATTCATCCTAAAACCGTAGCAGATGACACCGCTCCAGCAGCTAGCCCTGCCGTAAGCCTCTGTACCTTGCTGGGTCTTGTATAAAACCACAATCCCTCCTGCACTTGCTTCAGTTACCCACTTCCCTCACACTTAAGAAAGCCGTGTTCAAAGGAAAGCGATTCTGAGCAACCTGGAAGTTGAAATGTGAAAAAGCTGGAATATGGAAATAATTATCCCCAGAGAGAGCAGGTGAACCGTTGGAGTCTCTCAGTGTGGAGGCAGTGCACCCCTCATCATTTGGGGTCTCTAAACAAAGATGAGACAGCTCTCTAAAACCACCACACTGTGTGGGACTGAGCTTGCTGCAGAACCTGATCCTGCAGGGCCACCACTGTGTGCCCTGGGCAAGAAGGTATATTGGCCAGTCCCAAAGGCAGGTAGGTCCCTTTGGGGTCAGACTGTGCGGCACTTCGCTGAGATGGGCCAGAATCCAAGCACTGCAGTCCAACATGGAGTATGTTCAGGTTGGACCTCTCATCCAGACCCTGCTTCTCAAAAAGACCATCCCCTGGGCATGTGGCAGTTTACAAAACACAAGCTCTATCATCCAGACTGATGAGGGATTCAGTGCCCCATCTTCAGCCAAGCACCCATGCGTGGAGGACCAGCCCGTTGCTTCTTGCTGGGGCAGGATGACTTGGCAGCATAAAGAACCTCAGCTGAGAGCTTGAGTTTTCCGACTTACGTGGTCACCTTGCCATCCCCACAGTAGGGTGCTCCATGGACATGGATGAGCGGTGGGGAGGCTTCTCCTGAAATCGTCCCAGAGACTGCCTGTACCTGGTAGCGGTACACCTGCCCGGGTGTGACTTCCCTGCAAGAACAGAGAGGACTTGAAGAAGAGAGCAGGAGGGAACAGCCCATACATCTGCAACAGATTTGCTCCCCACGGCTACAGAAGTCACGTGCCTGTGCCCGGGCAGTATCACAGTTTGACATATGTCTTCGTACTCTCAACTGCCAGAGACAGAGACTGTGGGAAGAGGGTCTCTGCCAGGTCGTGCAGGGGGGGCTGTTGCTTATTTCCCTGGGGTCTGAGCTGGGGAGAAGCGGCATTAACTCGAACAATCATTTTATTGTGTTGATGGGGAAGATATTTCCGGGTTTAATAAGCTCTTTCTAGTTAGCCTGGGCTCACGGGCAAGGGTCACGCTAGCATGGGGGGTCTGCAGCAAGCTTCCCCAACGCCAAATAGGGAATCAGCTCACGGTATTGAATGTGGCAATTGCTGGGGGCCGGCGGGGACGACACCAAGACACAAGCAAAACCATCTAGAGGTTTAAAGGCACAGCCCAAGGAAGCCATTTAAACTGTCCCAGCCACCCAGTCAGCCTGTGACAGCGTGGCCTCATCACTCACGTGTCAATGAACTGGCGGTGCGCCTGTGCCGGGGTGGCAGGGGACCCGCTTGCAAATGGGGGGTCGCGGAGGACTCTGTACTGGATCAGCTTGCAGGCGGAACAGTGAGAGCTGTGGGGCATGGAGGTCAGCAAAGCCGTGTCTATTTCCATCCTCTCGTCAAAGGTGTAGATTTTGACTCCGTACATCTTTTTGGGGATGTTGAGCTTCACGGTAAAGGGGACATCACAGAAGGTGTCCAAGGGGCCCAGGTGGATGGACTCCCCCTGCTCCATCAGGACTTCAATGTCAGACAGCGCCTTGGGAGAGCCCGTGGAGAGGTACGTGGTCCAGAGGGTGAGGGAATGGGGGTAGACGGGGTGCAGGAAGCGCAGCTCCAGGATGCAGCCATCCGGCTGAGGGCACGGCACAGTCATGTTCATGTGGTACAAGTGGAGCTCTGGACTCCAGGCCTGCAGGCTGGGCTCACAGGGCTGATCCACATCAGGGGGGCCTGAGCAGAAGGGACAAGGGGGAAGCTGATGAGAACCAGGTGAAAGCTGACCTCACAGGGGACCCAGAGGGGCAATCCTCCCCCTGCAGTATCCTGTAGGTGCTTAAGCATCTCTGTGCCATAGCTGCACACCCATGTAGTCTTGCACCCACCACAGGCATGTGCCAGAGCTGGTGGCATCTGCCCTAACGTCCTAGAAAGCACAAGACTTGGCAGATCTGGTGTCTCACAGCCCTCTAGAACAGGGGCGATGGTATCCACACTGCAGTTGGTCACAGTGCCATGCTCTAGACACATCCTGGACACAGCAGGGGGGATGTGAAGCTTGCTCTGTAATCTCATGGGCACAGAAGGCTTGCCAAGGGCACCTGGATGCTGAGTCCCAGTGGCTCTGTAAGGTTGGACCTCTCTGCTATAAGCAGAGCAGACACTGAAGCTTTCTACAAGGCACGTGCTGGAACAGGTCACAGGCAGGAATGGAGCAGGCCCAAAGCAAGCCAGGGAAGCAGCTGTGGAAGGCTGCTCTTCCACCAGGACCTCCTGAACAGTGCCCAGGCTGACCTCAGCTCCCCAGCCTGCCTCCCACAGTGATGGATTAGCACTCAGCAAAGACAACCGTATCATTGGGCTTTCGGTCCCAGAAAACATCACTGGAATTCACCATCCTGTAGTAGAAACACCCTGGTCTTCATTAACCACTGCAAACTTTTCTTAGGGCCCAGCATCAGTTCAAAGCCTGCATCCATTTAACCATTAGTCTCCTAAAACCCATAAAACCTGTCTCTTTCTCACCTGAGCAAATATTCACTTGTAATAACTGCAGGTCACGCATAGGAGAAAACAACATCCAATAATTCCAGAGGCAGTTTGAATCTGCCAGTGCATCAGACAGGCAGGGGAAGCTGGAACCACTGACAATAAAGGAGCTAAGTTTTGATTTATTTGGTATTGCTGAATAAGCACAAATATTATTCTTTAAGTTGATCCCTGGCTCCCCCCCCTCAACTTGCAATGCTAGCAAGAGATGCTGAAAGAGTTTTCAGACATAGAATCTCAGCGACGTCCCAACTCTCTTTTCTCAAACCATGGGCTGCATCCCAAAGGTGTAATAATGTCCAAACTGCACTTTCTCTACAGCCACCCCAGCACATTTACAGTCACCTTCAGTGGCCCAAACGTGCAGATGCACAGAACTAACAGATCCTCTGGCTCCACGTGGTTCAACAGCAGCACGTGCACCATATACAGCTCATGGGATATTTTTCACCTGGTCTCCTGCCTCCTCTGCTTTGCCTGGGCAGCATGAAAAGCCCAACATCTCCTACAGCAGCTGCATGACCCTGAAAGTCACCACCATGCCCACAAGGTGGGTCTCTAAACCAACATCTGCATCTCGGCATGAGAGAATTGTAACACATTGCTGTTCACCTGACCAGCGAGGAATTGCATCCAACCCAGATTACCCAGGACCTGGTACAGACTCAGGGGGACTGAGCAAGGAGGTCCTCTCGCTCCCTTTGGACAAGGCTGCATCAAAGCCTGTGGATGCCCCTGAGGTTTTGAATAAGATCCCAGCATCTATGTCACAAGACTAATTTCAATGAAATGCCTCTCTGACCAGTATCTCTCATTAACACCTTCCTGGGCAATGACTGGGGTTAATATCAGGGTGTATTTTTGCCCAAAGCCAACTGGCAGTTACCAGGCACCTCCCGGGCACCTAGAAGTCCTTCCTGCACTAAAGAGCCTCCCCAACGAGGAGACAACTCACTCTCTAAAAGAAATAAAACAACTTATTTTTCTTTTCCCAACAAGATCTCATCACTGTCTGGGGGCTTACAGCCAGGGAAAGAGAGGAGACATTTACCTTCTGCTTCTTCTGGGGTCCAGTAGCCAGAGGAATCACAGACCCGAGGGGAAGAGGCCTCGTGCACGTACTGACGGAAGGTGCCATCCTCCGCACAGTCATCACAGAGCGTGTCCTGCTCCCTGCAGATAGAACAACAAAGCCATTGGCATGTCTAATCATGACTGGTTAATTTTCCATCGACGTTTGCCCGGGCAGGATCAGATGGGAAGTTGGAAAAGCAAAGCTAAGCTCTCAGGAAGCCCCTGGGCATATCAGCCTGCTTGGAATAAGCTTCAGCAGAGACAGGAAAGTAAGAATGACTGTGGGACAAGATGGGTTTAATCTCTCCTTTTCTACATGCTCTCTAGGTAGGCTTGGATGAGCCACTGAATCACCTTTTCGTACCCAAACTGCTTGGGTCTGTCTCTGCTAAACCCCAGGGTCAGGTTTTGGCTTCCACCACTACTGCAATACAAATCGGTCATGATAATGTCAGTTAGAGGCTCCCACTGTGCCCTCCAGGAAAGAAAAAGGCACTTTTCTGTGCTAAGGGCCAGCTTCAGCCCCTTTCCTTGACCAGTTCATCTCTGGGATGTAGGACCCCTATCCCAGACCAGCGTATGAGCAAGAGCTGGGGATGGATCCGAAGACCCAGTGCCTGCCTTCTAGACCTGTGGTTTCCTGCTCCCAAACCACTCCATCCCTCCCCAGAAACAGTTTGTTTGGATGACTCGAGGCCACCCAGCACTCAGAGGCTCTCATGCCCAGAGGGTGACAGGCACGTGCTCTTGTTATCCCTGGGTGAAAGGCCTGTGATGGAAAGCACCAGTTCTTTGAAAAGGCAGCCAACACTGATCCAAGAGTGTCCCAGCTGCCCTCAAACAGCCCTTTTCTTTGAATTGCAAGGGACCACTTTGTCAACCGGCTTTAAAACTAGTTCAGGAGCTCTTCAACATGTGCTTGTGGTCCCATAATAAAAGCGTAGACCTGGTGGAAACCACAATGTTTTAATAAGAAAGGCTGCTGAATAGAAGCACTGGTGCTATATCCAGGTCCTGGTGACTCCCTGATTTTGGGGAGAAGGAAGACAGCCGCTGAGCACTTGGGGCCATGCACTGCTCACCAGCCAAACAACTCTGGTTTCTCGGCATCGTTTCTCTGGCCTGAAAAATTTCCTGACTTACCCCCAGTTAGTTACACCGTGAGTCCGTGACAGTGCTGGGAATGAAACCCAGCTCTTGCGGTTCGAGCTCCCTGCCTTAACCACAAGGCTGCATTTCCTCCTGGTAAATAGCTATTTTATACAATAAGTGCTAAATGAAGCTCATTTTTTATTCCATGATTGCACTCTGGGGTTTAAGAATTGGCTTTGCCTCCCAATGCTCTTTGGCTTCCCTTCCCAGCACCCCGACAGCAGAAAGATTATGGCAGAGCCCATGTGCCAGCGGGGCCATTGCAGCAGCCCAGCTCTTGTGTCTGAGGGCTCTGCTGGAGATGGCTGGGGAGGAAAGGGGATGGTGGGGTCTGCACCACAGAGGATCCCGAACCCCTTCTAGTGGGCGCCTGTGCAAGCCCAAGCCCATCGCAAATTACCTCTCGTGGATGACACCGCTGATGGGAGGCAGCCAGTAGATGCTGAGGGAGTCCTGTGTCTGCCCCGTGACCATGGGAGGGATCGGGATGGGCGCGGGCTTCTTGCTCTGGCCCCAGCGCTGGTACACCAGGTCCAGGTAGCAATGCATCCGGGCCACTTGGTTAGGGGTGAAGGTGTTGGTGCAGTCATCATCTGGGAGAAGAAAGGCCAGGCTGAGAGCGGCAGGGATCGGCCAGCGGGGCATGGCAATGTCCACCCTTCCCGATCTCCAAACTCTTTGGGGGGGACCTCTGGGGAGACCTGGGAGATACCAGCATGTGGTGGCTTCTCCTGCCAGGACCCTCTGGTGTCGTGTGTCCCCAAAGCCACAAGATGGCACTGCCTCAGCAGCTCCACGGCCCTGCACTTGCTCAACACCAGCTCTACCGCCTGGCCAGTGCCACCACCCGCCTGGGACACTCGGTGGGTCAGCAGGGTGCGACAGAATTGCTTTTCAACCTTTCGTCCTCCTGGGCTGCCAGGAGGAGCACCAGCCCTCTGCAGCATGCCTTTGGAAACCGAGCCAAAAGGGCTCAACTCGAAAGTCCAAAATTATAATAGCAGTATTAATAGCAATAATAATAATAATAATAAATAATATGCTTCAGGAGTGGAGAACAAAGGCACACCACCAGGCAGACAAGCCTGGCCTCAATGCACGTCCAGAGACTGGCAAGAACGGAGGGGTGGAACCAGCCTGCAGCAAGAGAGGGGCTAAGATGCTCCTGCAAGCACAGGCTGCAGCCTGCCCCATCCCAGCGGAGCAGGGGGGACCACATCAGTTAGGAAACGAGGGAAGGGAGTATTGGTGGAGGCGGATGGGAAAGAAACCCCTATTTCTAGGGAAGGTGACCCCTTAAAATTTTCTAATGACGATGACTCGTTACCTGTGTAACTCATGTAGTTGTTGAAGGGTGTTCCTGTGAAATGTGTCTGACCACAGGTGTCGTTGGTGGGGTCTGGATCCCGACAGAGTTTACTCTTCGGGGTGGGGGCAGTGTCAGCACAGAGATCTCCTGTCTCCATAGATGGAGTTGTCTCCCTGCAGGGATCGTCACAAGATTCCCGCTCGCTCACTCCCTTAAAGACATGGTACAGCCCCAGAACATGTCCCACTTCGTGGATCATGGTGTTTGTGTGGCCGTGCATACCATAATAAGCAGGGTTGAGAACAACTCCACCTGGAATTGCAAGTACAGAGAACATCACCCAGAGACACAGACAGCAGGCACTGCCATTACTCACCTGTGCCAGGTAAAGCTCTTTTCATTGCACTTGCAGATCATAAATGAGGTGCCAGATGGAGACCTGGAGATGGACCTTCTTGGAGGATGGGAAGAGGATCCTTTGCCCTCTTGGTGTGGAATGGTGTGGGTGGGTTCTCTCCCTTTTCTGATCACATCACTCCCCCAACATCTTCAATCACTTCAGCTACCGCTTCCTTCTGTCTTTTGCATGTTTATAATTCAGTGTCTGCTTTGGTTCACGCTTACAACTCCAAATAAGGGTTGGAGCCAGGGCATCAAACTGAGACATGCTGTGAGGTTACAGGGACGACCCTTTGAACCAGAGGATAGAAGACCTTCCCTAGCCTAGGCAGGTAGCTAAAGCATGCCAGCTCCCATGGCAAGTGAGAACAACGAGGTGCCTGGCAAAGTCCTGACACTTGGCTGTGCCATCTAGAAGCCACCTTCAACACAAGTCCATATGAAAATTCAAATGCTCTGCCTCTGACCCCTAAGAAAACATCAATGATCTACTGCTTCAACTTCCAAATCAGACCCTAAGGAGTAAATAAAAACTCCCATGAAGTGCTGTTACAATGCACTAAGCTTCTATCACAAACCTGACCCTAATTCACTGTGTATTTTAGAGTGGGATTTCCTAAAACGCAGTTTCTGAGGATCCCTTCCTCCCCTTCAGAGGGGTCTGCATGTGGGCAAGGTGCACCAAGTGAAAGCCCTTCAGCCATCACAGTCCTACTTTCCACTGGGGCACCCCAATTCCTTGACACAAGGGGGCACGGAGGGGCAGCTCATCTCCAAGGCACTTCGGTGCTGGTTCAACTGTCAGAGATGCTGGGGCATGGGTACAAAGTCCCACCGAAACTGTGCAGAGCTGCCACCTTGTACTGACAGCAACAGTAGGGAGCTGGGTAGAACCCATGCTCATCCTGCCTAAAGCTGTCCCTTGGCTGCAGGACAAGGTGCTTTTCCTCTCCTGCCCACCCGTGTGCAATGGGAAGAGCCAGGATCAATGATGCTGAGGAAAGCCAGGTGGAGCAGAACCTTCCCTTTGCTCACTGCCAGCATCTCCAACTCCTGACCTGGGACGCACACCCTGTACCGACAGCTCTGTACCACACCTGCTGGGGAAACTGTCCCCAAAGAATACTCAAGAACCAGACACAGCTCTCTTCTCTGGTCTCCTTTTATTTATTTTGCCCAAAAGAAAATCCCTTTGGAAAATCTGCATTTTTCTCCCTGCTTTGAGGCTTTTCATTGACTATTTCCTCTCCTTTCCTCATCTCGTTTCCTTGCTCCATCCACTTTTCCATGCTGCCTTGCAGTGGAAGCGCAGGGGTTGGGGAATATCAGCAAGATGAGGGGGTAAAAAGCAGCCCCCAGCACATGCTCAGGTTAACTCCAGGCAATACCTCCATAGCATGGGAGACTGGTTTTACCCAACTACTTTTAACCCAGACAACTTGGATGGCAGTACGGTGAATACTTGTCTCCAGCATAGCTTGTTCCCTCCTTTGCAAGGCCCTGGAGGATTTGCTGTGCCAGCTACCTCACAGCAGAGCCTCTGCTACTGCATCTCTGCTGCTGATTGCTGCCCCTGCCAGCAAAGCTAAAACTGGCGGAGAGCCACCATGTGATCCTGTCTCCAGCCACAGCACAGGCAGTTTGAAATCTGCTTTTGGATCAGATCCGTGCACTACTAGACTACCTCATGTCCTCAAATACAGGGCATTCCTTCAGATCATGGTGTCCCTGGCAGGACACCAGCAGGTCTGCGACTCCTCTGGTGGAGCCATGCTGGGTGAACATTGGGTTAGGGCTGGAAAGAGGCCTTCAGAGATGCCCTGAGCAATTCTCTTGAGCCAAACAGGGTTGCAAGAGGGTGAAGAAATAAGGGTGGCCTCTTCTATGGAGTGTCCTATGTGTGTGGCTCATGGAAGGGCTGAGAGACACCACAGACCTGTCAAGTAGCACCATTTCTTAGCTAAAAATTCCCATTTGTTGTTCTTGCTCCCCGCAGTGTGAATCTTAGGCACAGGGCAGCTTGTCTTGAGGCAAAGGATGGGTCACAAAGTAGCTGCATTCCCTTTCTCCTCAGCTGTAAAACAAAGCACAAAATCTTGCATCCCATCAGCCAGCTCTTGACCCTTTAAGTTGACTGGAAATGAGCCACAAGAAGGTACAGAGGTTGAAAAAAACCTTCGGGGACCTTCATGTTGTGTCCTGTCAATCATTAGGCTTTTGCAAGGCATCCCCCTCTCAGTTACCACACTGGTAAATACTATAGATAGCAAAGGGCATCCCATTGATGGAGAACCCAGTGGGCACATAAAAAAAAAAAAAAAAAAAGCTGCTTCTCATTTTAATCAAAACAGGGCATGAGAGAAGAGAGAACAGAAAGAAAAGACATCTCTGCAGCCAAACCCAAGACTGAGCAAGGCAGGGGGGTGCCTGCCTAAAGGTCTGAAAGGAGGAATGCACACACAGAAGGAAAATAGTGTTCGTAAACAAGTAAATGAGATGTGAAAGCCCTGCACCCATCCTGCAGCACTAACCACAAGGAACGAGTCTGAGCACCAGGGGCACTGGAGGCCCTGCGACCAAGCAGTCCTCCTCCCAGCAGAAACCAAATGCTCTTCCCAGGCAGGAGAATAAATGAGATTCCAGTACAGGGAGAGAGAAAACTGTCATGGGAAGGGATGCCAATGCTGGGATACCCTGTCCTTCCCCCGCCCACTCTGCTGGCTTCCCCATCCCATTCCTTCCCCACGCTCCACAAGGACAATCATATTTTTAATAAGTTTTTTTACAACTAATTAGATGGCAGGATTAGAAACGGCATGAGAACTCTGCCTTCCTTCCAGAATGTCCCTGTCCTTCCATTCCCTGCCCCCACAGCTCCCTGATGAGCTGGGAGAGCTCCTAGCTTTGGACCAGGAAGCTGTATTTCCTCTCTGCAGGGTCCTGGCTGTGAAGGCAAGATGTAGCAGGGTTCATACATCCCAACAAGACCAGCCTCCCCACTCCCTTCTCTGCAGGCCAGGCTTCCCTCCTCACCTCTTCCTCCTCCTCCTGCCCTGGGAGATGGGCTAAATTGAGCTTTAAGTGACCTCTCCCTCTCGTGTCCAAGAACCAGCCCAAGGAGACCGCCAAGGTCAGCATTTATACAACCAAAATAAAAATTTCAGCATCAGGTCCCATGACATCAAGGGGGCCCAGCACTCCAAGGCAGGTGAACCAGAGTCTTCTTTGGATTTGCTTACCCAGCCAAGCCCAGGAAGCTGGAAAGCTTCAGGTCTGGCCTCACAACGTCCTTCTCCCTCCAGACCAGACCTAAGCTAAGTTGCAGAGCTGGTAATGTCCTCAAGACCAAGCCTCAACTGTACTCCAGCAACAAGAGATGCCCAGTCCATCAGTACAGTGAACGATTAGTGCTGGTGTGGATCCCACTTCACCTTCACTCACACATCCCGTGGGAGCTCCCAGCCCCAGGACATTGCCCTGCTTCTAGTTACAACCAACGGCGATGCTGAAGGATGCTGGTGCAAGCCAGCCCCCAACCTGCTCCTGGGTCAGGGCTGCTGCAGAGGACACATGCTCAAGCAAGCATGGGATCTTTTAAACAGCAAACCACAAAGCTGAACCTGTATCACAGGGCCAGTCTTCCCCAGACACTGAGTCACAGCAATGAATGGAACAGACGCATGACAGTTAGTCAGACAGGAAGATGGCCATGCCTTAAGGTACCTTTGATGGAACGGCTGGCCCTCCGTCAGGATCCAGTGACCTCAGCCAGATATATGAGCTGGCCTCAGCTTATATAACTACAGAAAGTATTTATAACATCAAATATTCACAATTCCCTCGCCTTCTGACCATGTTCATGCAAATACAGTTCACATGCAGCTACGCATGAAGTTTCAAGCGTCTGCATTATTACATCGCTAGGGTTTTTGAGGCAAGGCTTTCCACTGCAGAAAGCTAAGGTTTTTTTTATAGGATAGGAGTTGTTCGACTCCTTGTGTTTTGTAGTTAAAAAGATTTACTTCTAAGTTCTCATAAAATTCATTCCAAATTCCAAGCAAGAACTCTGAATTCAAGAGCAACTCGCTGATTACGGTGGAAAGACTGAGACAGACAGTATGGTTAGAGGGAGCAGTGCAAACAGACCTGAGACCTTCTACCTCTGCTGCTAGCTGGCTGCAAGCCATCTTTCTCTAGGACCTCCACAGCAGCTCAAATCCTGCCTATAGAAGTGTCAGAGACCAGTTCAACCTCTGCAGGTCAGTAATTATCTTTTAAGCTTCAATAAATGTAGTTGCTGTTGGTTGGTATTACTACTGGACTAAGACGGTAAAACATCCCTCAACCTTCAGAAAGGCTGCCTGAAATTCAAATTTACTCAGGAAAATAATCTGGAAGAGAGCAATAGATCTGTAAGTCATCAGCATAGGAATGGTCACTTAATTTATGGTAGTCCAAAACAAGCATAGGTGAGAAGAGGATGAAAAACAAAGTTCACTGAAGACTTCCAGAAAGGGAGGAGCACCCTCCTGAAAAATACGCTCAGAGTTCATGGAAGAATGGTTTCTAGGGAGCTCAAGGTCCAGATGGCAGATTAAAAAACATCTAGAGAAGAACTGACGGAGAACAGTTTGGAATTTGGGATAAGAGGAATTGCTAAAATAGAAGAAGGGAACGCACTTGGAGAGAAAGTTTTCACACTACTTCCCTTGAAAACGTCTAAGAAAGTCCAGTTCAGAAAGAGTAAAATCTGATCAAGAGTCTCTGGAGCCAAAAGGCAGGTGAGCTTCTTGGAGAAGTCAAGTCGAACTCAAGGAACCAATTTGATTCAGGAGGAGAACCAAAGTACAAGAGGGTCTGTATGTACGCAGGGAAAAATCAGTGGGAGTGGCACGGGGGGATCTTGGAGACAGACCCCCCTCTTATGCAAAGACCTGTCTCCACCCCTCGTCACTGTTAGGTCCTTAACGCTCCAGAGATTTTCCTCAAATGACTAGTCACTCCTCCAAAAGTTTTCCTTGCTCTTTCCTCACTACTTTACCCTCACATCTACCCAGGCTCTCCGGTAGCCTCTTGTGAGAGGCTTTGTCAAGAGCCATATATTTATGACCTGCTCGGTCCTAAGTCCCTTCTGTGCTGGACAATAATATACATTGCGCGTAGGACACTCGATGATGCGGTAGAACCTACTGTTTACGGAGAAACAAGCTTAAATCGAAAACCAAGGACAGTCTTGAACCAGCCTTCAGTCTGTACCAGAGCCTCACAGAAGTTCAGATCCAGCTTCATACCTCACAGCGTTGGCACCAGAGCCAAAGCAACACCCCTTTCCCCCTGAACCTCCGCAGCAAACCCCTGATACAACATTTCCAGATGGTGCCACCTCTTGTGTCCATGGATGGAGAAAAACTGTGAGAACGGAGCAAAACGCAAGCTTTTGATGAAAACAGTCACCCAGATCACCCCTCCATATAGGTCCTTGTGAGCCATCGGGAGTGGTCTGAAAAGAACACGTGTGGCTGAAGCACTTGCTGTAGTAAGATGACTGTCAGGCTGAGCCTTGGAAGTGATTTCTGGAAGCTGAAGAAATAAATTTCATGGAGATTTGCCTTCCTCAACAGGCAAATATAGCAATAAGCTATTGAAAAAACAGTCCTGAAACTCATTGAGGGAGGGAAACTGGCAAAAAAGAACTTTAAAACAGGTCTTTAACAGCCGTGTAAAACTTTAAAGGCTTAAACATCACGCACTTGTAAAAGCAGAAGGTCTAGGTCTGCTGTGCAGGTGTCAGGAGTAATTATTTCCAGTTACTTACTGAGAAACACTTTAGATGTTTTGACTGCAAAGTGTAAAGAACTTTGCCAGAAAACTCTGACATTGAAGAAGTGGAGGGAGCGGCAGGAAAAAGAGAGACAGCAGGAACAGGAGCAAACACACAATACATTTACATTCTGGTGAAGCAGCTGCCATTTGGACTGTTTGGTAGCCTGCCAGGGATGATGACCTTAAAGGTCTGCCTTGAATTCACCGAAGCCAGGGAGAACCTTGCCTCTAGCAGGTAGTAAGCCAATTTATAAAAACATAGTTTAATTTGCTAGTCATCCTCACATTTGCAACTGGATTCAGAAGCGGCCAGTGCTCACTACCTGGTCAGCTCTGGACTCATTCAAACCTGGAGCCGCAGCTCTGAAATCACTGATACTCCTGGTTTATCTGTTTGTCTTTACATGCTGCAAAGTGAAGTTCACCATTTCCAGGATCCTGAAAGCTAGACCAAGAAGGTCCCCAGAGAAGCCAAATGTGAGTCTAAACCCCTCTCCAGAGCCTGTGCTGATGGTGAACCTGCAGCTCTCCCCAAGCTCTCTGTCCCACTGCCTTCACCATTAAATTTTCTCATGACAACCTGGAAGCCCCTTGTCAGGGCGTGACCTCACCACCTTTCCCACATGGACATGGGGAACAGGCGGCTCCTTTCCTCACAGCAGCAGCTATTGGTACACCCAAAGCCTGTTATCATAACCTCCTTATCAAACATCCTCAATATGGAGCCAAATCATGGCTGCCTCTTTTTGCAAAGTCAACCAAGAGAGAGGAAAACCAACAACCCTGAGACCACATGAGGGGGGTTACTTACTTACCCAGGTGACTAAGGGCCTCTTTATCCCACGGCCAAGTGGCAGCACCAGCCAACTCTTCCCTCACCGAACTGGCAAAGTAAATGTTGAGGAAGTGGGTGCTGTTCAGCTGCAGTGCCTCCTTCAGCTCCTTCACGCTCATGTACGCCCTGCGAGGACAAGGGAGAGGAGATAGTCAGCATAGACTTCAACAGACCAAAGAGGAAAAGCAGGAGCCACCCACAGATAGCCTGGAAAGGGTGCAGCAGACCTGGACGCCCCATTCTCAACTCTCTGAAGCCAACAGCGTTGTGTAAAGCATGGCAAATTCAGCAAGTTCCAAGACTATGTCCTATGACACTACTAATTCTGCTCTGTAAGGTGCAAGTTCTGCTAGTGGGAGGTTTGAGTGGGAGGCAGTCATGCAAATCTTAGTAACTACAGCAGCTTTCTTGATGAGTTCTACTCTTAGAGAAGGTTTTCCAACAATGGGGAGAGAAAATATCCCAGAGAATAGCATAAAAGGAGCAAAAAATGGGAGGAGACACAATGAGAGAAGGAAGGAAAGGCAGAGGTCAGTCCTGCTAGGAAAAGAGAAGGGGTTTGGCATCAGAAGAGCGGAATGTGGGGGAGGGGAAAAGTGCATTTTCCTCAAGGTGTTGGGAAAGAGAAAGAAATCCAGAACTCCAGCAGGTTCCAACAAGGGCTTTCAGGGCTCATCCCTGATGCAGGGCAGGGCAGGAACGGACATCAAAACCTTCCTCTTGGGAGAAGGGAGGGTTTTCCAACAGGGGCCAAGAAGTCTCTTCTCCAGCTTCTCTAGTCTGTCCGGAGCAGCTCACAACCACAGCCCTCCACTAGAACTCCTCCCCCAAGACAACCAGTATGCCAGAAGTGGCAGTGCATGGCAAGAACAAGGGTCCCTGCCGGGCACAGGCACATAACACACCAAGAAACATGCTGCCTCGCCCCATCCCTGTGTATTGTAGAAGGAAGAGCATGAGCAAAAGGTATCTCTGACTTTGCTCCAAGGAATGTCTCTTCCAGCTCTGCTCAAAACAGACCTTTGAGAAGAGCACTGTCTGGGTCCCCCCAGCACTGAGCCAGCAGCAGGACCCTCTTCACGTGAATCTGTCTCTCTGCACGGGATCTGAATCCTCTCTGAGAGGAGGTCTGGGATGTCTGCAGGAGCCAGGGCAGGGGAGCACAGGAGCTCCCAAAATAAGCTTGAAGGGGAGAGGGGGACATCTCTGGAGATCCATCAAAGGGCATGGTTAGTGTGAAAAGCCTCCTAACACTGCTGGCTGTCTCCTCCCATCTCCAGAGCTGGGAATAAAGAGTTGCAGGAACAGAAAAAAATACTGGAATGAGGATATCCAAGACATCCGTTTCTGAAGGGCACAGGGAGGTAACGGGCTGGGAGAGGTGAGTAGGCAACAGGCATTGCAGCAGAGTAGTAACACCTGTGAGTGTGTCTGGGTATCCATGAAATTACCCTCACAAAGCGGTGTGTGTCTCAGCACTTGGAGGAAAAAAAAAAATCAACACAGCAGCCAGGAAATTTAGGTTTCACTCTCTCCCCTGCGTGGTTGTTTCTGCACAGGTCAGAGGTCTATAGCAGATTCACTAGTACACCAACAGTCCCAGTGTTGATCTTTAGGGAGTTCATGTCCTCAGCAGTATAAAACAATCAGCTTCTAACTTAATAATAACAGTAATAACGCCAGTAATAATAATAGTGGGATTGTAGGGCCTTGGGCTGTGCTGCAAAAGCCAGATACTCTTTTAAATCAAGTACTACCATTTCCACCATCAGTACCATTAACCTCATGGGCTGAGACAGGATTCGGACAGGTAGCCCTGGAAGACACTGTATCTAAGCCTTCAGAATCTGAGGACCATGGCCCATGGTTTGTGAGGCCATTAATTTAAGAGATTCTAAGCAAGGAAAACACTCATGGAAAGGCTTCAAATACATCACTGTGGAATGACGATGGAAACGCACTATTGTGGAAATATGTCATAAGAATGACTAAACCTACAGCATGAGGCCAACAGCAACATTAAGGTGGTGGAAAGCATTTCACTTATTCCCATGCTTCCAGGAGCAATTGGCATCTTCGAGCTGCACGGAGAGATTCTGAAGGGGAACACGATCATTTCTTTACACTGGGCTAGCTGTCAGGCACACCCACTATATTTGAATGAGCAGCGTCTGTAAAAGTGGTGGCCGGTAGCACATTCCTCACTACATTGGGTCATGAAAGGAAGGACAAAGACCCAAGCACGGGCTAAGGGAAAAAGGTGCATTCTCATCAGAGATGTGAAGTGAGAAGGGAAACCAACGAGAGATGCGCAAGTAAACTGTTTGCGATGGCAAGATCCCTAGTCAAGTTGTACCAAGAAACTTGTTTAGAAAAAGAGAGGTTGCTACAGTAAATGGAAAAGGAGGAGGAAAAAGTGGAAAAAATAGAGGAGCAGGATTCCAGAAGTAGACTAGAGCAGGACAGCATGAGCAACAGAGCTTGGTAAACCCAAAGGTTGCTTCTCTGGATCTGAAACAGCAGAGACTTTCAGAAGCCACTGCTGACTTGGGAGGTGTCAGATAATCAGGATCTGCTGACTCCCTCTTCTCTACCAGTCAGCCCCACTAGGCCATCCTGGGCTGAAGACATCTCACCTACCTTTTCTCAGCGACAAAGCAACTCTGAAACTTCAGCTACTTTAGAAAAATCTTGGCTGGACTATATGGCAGAATTTAAGGGAGAGATGAGATGACCAGCTTGTCTTCACCAGGCCCTGAGATCTCCCACCACAAAGCAGCATTCCCAGAACATTTTCCTCAGCCACATCAGCTTGCTGAGAGAAAACTCTCTCAACCGGAAACGGCAAATGAGGAGAACATGATCTCCTCCTGTGATGTCTCGCCTGAGCATCCCAGACACGCGCCACGCTGACGCCATCCCTTCAACCCAACCAAGACGGGAGCAGGCCGGGAGGAATAGATAGGGAGAAGAATAAATAAACCTGAAGGACATATTTGTGGCATGACTCGGAAGGAAGAGAAGCAAAAGTTTCATAGAAATAGAGCATAAGGAGGGGGAAGGGGGAGAAAAAGTCTCCTTCATGCACCAGAGCTGCTCGGGGGACAGACTTAAAAATAACGTTGATTCCTGACCTATGATATCTTGGAAAAATAGCCCCAAACCCGTCCAGGCTGTCCAAATTCCGAGAGCTGACGTCAGCCCTATTCAGAGGGATATTCCCGCCGCCCCTCTTCTGGAGACATGATGTTTTTCTGGCTGTCGCCTGCTAGTCCCTTGACACTAGCAACATTTTTTGTCAACCCTTAATTATAAATAACCGTAATTTCCTCCATTGAGAGATTTGCATGGTTCAAGGCCGTGTCGGGGTAGAGGGAGCAGTTCCAGCATGGAGAGATGCTTAGATGAGTTGGATGGAGAAGGAGAGGAAAGGACCTCAATTTCACCCACTACGCCATGGAAAGCACAAACATCCTGCCGGTGTCCCCGAAAACACGAGCAAGACAAAAACAGCTCTAGAATGGGCAACTCCAATTCCCCTCAATCCACATTTCCCACTGGCACCCTTAGCTTAGACAAGGAGCATGTAACTGGCGTCTTTGCCTGTTGCTTACTGCCAAGGTTATGCTCTCCCTCTTCTTCAGCACTTCTGTGATCTTCCCCAGGGGGAAGGCAGAGCAGCCTTCGGTCTCCACAAACAGCTTAAATGACAGCCCTCTCCACTGCTCCTCAAATAGCTTCCCAATGCCTACAAGACCAGAGTATTCCAAACTAGGTGGTATTTACAGCAGGGTGAGCACTGCAAGCCAACACAAAAACACAAGGAAGGCCAGAAGAACACATGAAGGTACAGCTATCAGTTGAGAAGAAAAAAAAAAAAAAACAAACAACCTCACACAAACAACCCCAAAGAATAGGGCAGAGAATAGAAGAGAGACAGAAAAGGACCATCAGGTTTGCCAGGTTCAAAGCAAATTATTTTCCCAAGAGCATCCAAAACTCACTGGTGAGCAGCCAGCTGCATGGTAACAACACTTGGACCTAGGGAGTATTTGAACCCCTGGGAGAGTGGAGTTTGCAAGAAGAGTATGTGCAATAGTAGAGAGAGATTAGGGGTGGGAGGGCTACGAACTGCCATTATTAGAGATGGATGTGGGCATGAACACCATCTGAAATGATGGCATTTGAGGGAATGACTCCAGATATGACAGCCTCCCTCACAACAGGTGCTTGCCTGTGATATTGTTGACTTAAAGTTCTGCCAAATTACACTAGCTGACTATCTAAGGCAGGCTTAGGCCCCACGCTGTGTACTATTTTACTTGTGAGACTCACGGTTGACAGAAAGCAAGATGGGAAAGCAGCAGCATGGTGGAGCCACACTGATGCTTGCGGGGTCCCGGTGCTGGGTCAAGAACACGTGGCTCTGTATGGGACATAAGGATGTGCTGTCATTGTGTGACATTTCTTACTATCAAAAAAGGAAAGGAAAGCGAAGTCCAGCAGCTTCATCAACCATGTCACCAGAAACTAGTGGAATTAGACTTATAACCACAGATGGAGAGGATCTTCACAGGCTATCAACTCTGACCCCCTTGTTCAAAACACGTTTAATTAAATCAGGTTGCTCAAGGCCATGTCCAGCTGAGGCCTGAACAGCTACAAGGTTTCCCAACCTCTCTTGGCAACCTGTGGTACTTAACCACCCTCATGGGAAAAAAAAAAAATAATAGTATCCTGATGTCCAATACAAATTTCTCATGTTTCAGACTGAGGACAGGAAGCAATGGACACAGTCTTCTCAAAGCCCTGCCCCACCTTCTCTGCGTCATCCCATCATATCAAAGGGAAGAGTCGTCAAATAGCTATAGCTTTGCATGGAAAACTACTGCTGCGCTAGACCTTACCACACTAAGGTCTAAAGACCCAAAGCTTCCTTTCCAAGCAATTGAAAAATCATGCTCCATCCACGATCCCAGGCCTCTGTGTACAACTCTCACATCCCTTTCTCATGTGTTTCCTTGGGGGAGACAGCATCTTTCTACTCATGGTTGTAAGTTAGGCTCTGAGCTGACTTGGTCAAAGGAGAAAACCTGACATACTCTGTAGAGACAGAGTTGTTGCTACTTTTCCAGGCAGCAATTTCTGGCAGCAGCAACAGGACCACTACTGGTGCATAGGTGGGAGAGAGGTGGGATTTGCTAATCTGTGGGGCAGTAGAATGGACAGCCAAGCTGTAACGCAAGCCTGATGTGGTTTAAGGTGGGAGAAGAAGAAAGCAGCAGCACTTTTTAGTGACAGCCATATCACAACAGGAAGCCTTGGGGCCACAAAAGTGGCCATTACCGGCAAAAGATGGCACTTCCAAACTAAAAGCAAGGCCAGCATGTACCCCACAGCACGATAAATCAAACTGAATTCTCTGGGTATTGCAAAGGATGCAGTGTGTAATGCCACAGGAATTCCACTGCAACTCAAAAATAGGAGTCTTTTCCCTGTAGACATATCAGAGGGGATGTGGGAGTGGGGCTGGGTGGAAGCTGTCCAAGTGCCCTCCGTGGACAGCTGGAAAATACTTGAGACCCTGCCAGCTCCAGCTAGCCATACAGCCTAGTGAAGTCACAGGGGATTCCTGGCTCTTCTTTCATGCCTTTCAACCACCACAAGGGAATTCCTCTTCCTACTCCCCCAAAACTCTGTTTGACAAACAAGGAGTCCCTCAGACTTCCCAGGAATGAGCACCAGCCTGCCAATAACATTTTTGTGTGTGGACAACGTTAGCCCAAGGCTGCAAAGGGTTAATGCAATGTGCAGCAACCTTGCTACTGAGGCAGCAGCCACAAGCCCAAGAGCCACAACTCAATCCATGAAGACAGGTGCTGAATCAGGCGGCACAGATATTTTCAGAGAACAGACTCTCTAAAGTCTCCTTATCATCAGCAAAGAGAGATACTCCTCCAGATAGCGAGCCAAAGTGAACATCATCCAATTTACCCCACCAAAGGGCTCCTCTCCATGGTGACTCTTTAGGGGGGGGGGGTGTCTAAAGATATAACCCTCCAGACTTGTGCTCACTGCTTGCATACATGAATCATCCTGGCTAGAATTTGTGAACCCTCTTCCCTGTTCCCATCACACAAATTCCCAGGTGGTGCTCAGCCTTGCCTCCTTTCTGCCCCGCCGCAGGCGGACAAAGCCCACTAGCACAGGATGAGCAGGACATGGTACCAACTTGGTGCAGCACACAACCCAAGATGGATTTCTCTGTCTGCCTCCAGACTGGGATGGTGGGTCTTGTAACCGCAGCTGCCTGCCACTCTGGGTTTACCTGCCCTGAAGTTTCTGGCATTAATGCAGCTGGGGCAGGGGATGGTGTATTTTTAGCCAAAAGCTTAAGTCCTTCTGTACTTGTTAAGACTACTTGCATCCCCATGACCATGGTCTAGGAGCTCTGACTCCAGTCCAGCACTATGCTGGTATGCCACAAACATCATTGCCAGCATCATGACAAGTTGGCAAGGCAGCAACATCCAATGACTCTCACCTGGCCAGGCTCTGGTAACACAGCCAGATGCAAAACACATGCAAGAGGTGAAGTGAAGGCTGAGGAACAACCAGACATTCCCCTGGGACTACAGGAGGCACAACACTGCTGGAATAATAGCCTCTGCAGTCCTCAGGAGTCTCTCATCATCTTCACTGCGTGGTGGACTCCAGCCAAAGAGCATTTGGGTACACGAGGGACAAGGGCATCATGCATCTCCTGGACATGCCTGCAAAAACCCACCTCCAAGGCATTGACAGCATGAGTAAAAAAACAGCAGCCATCACTGGCAGCACTGCTTAAGAGACACTTTAAAATTTGCATGAGTCACCTAGTATCAAGATATCAAAGAGGGTGACAGGACAAAACACTCCAACGCAAGGGCTTTCAGCATCAGGCGTTTCCCTTATGCATGAACAATTCCTGTGGGCTTCAGAGATAACCCTCAGTCTCCGCGTGGGAGGTGCATTTGGTTTTGGGACTGAAGCAGTAGCAGATGCTGCAGGGTCAGGGAGTTGCACTGGCAAAGCTGCAGATGGGATCAAAGAGACGAGTTGTGGTTTGAGGCTGTGACCCTTCCATATAGATTTACTGGGGAAAGGGACCAAGAAGGCTGCAGATCTAGCACGCAGCAGGCAAGCTCCCAGTTTCATCAGATGGTAGTAAGCAACTTCTTGAGGTCAGATTTGGGAAAGAAAGACAATAACATTAGCGTGAGACCAGAAAGCCCTGCAGGGCATTTTGCCCTGAGATAGACTGAAGAATAAATGCTGCTAACAATGGCATGGCCCAGATATTCCTGGAAATGTTCACTAAAAAGTTATTCATTAAATCATCACTGAACTAGCCAAAGGCAACGCTATTTTAGACCTGGTTTGGGTAAGCAGCGTAGAAATTACGGAAGAGCTGAAAGAAAACTTTGCCAGAACTAATAATGAGTTGATTCAGATTAATTTAAACGGAGGCATGAACACAGGTCTTGAACTAAGAATTGAAAACCAGGGCTGACCAGCAGACATGACCAGACTGCCAGACAGAATGGGGTGAAATGGGAATGCCCTGAAATCAAGCTGACTTCTGTGGGGAGGAATAAAAAAAAAAAAAAAAAAAGACAGACAAAGAAAAAAAAGTAGAAGACCCTTTTACAAATAAAAAAGAGCAGAAAAAGGAAAGAGCAGATCTGCTGAACAGGGAAGGTGGAGCTGAAGCTTAGTGTACTTGAGATGCATCCCTGGACAGGATTAACATGGTCTCCAGCTTTATTCAAGATTGTGAGGCAAAATTCAAGTTCCCTTTTTGTGGGGTGGAAGAAGATTAAAAGCATAGTACTGGAGTGGAGCTCAAGAAAAAGGCAAAAAGAGGTGGCAGCAGCTGGGTGGGAGCTGAAGTGCCACTTGGACTGGGTGGGAGGGTGAACTGCCGGGGAGGTGGCAGCGAGTCCCAGTTCTGAAAGGGGCAGGATGTAGGGATACAGAAAAAGGGGCAAAAAGCAGTTTGGTTTGGAGGTCGGTAGCAGATGCCTACTGTAAGATCCCACTTGGAGACAACCCCTCAGATCTTAACATAGAGGCATTCAAGAGGGCTTCCACAATCACCATAGTTGATTTCTATACATCCAAAGTTCTTCTTAACGTAGAGTGAAGCCACAGTCGGGCATCAGTGAGTTGTCTTTGCATCTCATACCATGCCAGGGGACTTGGCTTTGAAAATCCATGTTAATTCCTCCCCACCAGCCTGCTCAGAGACTGTTTGCTTTCCTGCCACACGTTGCTTTCCTCTCTGGATCTCGTTAGAGCTCCATTGATGATTTACGTACAGGGCAAGAGAGCAGTGACCAGTTTTAAGGCTCTTTGCACATGGCACACTGATACTCATGTTTTGAGAGTTGCACCAAGGATGGTCACTCCATTTGTGTTGAATACATGAGGGTCTCAGGAGAGGTTTACCCCAAGCCATACTCTTGCTGCATGATGGGCATCCTCAGGACACCCATACCAATGGGTGCACACCCCCTCGCAGATCTTCTGACCTCACCTTCCAATACTATCTTCAGATACAGCCTCCTCTCGTGACTTCTTTCTGGAGGTTTTGCAAATTTGAGGTTTATTTTGGTGGTGCTCCAGCATCTGTATCATCAGCCACCCCTGAGATCTCTGGCCAGTGCCACAAGAGTGCGGAGCTCCCTCCTCTGAAGGAACAGGGATGTTCAGCAACAATTCCTTCAGCACAGATTAATCACGTGCACATCAGATGCTTGGATCATTGAAAAATCACTGGGTTTGTGACTTTTGTGCCCTGCTGCCTTACTGCCTCACTCAGCTATTCGCTGCCATGCATACAATGGGCACCACAGCTTGTCCAGCCCTAGGACATCTTAGGGGGAGGTAAGGTTTTTGAGAACCACTCATTTTGACCCAGGCACCAGAACTTTGTCCAAGTTGCATTTCAGTTTTCAAAAAAAATTCTGATGGTTATGCTTACTTGATAGACCTATAGACTCTCCTGAGGTCCTGGAGGAGCCCGTCCCATACTGCAGAAAGCACCAAGCCCAACCACCAATGATTCTAAATGGTCAAACGGTCTTGGTGCCCAACGCAGAAGCCATTACATTATGATCTCAGGATAAAGTCCCACAGCATTTGCTCTAGGGATAGATGTCTACACTCTCCCCAGGGACAGGAACCCACATGTTCCCCTTCACCTGCCTCTAATTAAATTCCTTTAAGAAGGGGGAACAAATCCACCACATTGCCTCCTCCATTCCCATCATAAATAACCACTCAACATCACCACATTGCTGGAAAGGAAGGGGCATCTATTCACGGTGGCCTCACCAGAGGAAGCATCTAGACATGGCCCCACAGCACAGACATCATCCCCAGCAAGAAAGGGCTTGGAGAGTGACAGGGCAGCAGGAAGAGAGACCGCTGGGCTGGGATCAGTGCACACGGCAGAGAAACCCCGGGCTGTGGGAGGGAGCAGAGGGCTGCAGTGAAGCTGATTGAAGGAGGCATGAAGGAAGACAAACAAGGGAAGCATGGCCTCTGGCTCGGCAGGGTCTACCTGACCTCTCTTCCAAGGGGCCACAGCAGCTTTCAGCCGACGCCAGCAGCCAGCCCGCATCCTGAGCGGTGCTGCTGTCTGGTGCAGACGGTGAGCAGCAAAGCCCTAATCGGAAAGGACAGCTGGATCGCAAAGCTCCTCCTGTGCTTCTTTGCCAAGATGTGGGAGCCAGGGCCGGGACTCTTTTCTTCTGCACTGCTGTTCCCCCATCCTCGGTGCATGCCCTGAAAACTAGAGCTGCTCTCACAGGGGACAACCGCCAACTGATGGGTCCCAGCCCTCTGGGTCACCTCCTGAGGTGAAGCTGCCAGAGCTGTAACCCACCATATCACCAGTGCTCAGCAGGGGCACACAGGACCCCTTTGCTGTGCAGTATATTTTAGGACTGGCACAGCTCTCGCCTCCCATGCTCGGAAGGCACCACCAGCAATGCTGCTGTGGGGCCGTCCACTCTTCCCACCCCTTCTCCTCCATATTGTCAAGCCCCTGCTCGCCAGCCCTCTATCTCGAGCTACTTCTTACCCAGAGGCAACCTGCAGAGATGCCCTGCCATCCCACCACATTCACACCCCCACAGCCTTATTTGGGGTCCACCACAACACCAGCAGCCTCAAAGGGCTTCCTTCCCAGGGCAGAGAGACTAGGACCTCATCTGTGCAAGGTCACCTTCCCAACAGCTTCCCTCATACAAACACAGAGCTGTAACATCCCTGTGTAATTCAACATGGAAAACCCTTGTGCCACCAGGAACAGACCCACAAATTCAATTTCTTACATTTCTGACATTACAAAATCATTTCTTACAGCACTTCAGCCCTAAAGCATCATTTGGTTCTGCCAAACAACCAAAGCCTGTACACACTTGAAAGTTAATACAAAATAAACCAAATGTTTCCCAAAAAGCTCCCACAGGAGGCTGGCTGTGAGCTTCTGTTAACACTACTGATTCACCCCATGAACCTTCCTTTTATCCCCTCAGGGAGGACAAATCCATGCAAGTCCCATAAACTTCCTGGCTTATGTGACAATTCTTGTGTTGCTTAAGCATAATGGGCCATCAGCTTTCCCCTGGGATAAATTTGTCCCGGCAATCTGCGTTTTAGTGCTCTACATCTTGGGGGAGTTGATAGCATTTGGGGTTTTTTTTAATGGGAGTCGGTAGCCATGATCAATTGTAAAAGCTCTATTTCCACGGAAATGGGTATTTAATAGATTTTTGAAAATGGTGGTTATTGACCCAATGGGCCTTAATGGCTTAAAAACCATCTGATTGTAGTATGTAAGAGTAAATGCGTATGATTTTCAAATGCGTACTGGAATAGGTAGTAAAAACCCTTTTAAATTGCAGGGACCTGGTCAGTAGGGAGTTTCCATTTGCTTGTTTGGCCTTTCTATTTGTATCAGAGTGAATCATGGCCACATCTTCCTCAGAGAGGCTTACCGTTCCCTCACGGGTGAGATCATCTTAACACACACGACCCACCTGAGACCCATCAAGGTGCAGGGATGTCTTTCATTAGACTGGGCAGTGATGTAGAGTCAAGCTTCCAGAGCGGCAGGGCTCCCAGCTGCTCTCACGGTGGGAGCAGAGGACACATGGACCAACTTATGCTCCATGGATGATGCACCCCCATTGACCCCAGGGAGAGCTCCGTGGGAGCTGAAAAGCCACGTGTGCCTCAGACTCCTGGGCTTCAACTCAACCTACTGGGTGCCCAGTTGACAATCCTACAGAGGAGTGCCCAGGCAGAAATCTGTGTTTATCCTGGGGTTAGTGCACACACCCCAAAAACATCAATAGGAGTGAACTCCAAAGGAATGTGCTAATTACTAAGAAGTAACCCCAGCAGCAACGAACAGACTAAACACTGGTATTTATTTCATGGTGTCTGAGTCCTGACTAAACACACCCCCACCACTAAGACACATATTTAGGGTTATCAACCCCACCAACTCTCCAAGGTCTACAAAGGCTGTAGTTATTCCCCACCTCTGCCCATCACAGGGGCAACTCCCCTCCTCTGGCTGCCTTTTTCATGAGGAACACAGATGCCCAAGATTTTTATCTGTTTGAAACCAGACTGTGGGTTCAGGCATTGCAAAGTGGAGATCCCAAGCCATGCATGTGCAGGACAGCAAGGCTCAGTACACGCCACTGCCATAGAATAAGCCAGACAAAAATCAAGGACCAAAACCTCCCAGATTTTGAAGGGACATCTGTCTTCCCACTCCTTCTTAATTTCCCCTTCCAAAACCCAACGAAGCAGGAATTAGAGTTCAGAGCCACAGCCTGTTGCTTCTCTTCGTCAGTGGAATAAGCAAAGGAGACAAATATTGCAGGTCAGCGCCTGCTTCCATCCCAGCGAGGTGTCCCTCACTGCCATCCCCAAGTACAAGTAGGTCCATAACACAGCGTCCCACCTGCTTGCAGCAGCACTCACCTCCACCCCCTGGACCCCAAGGGCACACGAGGAAGGAGCAATGCTGCTGAACAAGTGTAGGCTCTGAGGGCAAACCCTAGGGCTTGTGCTTGCCTGGGTGACAGGACCCTGCCCAGCTGGGCTTTCCAGCTGTGCCCAGCACTGACCCCTCACTCTCAGGAGGCACAAAGGAGGCTCAGACCACCACAGTGGCCTCAGAAAATGCATCATCATTCCCGCAGAGCACATGCCTGGACATCTGAAAGACCTAGCAGTGTTCCTAGCCAGTCAGGAAGCTACTGCACATCTACAAGGGCTGCAAGAAGACAGGAGCTGCCATCACAAGACATCATGCCTGAAAACAGGGAAACAGCAGTGCTTAGGGGAAGTTGATGGGAAGAATTCAAAAGCAGCAGAATTAAAGATCCAGTTTTGAACCATTTAGGGGAAGGAGCAGAGCCCCGCCAGGGAGAAAGGCAGCAGAGGAGCAGCTTGGGGAAGGAGTGGAGCCCAGCATTGCCCTGGGTGGCTGAGCTCCAAAGCCCAGCACAGGCAGCATCCCAGCTCCAGCGCACACCGCCATGCTTTGAAGCAGCTATCCACTGCGCAGGGCAAGCACTCGCCTTCTTTTGACAGTGTAGGTGCTGGCTGGTGAGACACTGGCATTGCACAGAACATGTGTGAGAGATGTCAAACGAGAAGCGCTGGGGGAAATGGAGAAGCGTGTTTGCAGCCCCTTGCAGGTTTGCAAGGCAGAACTCAGCAGTGGCACGTTATTCTAGAGCAGGCTCCAAGCTAAACAAAGCCAGTTATGGTTTACTTTATGCCTGGATTGTTTATTTCAAAGCAAAATCAAAGACATCCCAGGCCAGGACCAAACCTTACAGCACTTTTTAGCTGTCTATGGTTGCATAGATAAGCCCTGTCCCGCCTAACCCACAAGAGTAGACCTGTAAATCAGCTTCTCTTACTTTTTGCAGCAAAGTTACAAAACAACATTCCAGGTTTCGGGAAGTCTTAAGGTCTCTGCAAACAAGCCAGTGCCCCAGGAGCCAGATTTCATTGACATTTTTTATAGCGCATTTCATAATCTGCTGAGGAAAGGTAGAGGAGGTAACAGCGGTGGGTGCAGCGCTCCTGGCCTCCCCCAGCACTGTGTGGGCTTCACACGGCTGAGCAGCCTCAGTGCCAGGAAGCTCAGCAAAGCACCCCAGACAAAAGGGAACTGCATAAATGAGAGCACAATTTTTAACCTTGCATTTAGCCAGGACTAAGCAGCTTCATCTCCTTTCATTAAATGCCTCTCTTCCTCATCCAGGGACCAGGAGGCAGGAGGCCAGAGCCCCAGCATCAATGGCAGCACCTCATTGCTGCATAACTGCAAGGCAAGATGTCCCAGACTTCTGTGCCTCAGTTTCCCAAGCTGAAGACCTAGGATTATCATTGACCACAACACAGGCAGGTGTTTGCAAACATCTTAGATGACATGACCTTTGCCGCGCAGGGTTTTGAAAGAAGCCTAGTCAAGTTAAGCACCCACATCCCACTGCTGTTCAATGGAAAATAAGCATCCAGGTTTCATCAGGTGCCTCCTCCTTTCCCACCCACCTCCCACAGCATCCTCCATAGGACAGATCTCACAGAGCTGGTGGGAAAGAGGGAGAGCTGTGGACTGGATGAGCGTGGTGAAGATGACCCTGCAGCACATGCACCAGCGAGGATGTGCTACACTACTAACGAAAGGTCCAGCCAAGGAGCTGGCAACGATGCACATCACCACCAGTATCATCATCAGCGCTAGGTCTCGAGAGACAGAGTGCTTGTGGAGCTCTGTGCTAGGACCGGTTGAGGCTGGAGAGAAACATGGACTAACTTGTAGCAGGAGACAGCTCGGTCCCCTCCGGAAAGAAGGCATGGCTGGTACAGAGGGGCAAGACCACAAACTGGTTTCTACATGCATGGGGGCTGCAGAGCCCCTAGCTTGAGCTGAACTCCAAAAATTGTTCTGGTGCCCACCAAGTACCAAGCAAAGGTCAGTCTCTTCTTCATCCAGCCTCCCTGACTAGCGGGGTAGCAGGAAAGGAAAGACGGGCACTGCAAGGCTGGGGAAGGATGAGTGATGCAGGCGGCAATGGGCACGCCCATCCATCAGTGGGGCAGTATGGGCTGGCAGAAGACCAGGCTGCCACCCTTCCAGTCTCTGACCTGCCTCATCTGTTCAGACTGGAATCTGCTGGGCACTGGCAGAAGGACCCTTTAAAAGGGCTGACAACAGTGGATCGATTTGCTGAGCAGGAATGATGCTCCCAGGGGCATTAAGCTAACAGTGCCTAGCTCTGCAGGGGGAACCATGCAGCCCTGTGGTCAATAACCCCACCTCAGGCACTCTTCACTGTGGTGGGAACATCCAGTCTTGCTAAAAGATCCAGAACTTTGCTAATTCACCCTGGACTTCTCACCAAAGGAGAAAAACTTGCAGCCTTGATATCAGTCAGGAAAGGGATCGAGACAGAGAAAAGGAGGAAAAGAAATCTAATCAAGCCAAAATCTCTCCACTGCTTTTTATGTATTTTTTTTTCTTTTAAGGGGAAAAACCAAGTCCCAAGCCTCCAACTTATTTTTAGGTCCAGGCAATTGGGTGTCCCAGTCGGAGCGCGGTGCGCACAAGCCAGCATTCTAAAAATGCCTTCCTCGTGGATATAAAAAGGACGTGAGATAATTTATTGGGGAAGTTTTGTAATGTAACGATCATACACTAACCACAAATAAAAGAAAAAAAATCCGAGGCTTTCTCTGGTCCCCAGTACAACCCTTGGCAGGCAACAGTCGCAAAGGGTGAGCATCCTTGCCCTCCCCCAAAGCCTCCCAGCAATGTCCCATGCCTCACACCATCCTGGTGAGTTTGGGCTCTGCTGGCCCCATCCCCCCTCGCCCCATCACCCTCTGCAAAGGGGCAATTTGATTTCCTAAATAATGGTGGTGGCTGGGCCAAGGAAAACTAAAAGCAGTATGTTCACTTAATGACTCCAATGGCCGCAGCTCAGCCTGCCAACCCAAACGGGGATTAAATCATCCCAGAGACCCCGTCAATGCCAAGATGACGGTGTCCCACCGGCTGGCTGCCGAGCCTCTCACCACCCTGCCGTTTCGGTTCCTGGGGTCTCGCTAGCCAGGCCAGAGTCTTGGCTGGCATCCTCCATCCATGGGCAAGGGTACAGTCGGACAAGGAGGAGCCCTGGGGAGGGATGAACATCAAGACAAAGAGCGACACTCCCCCAGCCATCAAACACATGCTGTTCCTTCACAATTGCCACCCTGATACAATCGGCCCCCCTCAAGTGAGCCCCCAAGGCAGTGGTGTTTGCTAGAACAATAGCTCACATCTGGGACAGCTGTTTTCCCCGAAAGCACCCAGGCTGCCTACAGCCACTGGGCAGGGATCGTCTCCCCTCATCCACACACAGATTGTGCTCTCCCTCTCCTGAGAGGACATGGTCACCCCTGGGGGGACCTGGCAGGTTCCTTGAGGAACACTCTGCCTGGCAGCTCCATCCCCACAGGAAGGCTTGCAGGAGCCAGCAAAACTCATCCTCCAGGAGAGGCTTATTGAAAATTAACTCCCGAGTCTTCTACCTTGGGAAGAAAAGGAACCAATTACTGGAGATTTTCTTTTCTACATTCAGCACCCCAACATGCATGGAAAAAGATTTGGGCACATCAGCAGTATGCTGCAGCTCGCTACACAGAGCAAGCTGCGTTGACTAGCACCAACCACCCCTTGGACCTGGACACCTGTACATCCTCATGCTCCTCTGCTTCCTGGGGTAACATGAGAGAACTCTGGTCCCACCAGGAGCCATTGTGCTGAGCCCTCTACTTTTGACTAGTGTCCCCAAAACCTTGCATAGTCCCTTGGATGGCTGCACCTTGGTGTCACCTCCACCCTGGAAAGCAGTCCCTCTAGGCTGATGCCATTTTAGAGGGGCCAAGTCATACCCTGATCTTGCCACATGTGCCCTAGAGAGTGTGCCTCCATGCTGGAGCTCCCATCACCACCTCCTCTGCCACTCCCAACCTTCTCCTCATAGACCTCTCATCATTTGAGATTCCAGCCCACAACTACCCTTTCCTTTTATCTATCAACCCACCCTGGAAAGGTTAGAAACTCCCTCTCTCACCCCTTCATGAGATGAAAAGCCCTAAAGAGGCCTTTGGAGTACCCAGCTCATAGCCTCATTTATAATAACGTTTGAGAGATGCAAGGGACACAAGGACAGACAAGTGCATCAGATGGAAGGAAAGGAGCAGCCTTCACAGCAAGCAAGGAAACAGAAAGAAAAAATAGGACTATTAAGCAAACAAAATATATCTTGCAGGGACAGCAAAGGCAGCAGCCAGAGGCCAAGGTGGGCAGTTCCCCAGCAGCATAAATGCAAACATGCTGCAGAGCTGGCCAGGTCCACAGTGCAGGCACGGTCTCACCACCCTGAGTCCTGCCTCTTGGAGCAAAATCCCACTGCTGATATGACCTTTGGCACAAAGCAAAAGATGCTTACTATGGAGTAATCCATGCCAAATACCCTCCAATCTACTTTGAGAAAGTCAAAAGCAAATTTGGAGTCTTTGTCTCCAGGCTAGGACACTGGGCAAGCTGAGTCACCGAGAGACAAATTCATAGAATCATGGAATGGTTTGGGTCGGAAGGGACCTTCACGATCGTGCAGTTCCAACCCCCTTGCCATGGGGACACACACCTTCCACTAAACATAGCCTCCAAGTCCCAACATGAGCAAGCAACTTAGTAGACATCCTGCCAATCCAACAATCCTTTCCATCTTTGCCAAGTATTGAAAGCAGCAATCAATGGGAAAGCTCAGAAAGATTGGGCTTTCCTACAAGTAAAGAATAAGGGGTTTTTAGGAGCTCCAATCCAACCACTCTCATGAAACTTTAAAGCATCCACCAAGAAACCACCAGACTCCATCAAAAATCCCTGTTTGTTACTGCACCTCCCCAGTCCCAGCAGGTCTACTAGAGAGAAGCAATAAGCCCAGAAACCAGTGAACCCACCACTTTGGTGTCCCTAGAGGACCCATACCCTCATCACCACACTTACAAGCCCTAAGACCTGAGTCCAACGCTAGAGGCTTGGTCCTTTGGGAACACGAAGCCAATATTTGGGTACAGGCCAGGGGGATTCCAAGAGGTGGCAGAGAGCGCCAAAGCTCCAATCCTGAGCAGGGGCATCTCTTAACTATGCTTTCCTTGTAGGAGCATTAGGCAAGCAAATAGTCTCTTCCACACCACACTTGTGAGTTAGATGGTTTGCAGATAACACACCCTCTCCAATCCATCCTTCAAGTGACCAACAACCACAAGCAACAAATTAAGGTGTTTGCAGACACCTACCCATTGAATCTGTGCTCTGCAACAGTGTTAGAGACCTCAGGTTTTATCCCCAGGGCTTATAATTTTGAAGTGACATCACACATACCTGCCCTCTTTTATAGTGAGAAAGATCTGCTGAGGTTTCCTGTAGCAAGAAAAGGTGGAAAGGAAGTGAGCAGCTAATTTGGATGTTGTTTTACCATCTGGTTGGGATTAAAGCCTGGGCAGGTCAGCTATTGCCCCAAGATACCATCCTGCTCTCAAACTGACACCTGCTATGCTATCAGTACAACCACATTCAGCTGAACACCTCCTGACAATGGGCTGCTCCAGTGCTGAAGAACAGCTCGGAGTGATTTGTTCATCCTCGGGGGTTGTCCACAAAGGACACTCAGTGAGGTTAATCTGGACTGGCTTTTGAAGACACCACTTAAACAGCAGAGGCTCCCAAGCAGCTTTAACCCAATTAAGCATCCTTCCCTTAGGACGGGAGGCCAGCTAAGCTTGCATTAAAGCCCATCAAGTGTCTTGTTAATCAGGTACTCTTTAATATCACAGCTGTGGTCATCCCTGTGGAGGCCACCAAGGGGCTGGAAACGCCTTGTCATTTTTCACCTCCTTTTGTCACTTGGGTGTTTTCTGCCATTACTTTGGGTACTGAGATGAAAGGCTCAGCTCTCCACTTTGCTCTCCAGGCTCTTCTCCAGTTTTTCTCTTCGCATTAACTGTGTCACACACCAGACTCTCATTGACTAACTGCCGGAGGGGGACCCTCACTGGGTGTTAATTGCTGTTAATGAGCTGTTGCTGCTTTCCTTCCAAGAGCACCAATTACAACAGCACTCAGGCAGTGCAAGAAGATGCATGTCTGCAGCAAATCAAGGCAAATTTTACTCCAGACCCTGGCATTACACTACCAGAAACTCCTGGAAAATGCTTGAAATCAGGAGGAGACTGGGTGAAGGATGACAGCAGGCAGCTCTCCTGCCACTGCCTGGCCCCTTGTTCTTCATGTGGTGGGTCAGGGCGAATAAGAAGTCCCTGACTTGCTTCCTATGGCTCCTGTTGTGGTGCCTTGCGGGGATGTCTACACTCAGCTGCTCACCTGAGCTCTCCCTCGAGTCTCCCTCACCCACAAGAACACAGCCCCACTGGTGGATTGTACACAGGGGTGGTGGCCCAGCTGGCTTAGAGCATAGTGGGACTTGTGTCCCACATGCTACTAAAGGAGGTGCAAGAATGACTCAACGAGATGGCTTGATGGTCTGGGTGTTGTGCACAGAAACGCCGCCATCATTTCACAATCATTTCCTATCCCAGAGCTGGGGGCAGCTCCTACCTCAGCTGCAGCGGGGTCTATCCCTACCAGAGCTTTATAATTCTTCCTTCCCAAGCCCATTTCCCTCGCCTGCTAAGCATGGGCGAGGGTATACACTAGCACGAAGTGTGGCCCTAGAAGTATGCTGAGATGTCCACCAGCTAAGAAGCACTAGAGCTACTGCTGTTCCTAAGGCTTCTCACTCCGGTTGGCCTTTCCCAAAGCTGCAGCCCAAGGAAAGGAGATTTTAAATGAGGGATGTGCTAAGATGGTAAAAGCTTTTGCATGAGCACTTAAGGTCATGTGAGTTAAGACAAGGTATCGAGACCCTTCACCAAAACAAACTGAATCTGTTTACAATGCTAGTAAGAAATTGCGCAGTGTCTCACTCTTCCTCGTTTGGATTATTTTCAGCTGTATTAAGAAACATTTGCATCCAAACCACTCTTCCTGAGAGCCTGGAAATGAAATACAGCAGAACTGATCTACTCCATCAAAACAGATCCCAACATTTTTGTCTTGCCACCTTGATCTGAAAGGAGATCTGGAGAGCGCTGTCTGCAGTGGGGTTTCCCTCTCCCTCGGCTCTCCCAGATCTGCAGCTCCCTCCTGGGCTCTGAAACACAGGTCTGCCACAGCTATGAAAAAGCACAGGCATCTCGGTGGGGCAGCAGCCAGCTCGCTCCCCTCCAGTTACAGACCGAAAACTGTTGTTCCCATTGAAGCACCTGACTCCTGTTGCACCGCGTTTCCGCAGTCTGTTAAATTTTATTTCACGTTATTTCTCCTGTTTTGGCTTCCACCCTAAAAATCTTCTCTAACTTCCCCAGCTGCCTTGCTCCTTATAAAAGTTCATTTAAGTGTAATACCGTACGAGCAAACCCAAAGCTCTGCCTGAACAAAACACCTTGCGCTAAGGTTGCCTGGTTGTATATCTCGGGATTCATCCACCAGCTTTGGGGGGATCAACACTGACCTGGCCATGCCCTTGTTTTTTCCCAAACCCACGTTACCAATTTCCCAGTGGTTCTCCCACAAACATATAGATTAATCCCCAGGAGCCAGGGTACCCTCAGCAGAGATGAGCCCCGGCGGGGGGGCGGGGGGGGTGTCTACCAGCACCTCTGAAGAAGCCACCCAAAGGCAGGTCAGAATTGCTCAGCAGCAATTCTGTGTCTAAATTCAGGATTCAACTCAAGCCCCCAGGTTTCCCAAATGCCAGGCACACTGGATTACGTTTTTCAGAGCTTAGCCTACAAACTGTCAATCTCATCTTCTGCACAGGCCAATGAGGTCTGCGGAAAGAAAATTGCAAAAGATTTGTTATTTCCCTAGTGTTCCCATTTTCCCATTCCTTTCCCACAGAAGCAAGGTTTTTGTTTTTGTTTTGTTTTCTTTTCTTTTCTTTCCCAGCTTTCAGGGGAAAATACTGACAAATGGAAGCCCTGATTCATACCAGCAAAAATTTGGCCTTTTTTAATTTAAGGTGGAACCCTTCTTGTCTGAGGATGAAAACATTTCTCTAACTACACCCAGAGAGCAAGGACCGAAGCAAAGGCGAGCGGCGCTGGTTGCTCGTGGCCAGCACCAGCGGAGCTGTTGCACAGGCAGGAGAGCCACCATGCAGGCAGGGCAGGACAGCTGCCCAGCTCCCCGTGCTCGGGAAAGCGCTGCCCATGCTCGCTCACAGGGATGGGAAACAAGGGAGGCACAGGGCGGTGATGGTGCTTGTCACCAAAGAGACTTCCAGGGGTGGGAAAACATCTTCTGACTGGGTGCTCAGGCAGAGGCATGGTGTGAGGCTCTGTGGCCAGGGGGATGTGTTGGAAGAAAGGCTCCCCATCCTCCTCCCGTGTTTTCTCAGATGACCGAAGGATGTGTGAGAAAGGCTCAGGAAGGGAGGAAGGGAAGCGCTGCTCCTCTCCCATCACCACCGCCTGAGCAGAGACACCTCCATCCCTCCTCCCTCTGTGTCCCACTTGGGAAGCACCAGAGAGAACAAGCAGGCTTGGGAAGAAAGGATTTATGGCCACAGCCTACCTGCTCCCACAGCCTAGGGGAAAAAAAGTGAAGGAGAAAGAAGATCAAAGGAACAATATGTTCCTAAAACCCTTTCTTGCAGCTTTTCTCCCCAGGTGCTGCCACCTGCACTGCACCTCTCCCGCTCCAGTAGTCATCTCTGCCCATCACTGGGAGCCAGCAACAGGGAATGAGCAATTTGCTCTGACACTGAGACAGAAACAGCTTAAAAAAAAAAAAAAAAAAAAAAAAGGAAAAGCCATGACTTTTTTTTTCCCTTCCCCTTCTCCAGCCAGAAAGCACATTTGGCAGAGCCCTGAGTGCTGGAAGCCATCAGCGGGGCTGCTGGCACTTCAGAGGCTCTGAGGAGGAGGGCAGGTGTGTGCAAGCCACTGACCGCACTGAGGACACTGTCCCTGCTGCCCCGGAGTCCCCCATCATGCTGGGGGATCCCCTTCTCCATCCTGCCTCAGCTGCTGCCTCCAAAGGGCCGCAGGGAAAGCAAGGGTCCCCTAACACCATGGGTTGATGCTCCATGGAGTAATGTGGGTTTTGCAGGGTTTTGCACCTGTGGCACAAGGTAAAGGTACACGTCCTCCTCCAGCACTGAGCAGCCACCCCATGCCTTTGACTGAAGAGGGGGATTTTCTCCCCCCACCACCATTTCGCTTTGAGGTGTGGGGTTCGATCAGCCCCTGCCTGTGCCCAGCCAAGGACATCACCCTGGCAGCATCACTCCCCAGGGTGAGGTTTGGGGAGGCTCCCACACAGCAACCCACACCTTACCAAATCCTGCCACTCACACCTAGCATTGTCACCTCCTTCTTCCCCCCCCCCCCCCCCCCCCAGCACTCAGGCAAAGGCATTTTGAATATAGATTCAGAAATCAGGCTTTTAGACAGGTCCGGGGAAGGTGGGGAAGGGGCAGCAATCACCCGCTTGCATCCCATGCAGGGGGCTTAGGGGGAGCAGCACCTTTTGCACGGGGCGGCTCTGCCCCACCCTGGGAATGCCCACAGTCCTACTGGTGTGTCACCAGAGACTGGCAGCTCTGCACTGGGAACCCCCTGTCTGGGGGAGGGGGTGTCCCCATCAGCCCATCCTCATTTTGGTGGGGAAAAACATTTAACGGCAGGGCATCACAGAGGGATTTACTCGCCATCGATGGCAAGCACACCCATCCTGGAGGAAAATGCCCCTCTGCCTTCCTACACCAGAAAGCCACCAGTAAGGAGCAACACCCAGGTGCAGAATGGGTGTCAGGAAGAGGGTGTACCCCATCCCCTGATGTGCCACCCCCCCACCACCCAAGCCTTGCACCTACCGCTGAGGTGAGTCAGGGTCGAAGCAGGTTCTGGCCACGTCGGTGGCCCGTGGGTCGCAGCAGTCACCATCATCGAAGTCGTCCAACATGTTGTTGCACTCCATGTGGCAGACGCCATCGCGGCGCTTCCAGGAGAAGCAGCGGCCAGGCCGGCGGCAGTCCCCGCCATCGTAGCCAGTCAAGGGATGCTCGCACTCGGGGTCACAGCGCTCGTTGCCCACCTTGCTGGGCTCGCAGCCCAGGAGGATGGCACGGCGGCGCAGGGAGGAGTTGCGTACCTCCAGCAAGCTGAGCTGCCAGGAGATGTTGTAGGGTCGGAAAGCTTCACTCAGTGCCTGATGTTGCCACCAAACCTGCTCCCGGCTGACCGTTGGCCGCCCACCATCATCCTCCGCCAGGTTCACCACCCGGTACCCGCACCACCTTCCCGCTCCGCAGCGGCCAGTGCTGGTTGTAGTGGGAGACCAGCTCCACATTATCACAGGCAGTCTGCCCGCAGGCAGGGGGGCCCAGTGGCTGTAGGACAGGGGACAGCAGGGATGGCAGCACCCGCTGCTGGGGGAAGGCACCCTCCCGAAAAGGCATCCAGAGCTCCTCCAGGGTGGCGAAGCCAGTGGCCAGAGCCAGCCCTGCCGCCCCCCCGGCTGCCCCCTCTAGGAAGGGACGCTGGAGATGGGGCTGGGACAGGGCGCCTTGCCACAGGGCCAGCCCAGCCAGGTGTCCCCGGAAAGCATGCGCGGTCCCCCAGGCGTCCCCCCCCAGCAGCAGCGTGCGGCAGGAGGCCATGAAGGTGCTGTGCAGGGGTCCCCGCTGTGCGCCAGCACGGCCCACCCGTGCCCCGTCCACGTAGAGGGCCATCCACCGCCCGTCGTAGCTGGCAGCCAGGTGGGTCCATGCCTCGGGGCGGTAGCGGTGGTAGGCGGTCACCTCAGTGGCGGTGGCTGCCCGGTCCGTGCGGAGGGAGAAGAAGAAACGGGCATCCTTCTTGCCACCGAGCTGCAAGGCGCGGATGCCCAGTGCCCAGCCCTTATCGCTGGCCGTGTGCGAGCAGTTGTCAAAGACACCTACAGTGGGGATGGGGATGGAGAGAGAGGAGAGCTGGTGAGGACCAGAGAGCATTGCAGCTCCTCCCCGGCACACGAGCCGGGTCCTTGGCAGCAGGACAGCTCTTGGCAGGGCTGCAGGGAGGCTCCCGCTGCCGTGGGTAAATGAAGGTGGCCAGAGGCTGGGCAATAGGTGCTGCACCAGGGGGGACTCCTCATCCCCCATCCAAAATCATTTGGATGAGCAGGTGGAATAGCCAAGAGGGACAGCAGGGCCAGAAAGGTGGGATTGGAGAGGGGAGGAAGAGCCTGGACGGGAGGAGAGGCTGAAGAGCAA
This sequence comes from Falco cherrug, assembly GCF_023634085.1. Classification (NCBI taxonomy): domain Eukaryota; kingdom Metazoa; phylum Chordata; class Aves; order Falconiformes; family Falconidae; genus Falco; species Falco cherrug. The sequence continues at coordinate 5,867,614 of NC_073708.1, read as the reverse complement.
GGTGTTTCTGAGCTGCTCTCTGCAGGAGCACTCCTGCGGGATGGGATTAGAGGCTAAGCTTTTTATCTGCAGGCCAAAGCTTTTAAGAATTAGAGCACAGCAACCCAAAGCAAAACAGCCTCCTCCAGGGACTGCTTCCCCGACAGCTTCCAGGCAGATTTACAGCTTTCCTTTATGCTCCAGTTTTCCTCCTAGTCATGCATCCAGCGCAGGCGGGCGAGGGTCAGAGGGGATGCACTCCCTCCAGCCAAGCAGGTGCACTCCTCAGCCCCTAAGGTCTCCCGAGCATAAATCCAGCCCCAGGAATAGCTTTGGGATCAGCCTCTCCCTGTGTGCCCAAGCATGTTGCAAACCTGTGTTTTAGGCTGGGCAAGACCTGGAGCTCTGCTGACTTTCCCCAAAACTCAGGCTGCTGAGCACCCATGGTCAAGAACCAGAGGCTCACAGGCACCGAACACCCTTGGGAATGAATGGCCATAAGGCACAAATACTGGCAAGGGCAAAAGGACCCACTGCTTGGAATAAATGCTTCTGAGCTCCTGAATCACCACAGCCAGGACATTCACGCAGGTCATTGGGGTGAGTGAGCTTGAAGGCACACTTTGAGCCTCACCGGTGGCATCTTCTGGGAGCCCCACCGTCTCTCAGTCACCACCCCAACAAATCACTTCCAGATGCAGCGGTGCCCTGATGCTGCTGAAACCTGCTGCTGCACCTGGAGGCCCTTTTTGTATTACTGCTGAGGTATTTCTTATGCTCCAGCCTGCTTTTCCCTGCTGCACTAGTTCTCCTGCCCCTCACCATGCCACTTCCATTGCATGCACTGCCTGCCCATCTCTGTGACATCAGGGCATCATGGGCCAAAACAAGGCATTCCTGCCCTGTCCCACTGCCTCACCTGTCCCTGGGGACGCTCAGCATGACACTCTGGGGAAACTGTACCTGCTGCCAGGGTTGCAAAGAGGCTGGACAGAGGCAGAGGTGTAGAGGAGCAGGAGTTCCAAGAGGAGCAGGATCTCCTGGCTTTCAGCCAGGGGATGTGACTAAAGCCAGGTTACCATGACCCCACATCTCCCCCACCAGCCCTCATAAACGTGACTGGCAAAGGTCACATCAAGCCCCACCGCACCCCAGGAAGCGGCACCCCTCCCTCCATCCACGCCTTTCACCAAGGACGAGATGGGTGGTGGCCTATTAGCCATCCCATGGTCGTAACCACCCTGGGCACGGATCCCTGCCACTGCTCACTACAAAGGCAGCCATGCACAAAGGCTCCGTGGGCGGATGGGCTTTGGCCAACTCTTGTTTTCTGGTGGATTGTGAAAGGGAAGCAGAAAGACCAGAGGAAGCTGAGACAAGGAGAAGCCAAAAAAGCAGGAGACAGGCAAAGGAGCCTTGCAGGCGTGAGAAGGCAAAGCTGGAGAGTATTTTTGGGCTGGGTGCTGGCTGACAGGTGCTTAGACCTGCATGTTTGAAAGCCATCTTCTAGTATTTGGTCCTCACCAGGCACAGGGCTTGGTACCTCCTCTCTTAGGAAAATTTATGCATTTCACCTTGAAGTGATTTAGAGTGCCCCAAATTTGATCAAACACTAAGGAAAATACAGGGCAAACAGTGTCAGGGGTGGAGCAGCCTTCTGGGGTGAGTGTGAACTAGCATCCTTGCAAACCAATGAGGAGCCAAGCCAAGCCTGGAAGTGCCTGACAAGTTCAAACCTGGCCAAAAGAACCTTAAATGAGCCTAAAACCAGGTCTGGCGACTTCATCAAAGGGATGCAAGTAAGGCCGACGTCAGCTCTACAACAGGGGCAGGAAAGCCACCACAGCAGAGGCAGGTGTTTCCTAGACATGGCCAGGGATGCCATCCTGGTGCAGTGGCAGCAAAGGAGCGTGCAGGCAGAGCAGCACCTTCCAAGGCTGGAAACCACTGCAGAATGGTGAAGCAGAGCCATCCAGCACCAGGTGCTGACATTTCCCGAGGGCGTCCACAAGAAACCACCAGGGAACCAGTTTCAAAGACCTTGGAATCTGCCAAGGAACTTGGCCTTTTGTCCTGGGGCAACCCAGCAGGAAGGGGAAGAGCTGTTTGCAGAGGGGGTACAAGGTGATCTCCTCAACACCTGTAAGTGCAGCTCTCCCTCTGATCCATCAGGTGGGAAAGGGGATCTCTAACCTGGTGTGCGATGTCCATCAGTGCTTAGGGTGATAGCTTTGGGGTTTAAAACAAGCATTTAAAACAGTGCAAAAAATTAAGAGAAATGTGTCTGCCAGGAAAGGTGTCCTATGGAGAAAAAGCCTCCAAAGAGACAAAGTGCACCACTTTGTAAGGACCACACTTGAAGTAGCATCTTCTCCCACTGGGGCCAGGAGCTTTGAAGCACAAGGCATAGTTCAGCCATGCTTTGAGACTCGGATACCAGGGGGAAATCAGCTGCTAAAGCTCTGGAGGGTCTGACGCAGGCTATGAGCCCCTAGCTGTGCCATGAGAGCAGCTGGCCTGAGCGGATGGTCACCCCTTGGGACGTGCAGTGGTGAGCAGCTTGGGGACCTGAGAAGGACACCTGGGCTTAGAAACCACAGCAGTGTGGGACTGCCTCTGGTGAGGGATCTTCTGACCCAACAAAACCATCTTTCATGTGAGTAAAAACAAACTTCAGCCAGGCACAAGGGGAAATCCCTTTGGGGTTTACAGAAGCAAAGCAGGGATGGATGGAGAGAAGACAAAAAAAAGCAGAAAAAGAAAGGGCATCACATGAAGGGACTCTCATCTGCTGCCCAAAGAAGGATGTGGAAGAGGGACCACTCTCCTTCCCTGGGGGTGACTGTGGCAGAACATTGGGGTTATACCCCAGCAGAATCCCTCCCATGCAAGAGGGGCTAACAGGTATGAACAGCTCCACCCAGGGTGGCTCTAAAGCAAAATGTGACATGTACAGGAACAAAGCCCCAACCCATGAGCCTTTAATCCAAGCAGCAGTCACACCAGCCAACAGGACAGTTTGCTTTGCCTGGATGAAGCTGCTCAACCTGGCCTTATTTCCCTGGCAATGGTGCTGGGAGATGCTCAGCTCTGCCCTGCTTTCCTCCCACCTTCCCTACCACATGGACACCTGGAGCATCTCCAGCTCCTCCACAGCTTTGGACCACCTCACGGCTCACTCCCCTCTCTCCCAACGGAGCAGGAGCAGCAGATCAGAGGCAGAGCCAGCACCTGTCGAAGGGCTGGCAGCTGCCTGCATCATCTGCTCGCGTGAAACACCAGCAGCACTGGCCTGTCCCCCTTCACCACCCACACCCACCCGGGTTCCAGCTGTAGGGAGACGGTGGGAAAAGGACAGTGACTCAGACAGCCGGGGGTGCCGGGGTCTGACTCAAACCCTGGAGCTCGAAGGCCGGGGGATATTACCCAAGTGAGTGCCAGCACCCACTGTCGGTGCTTTCAGCACTAACAAAGGTCCCACCCTCCACAAGGAAATTAATTAAAAAAATAATAATAATTAAAAAAAAAACCACCACACTGGCTAGCTGGGAAAAGTAAAACCCAACACCTGCAGGCCAGACCTCCAGATGCAAACAGCTGCGCTGCCGATGTGATGGCTGGGAAGTGTGCTCCGTGCATCCCAAGCCACTGCCTGCCAGCGGGGAGGCAGCAAGGACCCCGGTGGGAAGGTGGACAGCAAGGGGAGCGCTAGGTAGTTTCCTTGTGCACAGCTGCTTTTCCCATCTGCCACCCAGCCTCTAGCCTGTCCCTCCCTCTTCCAGAGCAAAGATACAGCTCTCACCTCTGCGAGCCGGGAAGGGAAAATAAGGAAATGGGCCAGGCGGTGACCAAAGCAGGGGGAGGTTCAGAGGAGCGCTCGCAGGCGGAGGGAGAGTTGGGATAGAGAGAGGGTTTCCCCAACCAGTCAGCTTGGCTGGGGCAGCACAGAAACACAGCCCCCGCTGTGGGGACCCCAGACATCCCATGAGAGCTGTACATCTTGGCACTGCCACGCATTCCCAGCCCTGCCCGGCATCACTGTGCTGTCCTGCTGTGCTCGTGCCCTGCCACAAACACCCATCCTGGTGCAGCTGCATGAAGCACCACTGCAGGAGGTGACATCTGCCCCACTCTGTGCCTGTGTGCCAGTCCTCTCCATCTCCTCAGGCTCTCCATCACAGAATCATTGAATCGTTTAGATAGGAAAAGACCTTTAAGACTGATCCCAACCATTAACCCACCACTGCCAAGCCCACCACTAACCCGTGTCCCTAAGTGCCACATCTGAACATCTGTTAAACACCTCCAGGGATGGTGGCTCAACCATGTCCCTGGGCAGCCTGGTCCAGTGCCTGACAACCCTTTCAGTGAAGATGTTTTACCCAATACCCAATCTAAGCCTCCCCTGGCACAGCTTGAAGCTGTTGCCTCGTGTCCTATTGCTTGTTACTTGGGAGAAGAGACCGATCCCAACCTTTCTCCTTTCAGGCAGCTGTAGGGAGCAATAAGGCACCCCCTGAGCCCCCTTTTCTCCAGGCTGAACAGCCCCGGCTCCCCTAACCGCCCCTTATCAGTCTTGCCCACCACCTGCCTGCCTTAGCAGAGTGATGGGGTGATTCCCGGGAACGAGGCACCTAGGGCCACCCCTGCCCCGCAGCCGCCCCGCTGAGCCCCAGGACCCCGCAGCCGCCCCGAAGAGCCCCGGGACCCCGCAGCCCCCCCGCAGAGCCCCGGGGGCCGGCAGCCGCCCCGCAGAGCCCCGGGGGTCCGCAGCCGCCCCGCTGAGCCCCGGGGGTCCGCAGCCGCCCCGCAGAGCCCCGGGGGTCCGCAGCCGCCCCGCTGAGCCCCGGGGGTCCGCAGCCGCCCCGCTGAGCCCCGGGGGTCCGCAGCCGCCCCGAAGAGCCCCGGGGGCCGCAGCCGCCCCGCAGAGCCCCGGGACCCCGCAGCCGCCCCGAAGAGCCCCGGGACCCCGCAGCCCCCCCGCAGAGCCCCGGGGGCCGGCAGCCGCCCCGCAGAGCCCCGGGGGCCGCAGCCGCCCCGCTGAGCCCCAGGACCCCGCAGCCGCCCCGAAGAGCCCCGGGGGCCGTAGCCGCCCCGCAGAGCCCCGGGACCCCGCAGCCGCCCCGAAGAGCCCCGGGGGCCACGGCCCGGGTGCGGGGCCGGGGCCGTGCGTGCGGCGCGGCTGCCACCGTGCGGCCGCCCGCCCCGGGGACCCGCCGGGAGCCCGGCCAGGCGGGCGGGGAGCCCGGGCAGCCGCGGCCGCTGAGCCCGGCGGGGAGCCCCGGCGAGCCCCGGCCTGCCCGCGGCCCCGGGGTCGGGGCGAGGGGGAGGGACGGGGGAGGGGGTTGTCGGGCGAAGCGCGTCCCTCCAAGGGACCTTCCAGCTCCCGGCGGGAGGAGAGGGAGAAACCAGACAGGAGCCGGGGGGGGCGGGCTGGAAGGACGGGGCGGGGGGGAAAGCGAGGGGAGGGGATGTCTTAGGGTTTGGTCTCAAGGGAAGGAGGACCATTTCACGCCTGGGGTGCTGCGGACGCGGGTGGGGGCGCGGGGTGTCACCTGCCACAGCGGAGAAGGCAGGTGAGCCCCCCCCACGCCTCCTCCGCCCCGGGGGGGGAGGTTTTGGGATTGGGGTCGGGTCCCCATCCCTCCCGCCCGCCCGCCGGCGGGGTTTACCTGCGATGATGGCCGGGTTGCTCTGTCCGCCCTCCGCCTTCACCCACACCTCCAGGGTGAACTCCTCCCGCGGGATGTCGGGCAGCGCCTCCGGCCGCGCCGCCAGCTGCTCCCGGCCGCCCGAGAAGTACAGGGCGGGCAGCGGCCGCTGCCGGGGGGGGCTCGGCACCTGCGGCCCCCGGCCCCGCAGCCTCTCCCTCCGGCCCTGGCCGTCCGCCTCTCCCCCCGGCTCCTCGCCGCCTCCCCCGGCGCCCCGAGGTCTCCGGCTCCGCGGCCGCTCGGAGCTCGGCGGGGCGGCAGCGCCGAGCGCCCCGTGCGCGCCGGGACGCTGCGGGTACAGCCCGTAGGGGTGATGCGGAGGGGCGGCCCGGCGGCCCCGTGCCTCCATCCCGCACCCGGAGACCGGCGGAGGCTCGGGGGGCCGGGGGTCCCCGCGGGGCAGGCTGAGCAGCGCCAGCAGCAGCGCAGCCAGGGGCGCCCCGCCGCGCAGCATCCTCCTTGGGGACGAAGTGTGTTGGGGGGGGGGGGTCGGCCCCGGGGGAGGGGGGCGCTCAGGGGGGCGGCGGGCGGCAGCGCCGGGGCATCCTCCCCCGGCCCCCGCCGCAGCCGCTGCCCCCAACTTTTCCCCGGCACCGCTCTCCTCCCCTCTGCTCCTGCGGGAGGAGGAGGAGGAGGAGGAAGAGGAGGAGGAGGAGAAGGAGGGCGAGAGCACCGCGCCGGGGACCCCCCTTCTGCCTGCAGCCGGGGTTCCCGGGGCACGGCAGCCCCTGCGCGGCTCCCTGCGCTGCCCGGCTCTGCCTGCGGGAGCGGGGGATGCGTTAGACGCCCTTATCTAGAAAGCCCCGAGGCGCTCTGCTCCCCCCCACCCCCCCACCCCCCCCTAAGGAGGGGTGTGGAGGGGGGGGCTGCCTTATTTAAAGATGATTATGTCCAATCTAATAAACCCCTGTGCGGAGCATCGCCCTCCCTTTCCCTCCGCCCTCCCGGGCGCTGCTCAGGATGCTGGCGGGGAGGGGATGTGGAGGGACCAAACGGGCGCTGGGTCCCATCCCCTCCCCGCCCCGGCGGTTTTGGGGCAGCACCTGCCCTGTCCTTGCCGTTATCAGCGGTGGCAACCTGGGCTGCTCCTGGCTTGGCCCAGTAGCCTTCCCCACAGACACACTCGCTACCTCTCTCATTCCTCCACTTGGCAGTCCGGCACTTGGTTTCTTTTCCTTCTTTTTCTTTTCTTTTTTTTTTTTTTTCCCTTATAATTGTGGTTTTGTTGGGGTTTTTTCTTTCTAAGTTGAAACGTGCCCGTGTTTTCTCCTGTTGTAGCTCGGGGTGTGATATCTGCCTGCCCACCTTGGCTCCATCCTCCATCTCCACCAGCTAGGGGGGAGGAAAGGAAGGTGAAAGAAGGGGACACCCCCCGTCAGCCCTCCCCTGGTGAGGGAAGAGATGGTCTTGGGTCAGTGTGTGCAGAGAGACCCAGAGTCCTCCTGAAGTCAGAGATTTTGCTGCTTTTTCTCTCTCTCGTTTTTTTTCCTTCCCCAAACAATGGTCCCATCTGTTTGACACGTGCAGAAAGGTGGGCTGGAGGTCCCTTATCTGGGTGAGAGGGAAAGAGCCACATCCAAAAGCCGAAAAAACCCGTATTGATGCATCAAGGGAGCAGGCAGCAGTGGGAGATGCATCTCACCCACCACCCAGTCAGACAGTACAGCACTGGCATTGCCGGGGAGAGCTACCCGGAGCATATGGGTGAGAAAACAAGCCCCCTAAAGTTTCCTCTTGGTTCCAGAGGTGCCATCGCACCAGCACACAGTGTGGGAGAGTAGGAAAACTTCAGCACGGAGATTCGGCAAGAAGACTTTTTTTTTCTTTTTTTTTTTCTTTTTTTTTTTTTTTCTCTCCCAAACACTATCTGTGGCGGTCAGTCTGAAGCAGGGTTGCCAGCGAAAGCTGGGAGGCCCCTTCCAGGGTACAGGCTTTCAAACCAGCGAGGCAGGAGGGAAGGGATTTAAGAGCAAACAGCAAGAGCTGGCTGCATGGGGTTGGGATTTTTTGTCTTCTCAAGGTGGGAGGGTGATGGGAGGAAGCTGGGGGGGAGTTGGTGCTTCAGTGAGGGGAGATAGAAAAAAAAGGTGCTGGAAAAACTTGAGGGTTAGGAGGGGTGAGCACAGTGCTTTGCCAGCCCCCCAGGAAGGAGGAAGGTAGGTAAGGAGAGGTAAGGGCATGGTGAGGCTGGGCTGGAGGAGTGTGGAGAGGGAGGGAGGACACGCAGAGGGCGAACCAGGCCAGGTGGAGTGGGGTTGGCTCATGCAAAGGAGCTTGAGCGGCTCTCAAGGACCTTTTGGGCGTGAACTACATCCAAGCACAACAAGAACACCCATCGCTCCCAGGGAGGTGGTGAGGTCTGCGGCTCTCCTGCCTGCACCGAACACACCAGTGCCCACCCGCCAGCAGTGATGATGTGAAGATAACCCAGCTCGGGGCTTGGCACTGGTGGGGTGGCCCAGCAAGAGTGTTGTCCTGGGGCCAACGCCAGCAAGTGTTGCTTATAGTGCGTATTCATTCAGGAATGAACTGAGCTCCTGATAGCCCTGTCTACCAGGGCCTGATAAGAGCGGATCCCACGGGACAGCTTATTTTGAATGGTGGTGACCTTATTAAGCGGTTATTAATCATCTTGCCACACAGCACCCTGCCCTACTCAGTCATCAGGCTGGGTACTCCGAAGAAGCAAGTCCACGAGACCTTCAGCAGCATGTGCTGCCATCCCAGAGGTTCAGCAGCACTGCCTTCTCAGGGACAGCCTGGCTGGGTTGAATCCAGCACTGGAGCCATAAAACCCTCCAAAAATGTACCCAAGCGAGGCCTCTATATATAGGCTCTGGCCTGGGCTAAGCCACTCACTTGACAAAATGACACCCACAAATAGCTCCACTGTCTGTTGGGCTGGTACGCCACAGGAGCTGCAAAGGAGGAGTGAAAGCCCACCAAGGAACTCGCTTTTTGGGGAGGAGATGAGCGAGAGCAGAGGAAAGCTTCCCGGCTCCCCCTGCCCTGCCTGCCTGAGCCCCAGCCTGGCGGGATTGAAGGAACCAGCGGAGCAGGCAGCCGAGTGCATGAATCATTGCGCCGCTCTCCATCCCCACACAGGCAGGTTCTCCCTGCAGCTGCTGCCAAGGTGGGGCCCGGCAGAGGCTGGGGAGGATGGGGAGGGCAGGACTGTGGGCGCACCTGACCCAGCTGGGTCAGCATTTGGGGAGCAGAGATGCCAGGATGCTGTTCCCATCCCAGCACCGCTACAGGCTACAGAGCAAATCCCTGCCATTTGGGTAGGTTTTTTTCCATAAAAAAAAAAAAAAAAAGGAGCAATTAGCTTGACCGATGTGAAGATTTTGCTGCATGTAAAGTGAAGACTGGCCCCGGGGATAAGTCAAGGGACTCGAAGATGGCAGAAGGGTGGCAATGTACTCTCGGCATGTTTTCTGTCTCTCGGTGAAGCAGGGAGGGCATCTGTTAGAGGTCTCAGCTCCAAGCCAGGCTGCCTTGGCTAAGCAATGCAATGGCCCTGCATCTTCCAGGGATCCCTGCATGCAGCACCTGGATGGAGATGCTCATCCCAGGCAGGGTCCAGCTGCAGTTCAAATCTGCTGATTCTCAGGAGTAAGAGAAAGGATGCTGGATGAGAGGAAGGAGGAGGAGAAAGTGGTGGTAGAACATAGTTTTGGCTGGATATTCCTCGTCGCTTCCCCATGCATTGTCCTTCCTGGCACACCCCTGCTCTGTGGACCCTCTAGGCTGCAGGTTTCTGCAGTCGCGTTTTTTGGGGTGCGGACTGAAGCAGGCAGGCTGCTGGTGCTGGGCAGGAGCAGGGGTCCCACGTCAAGGCCCCAGCCAGGAGCCTCTGGAAGGAGGCAGGGGGAAGCCGGGAGCCCCATCAAAGTGTGATGCTGAGCTGGGGTTATGGTGGGGTGAACCCACCATAAGAGCGGGGTTCTCAGTGCAGGCTCAGCCCGTGCTGGGGGAAAGTGAAGAGCAGCATTTTAGATGGAGCTGAGGCTGAGCTGTACTTTTCCCCACGCCTGTCAAAAGCCATCAACAAAAGCCTTCCTCTCGCTCCACTCCTCCTGGAGAAACCACTGGCAATCTCAACATGGAAATAAAGGCTCTGGGAGAACCCAGCTTTTTTGTTCATGGCCAGGCAGCCAAATCCTGCAAGTCTGCAACAGCAAGCCTCAGCAATCAAAGCCATGAGCAACAGCTGACCCCGCTCAGGGCACAGCCCTAGCCCTCCCTCCTCTCCCTTCCGAGTTTGCCTTCTTTTCCCAAGCAGATTAGGAGCCTGTTCAAACGTGCAGGACCCCCAGAGGTCAGAGATGCTGGCCTCCCGCACCAGAGGTTTGCTTGGGAACTTGCAGAGTTTCCTGCTTCTGGTAGGTCTGGAGATAAGCCCTGGTGTGTAGCCGCTGCTGATGCCAGCGCCAACAAGAGCCTACAGTCACACAACGAAAATCCAGCAGCAAAACCTCTGGAGTCCCATGTCTTGTGTGCCTGAGCCTTGCCATTGGGCACAACCTCTAAGGGACAGGAGACAACTGGGAAGGCCTCCCACAGGCTCTTTTGCCTGGATTCTCCAAGGTCTGATAGGAAGGCTGGACTCCCACCACCCCATGACATCTAGCAGGGTTTCCCTGTGCTGTTCAGCCCCATGAGTATGGTGACAACGGTTTCTCCAAGCCCCTCTGCCGAATTCAGCTATACCCACCTCAAGAATTCAATGAGCGATGTACACAACCTCAACTTCTTTGGCAATGGAGCCAAGGAATGAACTTTAAATAACAGCAAAGAACATCCAGCCAAGGATATGTCTGCTCCATCATCCTCACACCTCACATCTGCCTCCTTACCTCTGCTCTGAGCCACGCAGCCTGCAGACAGTGGGTGGCAACCAACCCCCTGGCAACAGGTGGGAGCCCGTGGAGGAAGCCAACTAGCCAGGCGCTCGTCGGCACATCAACTAAGGCACTTTGAAGCTGGTTTGGTGTATTACCATCAGGTGCAGCTATTTCAGAGCAGCTTTGGATGTCAACACTGGAGCCCTGAGCTGCAGCAGAGCTGTGCCCTGAAGGGCTCTTGCAAGCCTCCAGTAAAAACCATTTACTTCCAGTTGGGAGGTGAGGACAATGATCAGCAGCATGCTCACATCTCCACATAGGGAAGACATTCCCTACACAATAGCCTCCAGGGGTCTTCCCACACCCTGGAGTTTTGCACTTCACCAAGAACTTGCAGGTGCTAAATTAAGACCATCTAGAGAACAGAGCATGACCTTTGCCAGATGGGGTGTCTCAGATATTGAAAATTATTCCAGTCGTTCACAAAAGGCAAAAGGCAGGGACTTATCTGCCTTTATGTAATGTAGCTCTTCCAGCAGCCATGGAGGAAAAGCATACATGAAAAAGCAGGGGAAGAAAGGAAATGAGCCTCTCACTTCCATTCTGCCGCTGTCATCGGGGAGTTTCAGCCCCATTAAGTCAGGATGGTACAAGTGCATCTCCGTATCCCAGCTGGGTGGGAAGCATCTGCCAAAGAGAAGAGATGGGAGAGGCACGATGCTGCATGGCTCTTGTGCCAGCAGCAGAGGCAGGATCCTAGAGGAGGAGGTGAGCTCCGCAGGCACCCACGGGAGGAGCACATTGGTACAAACACCGCAGGGACAAACTCAGGCTTCCAAAATTCCACCCCAGCAGAGCCAAGGTATGCTGGCAGGAGTTCCAGGAGAGCACCATGCTCATGGCAGCTCCAGTAGTAAATCCAGGGGGCATAATTACATGACCTTGCTGTGTTTTCACTGCCCCCGTGCCCACGCCAACATCTGCTTGTTAGTCCCCCTTGAATGTGCCCCTCATACGATAGCATCTCTTCCCTAGCTAAGCACGACTTTCCTTACAGGAGTATCAGAGCAATTACTTGTACAAACACGCCTCACCATCTCCAGATAGCCTTCGCTCTGCCTCTTGCATTTATATACGCTTTCCGTGTGTCACCCAAGCAGGAGAGCCATTTGCTAAAGCCAGTCAATAAGACACAGAGCGAACATTCAATTTGGCACACAGGTATCTGAAGGACAAGGGGAGGGGGAAAGGGCTTGTGCCACCCCGGGCACGGCGGCTTTGCAGATGCAAAGCTCAGCAGCTCCTCAAAATCCAGCTCCAACATCTCTCCATCTGAGCTGAGCCAGGGAACAGCTGCTGCAGGAAGAAATGGAGCAGGAGCAAATGAGCATGTTGGCTGGGGTGGAGGCAAAGGGTCTGTATTTGTTAGCTTTGCTGCCTCTGTCCTCCAGCTAAAGCAGGATTTTTGGCACTGGTCAGCAGTGTGGGTTAGAGGTGCCTCCTGACTGCTGGCCCAAAATACACTGTCATTGTAACATCTTCTGTCCTGCTCCCGGGCCAGCAGGGAGAACCTGCTTCATAATTTGGCAGCAAGCAATGAAAAGGAGCATGAAAGAGTCAGACTCGGCTCTTAAAAGCTGGCTAGCAGGGTTTTAAGCGTTTGAGGTTTGGACAAGTTCATCACAACAAGGAAGCACCTCTGCCCTCCCCACTCACTTTTAGAAGAGACAAAAATAGACTTGCCAGGAGAGCTGCAGGCAGGGGAGCGGGCAGGTGGGAACCCATGTGCCAGCTGCTGAGGCAGCTTGTAGCCTTCAGGTCACATCTGTGCCATGGACATGCATCACTCGGTTCATTTGTGTCCCACCTCGGGGCAGATTGGAGCCCTGGTGAAAAGGTGGAAGAAAGGATGAGCAAACAGAAATGCATGCTCTTCCCAAGCAAGAGGAAAAAGTGATTATCCCAGGCTGGGCAAAACACACCTTCTGGTTTTCACCGGACCAGGAAGGAGACCAAAAGTTGGACTCTGGGACCACCTGTTATTCAGCAAGTTCCCAGTGGCTTCCTAGTTTGCTTGCTGGACATTGCCCATGTGACTCTGTAACCAGTTTGGTTTTGCACCCACGTTGTTAGAGGTGATGGCAGCCCTGGGTGTGCACCCTGGGTGTACAAAGACTCGTGCCAGTGGCATCCTGGTACCTGTGAGTCTATACAAGTAGTGTGAGCTGGAGGCACCAAAAGCATTTGGTTCCTCCAGCCTTTGCAACTAGAGCGGGTATCTCCATTTGCTGGAGCACTGGAACGTATTCTGTCACATTGCACTTTCTATGCCAGTTAGCTGAAGCTCACATAAGCCCTTGAATCTCTGGCTTCATGCTCCTGAGCTTTTAGCTTTCAGTGTCTGTTTAGTAATGGTGCTGTGGTCATGGCCCACCTCTCTGGCCCACCTCAAAGCACAGAGACATCTTCTGAGGATGGCTGGCACCTTTGCTCCTAAAATGTCTGTGGCATTTCCCACCTGATCCCCACTTTGGTGCCACCTCAAGACCATCTCAATCCAGAGTGCTCATGCTCACCACAGCTGTTGAGCAGAGGAGGGCAAGGCATGGACGTGAAAGCCTTGGTCCTTGCTAGCAAGGACCACCCCTTCCGAATCAGTCCCTTCCTGGGTGCTAACCCCATTGTGGTTTTGTAGCCTGCTTTTGTAGACTTTCCCTCAGCTCAGCCAGACCTAATTAGCTCTTCTAAGCTTCATTCCTGTGTCAGGTTTTCCCCTCAACCATTTCTGTGGCTTCTTTTGGAGCTGTAGATGCATGAGTGATCCCTGGTGTGCTGAGGGTTACTTGGAGCCACCTCTGAGCTCACTCCGGTGCTGCTGTCAGAGCTGGCCAGCAGCACGTCCAACTTCTGCCAGCCTCACTGTGCTGGCAAGAAACACGGGAGAAGAGTGGGAGTCCCGGTCCAAGGTGAGCCAGAAAAATCAGCGAGATCACTTTGGATGGGTACAGACCCACTAGGCAAGGTCGTTCCAGTTAAGCATGGAGATGAGAAAGTGTTTGTTGGCATGCCCTTCCCGTGCAAGCCTCCAGCTCCTGAATCTGCTGCTCTAGAGTCCCTTGCAGCTCAGTGTGCCCACCCAGCAGAGACACCCACATTATCTCCTTACTCCAGCCCACGCCACCGCACCCAATGCTGCCACTCCACCCGCATTGCCCAGAGTGGTTCTTTCCCTCCTTGCCTTCACCCAGGCCCTGAAGAGTCTGGAAACGCACCATGCCCCACACTGCCCACCACCATAGATATGGGGCTACTGGGCCAAGCTGGAGGAGCTCCAAGGATGTAGCAATCCCTTGAGCATCACCCATTGCCCAGCAGACTCACCAGAGGGGTCCGTGGATGGGTGCTACCCCTAGCCAGAGCACAGCTCTCCAGCATCACTGCAGGGGACTGCAGAGGAATGTGCTGCTCCACAGACTAAAGGCAGCTAGGATGAAGGAGGATAAAGCTAAAGCTTCGTCTTGCTGGGATATCAGCATGCTGACACTCATGTGACCCTCTTAGTTCAAGCTGGTTAGCAGTGCGGAAAACCTCAGGGCAAATACATCCAGCAAAATCCCTTAGTATAGATAGAGTTGTCCCTGTAAGGGGCCATTTGGCAGCATCGCCATCCCGTGCCAGTTTGAGGGATTAAAACAAAGAGACCCTTTTGCTGGTAGAGAAGGTCACCTGCGTCAGCTGCCTTCCTCCTGGGGAAAGTGGTTAAACCGTGCTGGGGGAAAATGTGCTTTTCCACCTGCTGCTGCCCACGGGCTGAGACAAAGTCCTGGCTAGGTGGACCTTTTGGCTAACCCTTTGCCCTTGCAGCACTGATTTCTCCTGCCAGGCTGCCAAAGGGGCTGAGACGTGTCCCCACCCCAACGAAGCCACGTCAGCCCCGTGCGAGCTGGTGAAATGCCGCAGCAAGGGACATCCTTGGGGTGCCCATGTCCGAGGTGGGCAGTGGTCCAGGCACACTGCACTCACCCAAGCGTGCCAGCGCGGTGGGGACCCCACCAGTACCCACCCCATCCCCAGCGGTGTCGCTGCGGTTCTTGGTCTCCCCCCAGTGACCACACCACATATAACAAAGCGGCAGGTCTGGCTCACGCATGGGAGGTTTCCAGCCCCACGAGCAGAGCTCCTGGCTCCCAGAATGAGTGCATTATTACCAGGTAATCATGCGAATCATTACTTCCCTGAATCCTCCCCGAGAGTGAAGCCCTCTCGCTGGTGCAACGGCTTGCTTTCGCATTTTGGAAGTAAGACCTTGTTTCCTCCCATATACCAGCACCTGAGATGTATGTATTCATTAAGGAGCACTGACACCACTGTGGCAAATGACCTGTCAACAGATTTACAGCAGGAAGTAAGTCACTGCCTCCAAGCCTGTGCTCTTAATGTAATTAAAGTCCTCTGTTTGGAATTCGTTGCTAATTAATATTCATGCTCTGTTCCCCATCTGCCATTCTTGCATTGCTGGTTCCTTCTGAGATTGATCAGAGGCTTATTAGAGCAACGAGCAGACAGAGAAGGAAGGGGCCAGCTGGTGGGAAGGGGTTGGATCAGCTTTTGGTAAGGGAGCAGAATTGCATCCAGGACCCCAGCTGCTCTGGAGGGGATGGCCGAGGCATCATCCTGGCTTGCTCCGTTGCTGGGGGAAATTAAAGAGCTGGTGGGAGTGATGGATCAAGAGATAGACACTGCTGGTTGGCTCCTGGAGTCTCTCAGGGTTTGCTTCAGCCCTCAGAGGAAGGCAGGAAGCATCTCTGGAGCTGGGCTCCTGAGGACAAGCTGGCAGCTGGTGGTGTGAGCAAAGTCTAATTGAGATAGAGCCTAATTGCTGGTTCTTGTGGTTTGGCATGGGGGAGCAGCCACAGCAGCCCAGCACTGTTAACCAGACCCACCAGTGCGGTTATTTGGGGATGGAGGTTCAGAGGGAGTTTCTGATGAAGCCATACTCACCTGGGCATATGCAGGGAGGCCATGGATGTATGGGATGCTCATGGGCACCAAGAACTTGCACCAGCCCAGTGCGGAGCATGAGAGCACATCTGCAGGGACATCCCGACCAGCTGCTTTGGGTGGGCACAGCCCTTGCAGTGACAACACACTGAGTGTTCCTGTTACAGCAAGTTGTGGGCTGCCCCTTGCCCTGGATGGGCACTGAGAGATTGCCCCATCCCTGCACAGGCTGGAGGTGTTGTTCTGTCTGATCTGCAGCTGCTGTGGCATTTCTACATGCCCTTAGTGTGGATCCTGATGGGATCAGACACTCATGGGAACAGCCACAACTCCTGTGCCCAAACTACTGAAACCAGGCACACACTGTCCACTGCTTCAGGTGGGAAAGATGTCCCCATGTCACAGGCTGAGAGCCTGCTGGGTGCCATCCCAGTGAGCACACAGGCTTCCGTGAGTAAATGCAGTCCTCTGCAGCATGAGGAGGCCAGGCTAGAGACACCTCCTTGATGGTGGCCCTGTATCACCCCAGTGCCCCATCTCCAGCTGCTGGAGATGTGTCCTTCATACTAACTCTGTATCACCTCATCGCCCCATCCCCAGATGCTGGAGATGCCAGAGCTGAAATTTCCTTTAAAATTAAGGGTACTGCATGTACTGCAAAGCCTTTTGAAGAACCTTCCTGCTCCCAGGATGCAACCCAGGATAACTCGTGGTCTGTGGTGGTTGCCAACAGGTAGGCAGCGAGAAGGCAGGTCTTGCAGCCAGCCTCCCTCAGCAGCCCCTCTCCCTTTCCTGAGCACCTCTTCTTCTGCAGAAAAGGCAGCATGGGGGAGTAGCATCTCAGAATGGAGGTTCCCTCCCAGGGGACCGGAGGGACTGGGGCTCTCAGCCAAGCCCCAAGTGCTGAGCGACCCTGGCTCTGTCACAGGAGTGCTGTGAATGGGGTTTCCTCAATTAACAAAGTCCATTTCAAATGGCTTTTAGATCCTTAAACACAATCGTAGGGCTCAAATTGGATGCACCCCGCTTTGAAAGCCGAGTCCCGCTGGCATCTCCTGTTTATCTATGACCAATCAAAGTGATTTATTCATCTGCCTAAAGCACGGTTGCTCTTTGACCATCCATCCATTATGCTTATCTATCTGTCCTAGTTAGGAGCCGAGCAATCCATCTTACCCAACCTAATGTATGCCAAACCACTCGGCGAGCCGCTGCGCTCCAAGCGGGCTCTGCTGGGGCAGACGACGCAGGCCTGGTTTTCAGCAGCGCTAACACAATTGCATTGACGTCAACCGGAGCCGCCCGCCATCACCCTCCTAGAAAATTAAAGCCTAGGACGGGCAGACCCAAGGCAGGCACGGGAGGGGTCTGCCGTTGTAATTGGGACCGATCTGCCACCGTGCCGCGTGCCGACCCCACGCCATCAGCAGGCAAGGAGCCCATTTAACCCAGAGAACTTCTTGTTTCTCCTGATTACATTGCAAAAGGGGACAGGTGGTGCGGTCCTGGAGCAGCGTCTTCTCATCCGTGAGGAAAAGACCGTGCTGCTCCTGTGCTTCATGAGTGTGCAACAGCAACAGCTGCGCCCACAGTCTCTGGCTCTCCCTACCTGGGACTCTGCAGAGGGGCAGCACCTTCTGCAGTCAGACCTCACAGGGTGTCACAGGCAATAGTGGGCTGCAACCCTCCTGTAACTTCAGGGAGAGAGGTTCCCCACCTTGTAGAAAAGGAGAAAATGAAGTGTCATGTGGATGCCCCATCCCTGGAAGTGCTCAAGGCCAGGCTGGACGGGGCTTGGAGCAACCTGGTCTGGTGGGAGGTGTCCCTGACCAGGGCAGGGGGTGGAACTAGGGGATCTTGAAGGTCCCTTCCAACCCAAACCATTCTATGATTCTATGATCTATGACCATAAGAAACTTGCTCAGGAAGTGTGTTGCCACCTCTTTTCTCATCTTTCATCAGGGACAAGTGGTTGTGACAGTCTGAAGGTGCCTGCAAGCCCCTTGTCTGCAGCAGACGGGTGCCCAGCAAGGAGAAACGGGATCTCTGCTCCCTTTCCTGCTGTCTGTCCCTATCCTAGGCTCTACAGGGACAGTTCAACCCCTTGGCCATGGACAGGACAGTGCAGAGGTTCAGTCGTGCAGGAGACATGCAGGTCTCCCCCCTCCAGGAGCCATGGCTCAGGGAGGATGGCGCTGGAGCTGCCTGCCGTGTGTACCACCACAGTGCTCGCCTGCACCTCTCGGTCAGCAGGTTGAGGGACAGCTGCTGAAACTTTAGCTAAGAAAAACAAATGTACAAGCTTAAATAAGCTGCAAAGGGCATTGTGCCCCTCTGGGGAAAATGGGAGGGGTTTTGCAGCTGAAAAAGGTATTTTTTGAGAGTGGGGGTCCATCGAGAGGTTCCAGATTTCCCTTCCCCACATGAAGCATGGGGTGTGACAGCTTTCCAGAGGAGGTTTGGGAAGGGTGTTTGGCCACAGGCAAATCAAATGGCCTTCCCCTGCCTTGCCTCTTGGAAAAAGCTGACCCAGTTTGGCTGAAGTTTTCTGGAGAAGTTCAAGCCAAGGCAAATCCCTGGGAGACAATTTCTGCCTACATGTCCATGTTTTGACATTGTTCTAAGCAATGGGAAACACAGCCTTATAATGGGAAGTATTGAGTAACCTCAGTAGAAGCAGTGTTACCTACCCTGCCTACAATAAAATAATTAATTCTCATTAATTTGTCCTCTCTGCCTTTGAAGAGGATTTTCAGACTGCGGGAAAAAAAAGGACAAAAAAAGAAGAAAGGAATGGAATTAGCCAGCCCCCTCCGGTCTAAAATCACTCCAGATCCATGTGATGGCAACTGGCAGAGCAAGGAGAGGCATTAAGTGCTGTGGTTAGGAGACCTCTGAGCTCATCTAATAAACAAGAAAAAGGTTCTTGCTGCTACTGTCTCTGAGTGGGACCTTTGACAGTTGGGTAACCTTAGAAGAAGCTCCTGCCTGGTTTGTGGAGAAAAAGCAAGGGCTGGTAGGAGTAGGGCACTGGCACTTCCAAAAAATGCAGTCCTGGAAAGGAAAATGCAGCTATTTTCATGGTATTTGAGACCATTTTCATCTATGCAGAGGGGGCAAGCAATGCTCTTGCATCAGGATTCCCCGTAGCCTTGGTGAGTGGGGTTCACAACCTGTCTGAAAGCAGGAGTCACCAACTCTTTGTGCAAGAGCCTGGTTTTGAAAGATTTCCAGCAATTCATGGTTTGGATTATCCAGAGAAACTCCAGGTAAGAGTCTAAACTTTGGGGAACAAAGCAGACCCAGATCCTCAAGACCAGGGCCCATAGCTGGGTACTAAGATGCAGGGTTTCTATCCCCGGTTCTGCAGCCAAGTTGGTAGGTCAAAGTGAGGTGAGACGACCTCCCTGACCATGTACTTTCTCCACTGTTGCCTTGGTGGATGGAAGCACGGGCACTGAGCATCACTGCTGCCAGCACCACCGCAGCACTCATGCAGTCCGACCCAGCAAGCCACCAACACATTTTGAGCCATGACCAGTTATCTTCTTGAAATTCCTGGGCAGATTATGCCTAAAAAATCACCTGGGTTGGACAAATTCAGTTTGCTGTAGTGTCGGATGGCTGTCTGCAAGCCAGGGTGACTTCATAGCCAGTGTGAGCAAGCGGACAGTCACCACATGCTTGGAGAGAAGTCCACAAGCCAAAGAGGTGCTTTTGTGTAGTGAAACTATTTTCACTGAGCTTAAGTCAAGCAATGAAATATTCATAGGACACTAAAGCAGTGGGCTAACTGGCTGCCTTCTTATGGGAATCCAATAATACTGGAGACAGCCTTAATTCAATATTAAAAAAACCTCTTTCTCTTTCCCTCTCTCTCTCCATCTCCCCGCTGTCTCTTTGGGTTCAGAGATCTTTTCGGAAACCTCACTTTTATGTGCTGGATGCATTAAGTGGAGAGAGAACGGCAGAGACGAAACGGGGGGAGAAGGAGTGGGAGTGCAAGGATGGGGACCACACGCAGGACAGCTGGGGATTCCTTGGTCCCCAAGCTGCCTGGTGATGCTTTGCTGGATGATCTGAACCAGCTCTTCCTAAAGACCCATCTTCCTGGCTTTTCTGGGGCCAGACCCATGCTTGTGCTCAGACACGGCTGGTTGGGAGCCATCTCTGGTCCAAGGGCTGTGTAACTACGGCTGTGTGGTCCTGTGCTCCCACCAATATACTTGCTCAGAAACAGACGGCCTGGCTCAGCCGTGGTATGATGCTAGCAGGACTGAGGCCATTTTTGGCTCAGCATCTACCCTGTGAAAAAAATCAGTGGAGATGGAGCCTTTGTCCACCAGTGTGGACTGGAAATTGGGAGAGTTGCACCTAGATGCTCATGAGAGGTAAAACCCGATGGCTCCAGTTATATGGGTGCTGTTCGTGTAGACACTCATCCTCACCCAGGGGGAGGACACAGATGCTGGCAGGGCTCGAATGAGCCATTTTGGTGTTTCCAGCTTGCCCTGCTGTTGCTACAACTCTTGATCCCTGTCCTGGAGGAGCAATACTGACATCCTTATCCCCGTTTCAGAGAAATCAAGGACCAACCTGTGAACCTCTTCCCAGACACCATGGTTCAGGTTGAATTGCACTGAGCTAACCCCCAGCAGCCAACACTGACACCCAGCCAGCCCATGTAAGAGATGGGCACTGCTTTGTGCTGCTGCTGGGTGGCAGGGGGCTGTAGCTCTGCTGGTAGGACCTTCCTGCCCACTGTGAGGAGGGCTAGTACTCAAGGATGCGACCAAAACTTCTCCAGCCATCGAGGGGCCAGGGGACTGTTTGCTGCCCCTTCAGATATAAAAAGGGGCGGGGGGGGGGGGGGGGGCACCAAAGTATACAAGCAGCAGGAGGGGGCTTTCCACACCATCCATGGATGTCACGGGGGCAGGATGATGTGGGTGCTGAAGTTTTACATGGTTCAGACAGATTTGGGGAAGTAAGTCCCCCACAGAGACCCGCTTGTCATCCATAGCTTTGGATGGCAATGCTCTACACATGTTGCAGCAAAGGGGAGATTTAGAAGAGCAACAGCTTTCCAAGCACTTAGCAGGGTTTTTTCCCCCCTCATAGGATCCCTTCCTGGAGAATATTTAAGATCAAATGATTTACTCCACAATGCACTGGTTATTTGGTTTCTTCTGGCATCTCCCCGTCACAAATGCCCTCGAGCAGATCAGTTTCAACCTTCAGAAAACCTCTCTATTAGCATTTGATCTTGTCAAGCTCTTTTTATAGGCACTCTTAAAGCTAAGTGGAAACTGCTCGATGGCTATCTGCCACGCTGGGGCATGCAGGCAGATGCCAGCTAGCAGGGAAAGAGCACAGTTCCCATGCAGGAGGGTCCAAAGCACCAACAATGGTACAAACGATGCACAAAAATTGGGAGACATGCACAAAAATCGGGTCCATGTTCACGTCCTGAGGTGAGGATGAGGAGATCTGTACTGCCCCGAGCTACTCCCCATCTCCAAGGCCAGGAGGGAGCCCTTTGGGGAAAAGCAAGATGCTCCATCCCATTGCAGGGAGGTGGCTGGGTGCCTGGTGGGTGCCAGCATGGTGGCATGGGGGCTGTGCTGGTACATCCCGCAGAAGGAGAGGGTGAGCAGGATGGCTGCAAGTCCTTTCATATCTTCTGCAAGAGCCCAGTGACGCCCTGACCAAACTTGAGCAGGGACCTGACTTGCTGCCTCCCTTTCCTGTGCTTTCCAGGGCAATAAAAGCGATTACTTTCTTTTTCTTCCTTATTCTAGCATCTCCAGGCCTGATGCTGACCATACAAACGCAGTGAAGATACTCTTTGTCCCTGTTGATTCTGTCTCCAGCTGTGCTTGGAATTATTTTACTTTTTTTAAGACTTTCTGGCAAATCACCAGTCGCACAGATGACTGTTTTGGAGCAGATTTCCCTGTGCATTTGGAGTCAGTGCAGGTCTCCTGTTGGGGTCTCAGGAAGCTCTCCTTGTCCCTTGCCTCCCTGGTGGTGTTCCAGGTGCAACCCAGCCATGTCAGCCCCATGATACTTTCTTCCTACCTCATCTGCCAACAGCTTGGTGCCTCCTTCTCCCCTTTGTGTCTTCAAGCTGGGTGGAACAGCTGGACCATGTCTCCCAAGGGGCAGAGGGATCTCCTGTTTCTGGGGTACCTGGCACTGCCTGGAGTCACCTGGTCCATGAAGATGGGCAGAGGTATGGTGCACCCAAAGGAAGCTCCCGAAAAGCACTGCCATTTCACTGTCAAACAGGAATTTGATGGTGTCAGGCTCAAACCTTTCCCTGTTTGATGCGGTATCTCAGATACAGCATGGCAAACCACAACCCGAACTGTAGATACAGCTGAAGTGCCATAGCATCGGTGTGTGTCCGGGCTGGAGAGGTAAGGTGGGTATTTTATCCCATGGCAGCATGTCACTGCGGGGGGTGGGAGGGTGGGGAGTGGGTATTTAGCTATTGGAAAACTAGTTTTGTGATGAACAGCGATAATGAAGCTTGGTTTTCTCCAGATTTTCAGTCTTATGCTTTGACTTCAAGTTTTAGAGCTCCAGGCTAGGCTCCCTCCATATTTATGGTGCTGACTGTTTCATGATGACTCCTGGTGAACAGCAGGTTGATGGATCTCCCAGACAATGTTGGGAGCTGAAAGCAGAGACTTGCACTGATGTTCCAGGTGGGAAAGTAGGTTATAAAGCAGGTCTAAACATGATTACACAGGAGGTGTGTGGTGGAGCAGGGACAGGATACAGGGTCTACAGTAATGTCCCCCACACCTCACCTTGATCCCCTTCTTCTCAAGGATAGCTTGAAAAACCTGAGGGTCCCTCTTTGCCCAAAGCACCTATTGCACAATGGCTCTTGGGCTGCTGGTGGGTGAAGGACCAGCTCTGCCCCCATACAGCAACGCATGCCAGGGTGTCCCTGTGGTCCCAGCTGCTCCCAGCTTCTCCCTTGATGAACTCCACCAAGATGGAGCCACCCACAGACCCATAAGCCTCCCAAGAAGACCTCTGCAAGAAATAACGTCAGTGATGAATGTTGCCTGTCTGTGTGAATCGTCTGCCAGTAGGTCATGAATTACTCAGATGTGTCTGTTATCCCGAATTATTCCCTGATTCATGCGGCAGCTTACGCAGGAGCTCCTTGATTAGATTCCTCAGTATCAAACACCCCAGCTCATTGGCCTGACCTTCTTCTCCACGTAAGCCTCCAGGCCATAAACCATTCTTATCCAAAATCTTGACCTCATGTTTAATATTATCTCCGTTGACGTTAACGGAGGTTAGTTAGGCTTGAGCACACGCTGGAAGTTAAGCTTTCCTGTACCAGGACCTCCATGTGTTTCCCTGTGCTGACTGATGACCCGAATTCAAGGATCCCTTTTCCCTGGCTTCAACAAGCTTCAGCTTGGCACATGCATAATTCCTGGAATCAGTTCTCCACCACCGACGATGATGAATCAATCATTTGCTTTCTGAACGTGTTCCACAGAATTCCCTCAGCCTTCAACACGCTGGCAGGCTTTCCCACCAGAAAATTAGTTGGCTCAACAGTTCTTGGGATAGTGAGCACCCCGAGTACAGTTCCTGCCTGGAAACAAATGGATTTAAACATATGAAGTGAACTTTTGTGGGATGACCTTTTTCAGCAGTTCCCCAGCCTTGGTGAGAACCAGACTCAAAAAAAAAAAAAGGGTTTGCAGGCAGAGGGTGATTGAGGAGAGGTAAGTGTGCATGAGGGCTGGTATATTGACATTGGTCAATCTATAACTCCTGGTGCAGTCTAAGGAGGGTTTGTACAGGTTGAGCAGACCCCTGGGTACCTGGCCTCGCTTGGGCAGTTCCATGGAAAATCCTTGTAATGCTCAGGTTGAATTCACTTCACCTCACCTCAGGTACCTGTGAGGCTGGTTGGTTGGCTTGGTTGTCTAAAGCAAGCAAATCACCCAGGCTCCCTCTCTGGTGGGACGAGCAAGAGTTCGGTCCAGAGGTTGATGTATCCCAGATATTTGAGGAGCAGAAGGGATGAATCACTCTCAGACAGTTGCTTGTTCAGTCCTTTGGTAATTGAGGGATCTTGGGCAACAGCTTTTGGATGGCTGAAGCTAGCTAAAGTGAGTCCTACCCCTTGGCGCCTACTTGGGCCTTTGCAAGCCTCCCCCACTGTCTGAACATCCACGTCTAGTTCCACGTGTTATCCTCCACAGTTGCTACGTGAGAAAGGACAAAGCACCTTCAGCCAGAAGTGGGGGAGGAACTGGTGGGCCATCCCAGGTCATGGGGCAAACCTCAGCTGGCATTTCTCTATAGGTGCTTCAGCAGCAAGGCTGGATCCTTCTGTCAGCCACGGGGACTCCCCACAACATCTCCCAGTGCTTCACTGATTTTTCCTGGCAGAAAGCTCTTTCCTCCATTCTTCCTAACTCCTTAGCTGGAGTTTTTAACCCAATCACTCCTTGCCTTTTCCTCAAGACACAGTTTATTCCTTTTCTAACAGTTTTGGGTGTCTTTGGAGTCTGTTCCTGTGCCGTCTTCTCAGTTTTTTCCACTCTTGGTGCAACAGCCCCAGCCTCCTGGTGTCCCCATTCTGGCTAGTTTTACCATAGTCACACCATGAGTTTGCAGTATTTGGGGCAGCAGAAAACATTAAGTTTCTTCTAACTCCACAAACTGATTGTCAGCATCCAAAACAGAAGCCCAAATCTGGATGAACTGGTTGAGAGCAGCCCTGCAGAGAAGGACCCGGGGACGCTGGTGGGTGACAACTGGACATGAGCCAGCATAACCCAGCAAGCCAACCGTGCCTTGGGTGCACCACCAGCAGCGTGGCCAGCAGGCCCGGGGAGGGCGTGCTCCCCCTCTATTCTGCTCTCGTGAGACCTCACCTGGAGTAATATGTTCAGCTCTGGGGTCCCCAGTACAAGACAGACATGGACCTGTTTAGAGAGTCACCAAAACTACCCAAGAGCTGGAACACCTCTCCTCTGAAGAAAGGCTGACAGAGTTGAGGTTGTTCAGCCTGGGAAAGAAGAGACTCTGGGGACATCTTGTTGGGGCTTTTCAATAGCTAGGAGGGACTTATAGGAAAAATGGAGATGGATTTATATTTTTTTAACCAGGGCCTGTAGTGACAGGACAAGGGGTAACAGCTTTAAACTAAAAGAGGGTAGATCTGTGGTAGATACAAGGAAGATGGTGAGACAGTGGAAGTGGTTTCCCAGAGCAGCTGTGGATGCCCCATCCCTGGAGCGGTTCATGGCCAGGCTGGATGGGGCTTGGAGCAACCTGGTCTAGTGGAAGGTGTCCCTGCCCACAGCAGAGGGGTTGGAACTAGGGGATCTCGAAGGTCCCTTCCAACCCGAACCATTCTACGATCCTCAGACCACAATTCAGACTTTAAAATAGATGCCCCTGCCTTCCTACAGATGGCCAGATCCGAAGCCTGGTAGGGAAGCTCAGCAGAGCAGGGGATCCCCAGCACCTCTGGCAATCACATCACACCAGCCTGAGCACCAAAATGGGGCTGGGGGAAGCTGGAGTCTCAACATTGGGCCAGGTGTGGGTGTTTATGTATTGGCATAACGTAAAGCATGTTTGCAAAGAGGAATGAATCATTTTTCCCTACCAGTTTAATTGTTGAACAGTGCCTCTCTCTGCAAACTCTTCATGAATAGATGACAACTTTCTCTAATTTAGTCATTAATCCTAATTATTCACTCCATCTCTCCTATTAATAACATGCAGTCAGCAGACTGACAGTAAACAGCTCCGTGCAATTATTTTGCTCAGTGAAGTTTGAAACACGAGCTGCGCCAGGTATTTCTGATGGGGCACAGATTGCATGGCACATCTCTGTCTGCCCACCACGTGGCTCTGAAATCCTAGAACTGCGTTTCTGGTGTGAATGCCCCTGTTTGCAAAATGAACACGTGCCAAAAAGCTGCTGGTTCCCAGACTCAAAGGCATTTGTTTGAATATCTGTGAAGAGTGAATACAAAGAAGGACCAAGGCAAATATGTTTTAAACAGCTCAGTAAATCACCCGTTTCAACTTTGCAGGAGACGGATTTCTTTAGGTCCGTGGTGCATCCATATATTAAGTGACAGTGAGAGAATTCGCCACCTGAAACTAAGAGTGATTTATTGCAAAGGGTACATGAGGAGTACCCAATATTTAATTAGCATTATGTTAATTAGCTGCATCACATTGCTTTCCTCTATCTGCACTGGGATCTAAGCAGAGTCGGGCACCTGAGCGATGCGGGCAGCCCTCTGCCTTCCTTTCCCTGTATTACCTGGGCAAGACCAAACCATCAGCAAGTTATTTAAGGCTGAACAGTTTTAAGGCCATTGGAGGCTGTAGCCCTAGATTTCACCCTTAGCAGGGAATAGAAATAGGGATCTCCCTTATGCACAGAGACCTAAATTTAAAGCCCAGTATAAGGCAAAATCGACAGCTTGCAAGCATGCCCTCGTCCCCTGGAGGAGGCAGCTGCAGCATTAACTCCAGACAAAAATCCCTGCTAGCAAAAACGTATCGACTTCTGGTGGGGAGAGCTCCTGTCTTGGTTTTAAATTCACTCGAGATGCAGAGTTTATTCAATTATCAGCCATCTAGAGAATGAAATGTGGCTTGACTCCAATATCAACTGGGCAGGGGAGAAGATGACAACCAGGTTAACCCCTTGTTCACCCTTCAGCTAGGCAGAGGGCGGGCAGCATGATGGCACCAGGCGATGCTACATGCATGCATCATGCATCTCCAAGGTTAAAGCTATTGGCTCAGTCCCTTGCATGCAGAAAGGGTTTTTACACTGGCTTTGCCTAGGAGGGCAGGTGGAGAAAAAAACACCCCACAATTTGGTGTGGTACCCAATGGGAGGATGCTCTGTTCACAAGCCCCCTTTTGTAAGGGGACCCCATATAGTACAAAGGGCTCTCTGTCCTCAGGGGAGACCCATGGCTGTAAAAACAAAGAGAGACACCGGGGAAAGCGTCTGGTTCATTATTCCCCTCTGAAAAGCTCTCCAGCGTCAGGCTTTTTAAAGGACGACTCTGGGCAACGAGGGGGGTGTGGATTAAAACTGAGATTCATTGGAAGAGGCAAAGGGGGGAGCTGGCAAGATGTAAATCCTCACCAAATGCCCTGGGAAGCATGGAGGGTCTTGGGCTGGCAGCAGAGACCACATGCCAGCACATGGGGCTCCTGGGAGAGGTCAGAGCTGCAGCAGTGTAAAGCAATTTTCTTTGCTCTTCTATGATGCATCTGAAGCACTTGAGGGGCACCACTCCCATAGAGGTTACCTTAATGCCACTAGTTTTGCTGGGGCCCTGCAGCCACGCTCACTGGTGGCTCTGGAGAGCAGCAAGATGTTGGATAGAAAGCAAGTGCCAGCCAGCACAACTTCTCCACTTGCTGCTCAAAGTCTATTCTCAGCCATAAATACAATTTCTGCTGCAGGAGGAGAGGGTAAAGAAGGTTGTATTGTATTTGGGATGCCAAAGCACAAACCTGCTGCTTTCTGGGAATCTCTTCTGCATTAAACTGATCTGACTTGGAGCTCACAGCATCATCCTGGCCACTCACTGCGGTCAGGGTTGTTCCTGCAAAGCAAGATTTTCTCTCAGGGGAACTGGAGAGCAGAGCCCTTCCTGGCAGCAGGCAGAGATGGGAAGCTGGGTCTGTCCCCCGAGAGAGGAACGGTAAATGGCCTCCCTTTCCTTTGTCATTACCTGGCAGCAGCAGCCCTGGCAGAGCTGGCTCTGGGAAGCAGCAGGCTGCAGTAACCGCACATGGAGCATCTTCGCCTGGGCTGAGCTTGCCCTCTGATGGTAAACACTGGTAGTGAGAAGCAGCAGGTCTCCCAAACCCACCCTCTCTCCTGGAGCCTGGGGGGTTTCCCCATTCCCCGCCTGATCCCCTGATGCTAATAAAGCATTTCAGAATGTTACTGCCACGAACCCACTCTCAGCTCCTGGGCTGAAGGCTGTCCCAGCGAGGGCAGCTCCTCCAGGCAGGCCCTTGGCCACAAAAGCCCAAGTTGTGCCCTGCCTCAAGCAGGGCTGGGCGGGCAGGGGCTGGGACAGGGCAAGCAAGGCAGTGCAGGGGTGCTGCAGTCGCTCAAAGGGGGCAACAAGGCCACAGAACGCTTTTTTCAAGCTCTAGTTTGAAAAAGGTACCAGGAAACTTGAAGGAACACAAGCAAGTTCTGCCAGCCACCTGCCAGCTTACCCAAAGCCAGCAGCGGACTCTTCTGGGGGGCGTCCTTGCAGCACTGACCCCTGTGACCTGCCATCAGCCCAGCTTAGCAAAGAGAAAGGAGGCAGGAGAAGCAGCCAGGGCACAGCCACACCTGCAATTGCTAATGTCAGGGAGCAGAGGGCTGCCCCATGCAGGGGGACAAGCCAGGAGCTGCGGGTGACCCCAGCACAGCAGGGCACCCACCAGCAAGGTGCAGCGTGAGCACAGCAGGCAGGGCCGGGTGCTGGTGACCGGGTCCATCCACACTCCCAGGCACAGCAAAGCAGTCCGGCCCTAGGTGCATCCAGGAGCAGCAGCAGCAGAGGCAGGACTAGGGACCAGCTGCCTACAGCACAGGCACCAGGTCCAGCCAGAAGGCAGCACTAGGGATAGGCACTCTTGCACTACATCCCACGCAAGGGAAGAAGCTCAGGCTTGACTTTCAATACAGCACCTGGGCCAAGGCTTTTTTGGTGCCCCCAGGGTCCTGGCAGGTGGCACAGTGCTGCATGCAGGGGCAGAGCTTAAGTTGTCCTGTCACCCTCCTTTTTCCTGCCTCTCCACTATTTCTCTGCTGGAGGTCAGACCCTGGGGCCCACCTCCACAGTGACAGAGCTGTTGGCTCCTTGCTTTTCATGGGAATCTGCTTCCAAAGCAGGCACTAAGCAAGGACTTTGCTCCCATCCATGTTCATATGGGGGGAGACGTAGAGAATTTGACACCTGCCCATCTTTCTCCCACTTTAGATTGAAGGAGAAAAAAATCAGCTGTAAGAGCACGGTGGTTACACAGTGATCAGGTATCACAGAGAGTGATACACGCACACGTCTGGGGACTGCAGGGCTGGACCTGGGGGTAAAGAAATGTATGGGGGTAGTAAAAGTGAAAAGGACACCTGGCTGGGTTAGGGTGTCAGAGTAGGTCAGTGGGTGAGGGCCAGGGGTGGTGAGGTGCTGAGTTTTGTGCGTAGTCCCTGGCATTCAGCCTGGGCATCACACCGCATTTCCCTGGTCACATGCGCAGGGAGGGATGAGAGCAGGCAGAACTTTGGGGGTTTTAATCATAACAAACCCTTATTGTTTCTGGCCTGTGGGTGACAAGACAGCATCGTGGTGGGTCATCCTGGGCTGCAGGTGGCAGAGGTGATGCAGGAGAGCAGAGCAGCGAGCTGAGGGCAGGAGTGGTGCATACCTGTCAGCTCACAGGCATCTTCAGGTCGGTTCAGACAGCAACTTTTATTGCCAACTGCAAAGGCCTTAGGATAATTTTTCTCACCAGATAACCAGCAGAGACATCATTTTCCTTCCTACTTGAAGGAGGAGACGCACCAGATATTTCCTTGTGCCCAGCACGGGTTTGATTTGGGCAATGAAGAATAGCACGTGGGCTAGAGGGAGAAGCTCACCTGTGCGGGCAGAGTTCATCCTTGGCAGAAGCAACAGGGCAGTGTGAAATTTCCCAGGCTGCAAACCGTCAGTAGTTCAGTGGATCACACCTTGAAATGCCCTTGTTGGTAGCTGCCTTCCCTAGAAGGGCAATTTTTTCAAAACCCACTGATCTGCACCAACCCCAACGAATGAAAGTGGACTGGAAAATATTCAGGCTGGTCAACCTTAATATAGTCATTCAATAGGCTTGAAAATACTGAAATTTGAAATAGATTTCTCTATATGTGTTTCACTTCCTGAATCTTACAGCTCACTTTTTCCAGTCTGCCCCTATAACCGCAAAGACCAGGTACGCACTTCCCTAAAAATACTGCAGAGCAACGTGGCTCAGGGAAACACCAAATCTAGGCAGCTGGGGCTACAAGAAAATATCAGCGCTCACAAGCCATGCAGTAAATCCTAGCAGGTGGCAACACTGAAGACAGATGACTTTTGCTGTCTGTAACATAACGGGGGAAGTTCACAGGAGAGAGCAGCACATGTTAACGCTCCAAAAAACAATTGCAAGCCACTAAATAGACCTGTTCCATACTATAAGGGCACATAAACTACTTCAGCGTCAATCATATTTTGTGGGAAAGAAATCACCCTTGACAGAGATGCCGAATTCATCTTTATTAAAAGGATTAGTGCAGTTACAGAAGGAATGAATTTGATCATGTCTGTATTTAGGCATAGTGTATTAGCTGAGAGTGGGAACCATAGCAGGGGCTGAGCTTGGCCAGGTTTTAGGGGGTGTCAACGGTAGCAGCTACGCTGGGTAAGGAGCAGCCTCGCCTCGCTACTGCAGTGCATGAGAAACAGCAAACTTCGGCAGAGCTGCAGCGTCCTGAGACCGACCTGGGCTTGCACAAGCCGAGGCTGGGCCAAGCACGTGTGGGAGAGAAACTACCTCTAGCTCGGCTTATGCCAAGTGGAGGGTTTGGTTAATATTTTCCTAGAAAGCCCACTCTTTGAATACAAGGTCAAAGACTCAGAGCAAAAGGACGTGCCATAAGAGAACCTTCACTCTACCCCCAGGCACATGCATTACAGTGCGGTGTTTAATAACAAGATGGTATCTTCCTTTTTCACTTCTAAAGGAAATTTCATAATTTTGAGCAGTGAATCAGGTATTTCTGCTTGTGTAGGTCAGAAATGAAGTCAAGCTCCTCTGTAGCTTTGCTTCAATGCACACACATTGAAACAGCAGTTGCATGTGCATTTCTTTTGGGGTCTTTGTAGCGCCTGGAAACTTTGGAGACAGTATTTCATTACAGAAGAATCACCAAATGATTTAAACCTCATTTTAGTTCTATCAAGTCAAATGCCTCTTCAGAAGACCTGAATGATGTAGTTTGCAGTGTAAAGGTGACATTTCTCCCAGACACTTTTTTGTTTGTTTGTTTTTTGCTTTAAAGGATCAGAGCTTTTTAAACATAGCAGTAAATGTTAATATTTTATTTTGCTGATTCTTCATTTCTGAAAATGGTTACAACATTTTTGCTCAAAATCTCTACACCAACTTGGAGTTAGCCTAAGGCCAGTGCATAAAATTCCATCTGCAGGTGGCAAAGGTGTTATTATAAAGCATTGAAAGAAATCCTTTTTTTTTTAATAATTCTGTATAATCTTAACTATAATAGATGTCGCTAAGCATCTTCCTTCCTGCCACTACTTGCTTCTGCATTACTGAACTAGAAAAGAAATTAAAAAAACCAAAACCAGTCCCCCCAATTCCTGCTGCCCTCATATCCCATGCAGCCTGAGTTAGTTTGAGTATTTTAATAAGCAAATATTTTCTCACAGTCAAGTTTCAAGTGATGACTGTGCATGTACCTGAGTTGCTACAAGAGCCATTAACTCCTACCCCTCTGTCAAAACGCCATCATTAAGTGCATTGTGCCCTTTCCTCAGAGGCCCTCCCCTGTGCACGTAGCAAGTGGGTACTGCTGCCCTGCAGAGCAGGTGTGTCTGCTGTGGGCAGGGAGTCCTGAGCTCTCTTTCCCTGCCCGACCATGCCCTCCAGATCCCCACACCTGTGTCTCACTGCAGGAATTCAAATTCAGGGAGAAGTGTCCAGGTTTCTCCCAGTAAACTGGGGAGGGAGCGTACCTGATGGTTAGGAACTGGGTCCCCTGGATAGCTTTGCTGCAGGTTTCTTTAGGAGAAGTTGCTGACAGCCTAATTTTCAGATTTATGGAGCATTAAGAGTTCCCATCGACTCTGTAACCAGGTGATGAATCTGTCCACGCTTCATTTTTCTCAGCTATAAAATGGGAGAAATGGCATTTCTGTCACTGGCTAGCTGGGAGGTTAATGCAATGATTATTAATAAAGGACTCTAATGACCTCTGGAGCAGCAATTCTCAAGCCAGGGTGGCTGTTCTGAGCGGGGGCTGCTGCGTTCCTGAACAGACTAACGGATCCCGGTGGAAATTAGGTGGTAGCAACGGGCTCAGAAACGGAAACAGAAGTAATTTTCCTCATAAGTCATCAGCAGTCAGGAACAGAGCCCGGAAGGTGACTGTCACTTCCCACAAACATCTGGCTGACACATCGCTCTGTGCGGAAGAAGTCTCAGTCTTGCTGCATGGTGATCCATGCAGAGTGCCCTTAATGTTTTCGGCAACTGTGCTACCACTGGGTATCACAGCTGCAACTGCGCAGGTAAATGGAGCCGCAGTCGTAAAAGTCACAGACTCAGGGCTTATAATAAGTAGGATTTATGTACCCAGAAGAGCAGGATCTATATCGCTATTAAGGTTCATTCATCTATAGGCAGTTCTTATCTGCTCCTTCCTTTAATGCCACGGGTAGAGATCATCATCCCTTTTTGCACAGAACTGGTACTTCATTGCTAGGGACACAGTCATCAACCGGCTTCAGAGGCTGGAAAACAGAGAAAAATAAAAGCAGATTACTACAGCCAGTCTTCCAAAATGTATGTCTGTCAGAAACCTATACTTTGTATAAAGTAACCACTAAGGGCTGTAGCTGGAGACATCTTACCCAGAGTAACTGATTTTTTTTCAGCCTAAGGGTTAGGCCAGTCAGGAATGGGTCATGTTTACCGGCTGGGCAGGAGGTGTTTGCCTTGCTGTGCTCCACACACCTTTGAAGGCAGATAGACATCTCCTTTAAGAGGAGACACAAAGGTAATTCCAGATTAAGCAAGGAAACACAAGCAGTCTTCTGGGGGCAGATTTGAGCCTAAACAGGACCCCAGAAAGACCTACTGAAAATAAAAAGACCTACACCAGGGCGCAGATGGATGTCCTCACACCAAGAAACCCCAGTCTGTCCTGAACCCATCAGGAGTTGTGCTTCAATGTGGGATCCCAACCGCAAGAAGGTGCAAGCATCTGACACGCTGCTGGCTGAAGGAGACACAGGGACATGATCAGAGGGCTGAAGCACCTCTCCTCTGAAGACAGGCTGAAAGAATTGGGTTTATTCAGCCTGGAGAAGATGTGGCTCCGAGGAGAAAGGGGCCTTTCAATTCTTGAAGGGGGCTTGTAAGGATGAGGACAAGCTTTTTAGTAGGGCCTGTAGTGATAGGACAAGGGGCAATGGTTTTAAACTGAAAGAGGGTAGATTTAGATTAGATATTAGAAAGTAATTCTTTACTGTGAGGGTGGTGGGACACTGGCAGAGGTTGCCCAGAGCAGCTGTGGATGCCCCATCCCTGGCAGTGCTCAAGGCCAGGCTGGACGGGG
This sequence comes from Falco cherrug, assembly GCF_023634085.1. Taxonomy (NCBI): domain Eukaryota; kingdom Metazoa; phylum Chordata; class Aves; order Falconiformes; family Falconidae; genus Falco; species Falco cherrug. The sequence goes on along the minus strand of NC_073708.1, from coordinate 5,834,651 downwards.
CTTGGAGCAACCTGGTCTGGTGGGAGGTGTCCCTGCCCAGGGCAGGGGGTGGAACTAGGGGATCTTGAAGGTCCCTTCCAACCCAAACCATTCTACAGTTCTATGAAAAAAACTCTTACAGCTGATATATCATGTTTCACTCTGGTACCCCTGCCATAGGATCTAATAACAGCATTGTCGATACTTGGACTGTATCAAATGAATTCTTAGACCTCATTTCATGCTAACAGGGCCTGGAAGATACCTGACCCAGCAGTGCTCCATCCACAGTGAACTTTAAAACTGGGAGAGTTTATCCATGTCCTTTGTCTCACTACAATGCACAGGCATCTCGAGGAAGTAGCATCTAATCTTCCCTCAGGCTGCAAACATTGATCTTGGAACTGGTAATGCAAGGTAACCCCAGGAAAAAAATATCTCCAGAAGCCTGAGGCTGTTCAGTATGCATCAGGGCAGTGAAGAGAAGGTCTTTGCTTAGAGGGCCTCCAAGAGCTCAGAATTATATCCTGAAGCTCAGGTATTAGGGATTTGGTCCTTCGGTGCTGAAAGTGCTGGATGCCACACTTGCTGCCAGGCCTGTGGGTGTAGGTGTTGTTGTGAAGGCCATAAGTGGGCACATATTTGATCTTTAACAGCATTTATGTGTGTCATTTTTTCCTCCCTGAAGCACAGTCAGGAATGGCAAGACTTTTCAAGGATCAGCCAGTATTTCAGTACGTGTGAAGCATCTAGATGTCCTATTGCCAATACTACTGCATTGCAGACACTCATCCATAAAGCTTTTGGTCCCTCTGAAAGACAAGGAAATGAGACTTTGCTTTCTCTTAGCAATAGGAAATATGATGCACACAGACCCAAACAGACAGGCTCAAATTTAGACAGTTCTTTTTTGCTCCCACTGAAAACAGGGGGAATTGATATGTTTCAGTGTCTTTATGGAGACCTGCCAGTCAGAAGGCTATTTATAGAAAGCAGGGGAAGACAACAGCTAAAAAAACCCCACCAAAACCCAAACCAAACCACTAAAAAGAACCTCAAAAACTCTAAGAAGGAAACTTTTTAATAACAGCAACAGAGTTAAATCATGAGAGTGACTATAATGGCAGATGTCAACTTGTAAAGGTAAGACTACTGACCTGGATCTCAAAAAGAAGCTGCCTTTGTATTTTCTGTCTTGCACAGATCCATGTTTACACACTAACATTCCTCAGAGAGACAGTTTGGGTTTTGTTTTGTCTTGGTTTGTTTCCCCCCCACCCCCCCACCCCCCACCATTAGGGATAAATACACAGAGGCAAATACCCAACGGTATTCAAGCAGAAGTTGAGAGGAGATGTCAAGAGGGGCACTCCACAGCTCTCCATGTGTAGCAGCATCTCCAGAGTGAATCAGGAGCAGCGTTTCCCTGTGCTCTCTTTGGGACACCTGTGATCCTCTGTCCCTGCCACCCTGCTGCATGCCAGAGAGGTCTCCTGACCAACACTGCCTACCTGAAGCCACCTTTTTTTTCTCTCAGACCAGTTTTACCAGCTCTCATACTGGTTTTACAGCCCACTGAAAGCTCACTCTGCTGTCTTCCCTGGGAGGAGTGCCACAGAGCTGATCTCTCTGGGCGTTTTCCCATACCTGGGTTTAGGATTACCATCCTCAGGGAATGCCCTAGTGTTTCGCCAGCTGCCTCTTTAACCCTAGACAGGTAAAGCTGACTGTAGACAATACAGTTACTCAATGCAAAGCAGGCAATACGTTTCTATGGGTTGCTGGAAGAGAAATTATGGGGAACAGGTATCTCTGTGCAGTACTTCTGGCTTTGCCAAGTGCCGTGGTCCATAAGCCCTTCTGTTTGGCTTGCAGAAGTCAGGGTCTTGGGATGACATTTTCCCTCACACCCAAAACATCTCTGAGGCATTGTTCATTAACACTTCATTCATTAACTTAATGAATAAATGAACTGTATGCATTTATTCATTCGTTTATTTAATTCATAAATGAACTTTATTCATTAATTAATGCAGAAAGCAGTCTGCCCTGGCTTCTGTAAAATCACGGGCTACTGTAGGGAAGCAGGGACGCGCCGTGGGCCATGTCACTGGGATCCCTGCCTGCCCAGGCAGCGAAGGGAGCTGGCTGAAGCCCGGCGAAAGCCGTTAACTCACTACTGGAGGCCTTTCCGCGGAGCTGGACAGCGTTCGGTACCCGGGGTGAGCCGTGCAGGCACAGGGCAGCTCCTCGGGGTGCACGGCCCAGGTGACAGCCGCCGGCGGGAGCGGCCTGTGAGGCACGGCGCAGTCCGGCGCCGCCGAGGGACTTCTGTGCGCTGAGGGTGAGGGTCCCTGAGGGAGCGATGTCTCTGTCGGGGGGCGGCCTGCACCGGGGCGGGCAGGAGCGGCGGGCGGCGGGGCGGGCTCCCGGCCCGCGGTCCCCCCGGCGCGGCCGGCCGCTGGCCTGGGTTCGGCGGCACGGCGGGACGCCCGCCCGCAGGAGCCGTGCGGAGCCGCCGGGGAGCCCAGGGCTCGCCGCGGCCGGGAGGCCGGGCCCGACCCCGCCGCCCCGCCCCGAGGGCAGCACCGCCCCGCCCCGGGCCGCGCATGCGCGGCGGGCTGTCCGCCTGTCAATAAAGCTTGAACAAGCGCCGGGCCGGGGACGCGCGGGCGGGCGTGTTTTGTTGGGTTTTTGGGTTTTTTTTGTTTTGGTGGTTTTTTTTTTTGCCCCCTCCCTTCTCTCTCTCGCTTTTTTTTTTTTTTTTTAATTTTTTTTTTTTCTCTTTGAACGAACTTTATTGTTCCCGCGGTGCCGCGCGCGGGGATGCGCTGAGGCCGCTCCGCCGTCGGCCCCGCTCCGCCCGCCCCGGCTCGGCCTCGGCATGTCGGGCAGCCGCCTGCCGCCGCACCCCGCCGCGCCGCCCGCCGCTACCCCGGCCTCCTCCTCTTCCTCCTCCTCCTCCTCCTCCTCTTCGGCGGCCATGGCGCCGGGCTCGTCCTCCTCGGGCGGCGCGGCGGCGCGGCCTGTGCTGGTGGCGGCCGCCGTGTCGGGCTCGGGCGCGGGGCTGGCCCGGCTGGCGGCGGCGGCGCGGCCCGGCGGTGGCGGCGGCTCCTCCGCGGGAGGCGGCGGTGGCGGTGCGGGCGGCGGCAGCAGCAGGAAGAGGCCGCTGCTTACCCCGCTCTGCAACGGGCTCATCAACTCCTACGAGGACAAGAGCAACGACTTTGTCTGGTGAGCGCGATATATCGCGATAGCGGCACCCGCTACCCCGCTGAGGGAAGCCGGGGCGCCGCCATGCCGGAGGGAAGCCCAGGGGGTGGGTGATAGCGGCGGGAGGCCGGGGCAGCCGGCAGCGGCCCCTCAGGGCTCCCCGCGGGGAGCGGGGCGTTCGCACCTCACCTCAGCTCGCCCTGGCGGGGTCATGGCGCCGGGGGCTCCCCCGCTGCGGGGCTGGGGCCGCCTCTGGGCCCTGTGCAGCGGCGCTGCTTTCACCCTCGCTGTTCTTAAGCCGAATCGGGCTGTTCCTGGCAGGTTCCCCCCCGGGTGCGCTCCAGCAGCCCAGCGTTGCGGCCAGGACCCGCGGCGTGCGGGCTGTCCTCACGCAGCCCGGTGACACGGCCAGTCCGTGCCTGTTACCTGGGCCCTGTGGCGCCGGCGGGGCCGGGCCTGTGCTGGGGGACACGGCCCCCGCTGAGCCCAGGACGAGGAGCCAGTGCAGGAGCTGGTGCCCCTCCGGCTGGGGATCCAGGGAGTCCCGTGGTGGTTGACACATCCAGTGAAGCTCTGTTGCTGGGAAAGGTTGGTTAGTTTCAAACAGCAAGAAGGTTTGTGTTGCTCTGGCACCTAAAACCACATGAGCGGGAAACTTCTGTGATGATGGGATAAAGGTTTTTTCTTTTTTTGAGGCCATTCAGATGCTGTCCTTATAATATTCAGCCAAAACTGCAGCTCGTAGCTGGAAATACTCTTTCAGCAGACTTGGTAGACCAAGGCCTGCTGCAATGTGTGGTGGCTTGAGAACTGTTGGTGATTTGCAGTTTCAAAGAGAGCCCATTACTAATGGGTTTCAAACCTCCTGACATAAGGAATAGGTTTGACTTTTATAGCTGGTTGGATGTACTAAAATGTGAGAACAGAAAGTAGGGATAAGTGTTCACATCTGAGAGGCAAACAGTGAAGAGATACTGGAAAGAAGCTTGAGTTGTGGGGAAGTCATGTGTTGGAAAGAAACAGGGTTTTTTTTAAAAAAAAAGGAAGAGAAATGGGCCACAGCTTCCCAGATGACATTGACAGCTCTGACTTACAGGTGAGGGTTAGATGTCTGATGTCTCTATGGGACAGGAATTGTGGCAAAAATATGCAGACTTGATTTTACAGCTTTGTAAACTGTCTAGCAGAGTAGGTAGCAAACATCCTTGCTACCAAAGTGAGAACCTGAAGCTGCGAAGAAGTTAGTGGCAGAAAAAACAGTAAGTACTTCTTACTAGTAGTAAGTGATAATAAAATATTACTGCTTATTACTGTAAGTATTGGTTTGTTCAGTAACAGATATAAGATGAGAGAACAGCTGTAATCAGCTGGCCTGCTCTGGCTGAAGGCTCTAGGCCATGTTAGGTGGATCTAAGGGCATTTGGTGTGGGAGAGGGTTGCATTGCTGTTGCTCGTGGGTTTTCTGATCAGAGGGGATAATGCAATTGCAAATGTCCATGTCCCTCTGTTCCCTTCACAGTTATACTCTGGCAGTAGTGGTCTACAACCATTGTTCCCCATCCCTTTCTAGTCAGCTGTCACTTCTTGTTTTGTTGTCTGTTGTAGAAATGAAGGTGTTTAAAGGGAAAATAACACCCATAACAAGTTTGTAGGCCAGTTGAAGTATTTAGAGATGGTTCAAAAAGCTGAGTTTCTTGTATCTTCCCCCTCCCCCTGCAGGTAAGTACTGTGCATGCTTCAAGGAGAACATGTAATTAGCTGTTCACTCCTCATTGAGGAGCGCTGCTGGCTGAAAAAGTGAGAGGGGGGGAAAAAAATCAACTGAGGTAACTGGGAAAATGTCCTGTCCCCCTTTTCCTGGTATTTATGAGAAATACATTGGGCATTTTGAAGTGCAGGTCAGACACTTTTAAGAGCAGACAATGGTTATAGTTAGTTAACTTACACAGCAGTGAAGAACTCTGGTATTGTTGTGGGCTGTAGGGGCTGATTGTTAAGTATTAACACTAGCTTCAAGTTAATAGTAGTATTTTTTTTTTTTTAGTTAGCAATACAGTTATACAGTGCAGAAACAAACTCAACTGGGCAGCTCTGGAATTTTGAGCATTGTCCAAGAAGACAGGTGTGTGTGAATGTGCAGCCTTAAATAATTGATTTAAACAAGCTTTGGATATCTTGGTGTGAGAAGCAGAAGTTTACCATATGCTGGGTTGTTCTTTTTTTCCCTGTAAGGACACTTTCAAGATGCTGTCAGCTGCAGGGAACATTTGATAATTTTTCTGAACATGGGCTGTGAGTTGATGTTAGCCACAGCTGTGGACTCAGTGGTAGATTCAGTCTGTACCCGACTGAAAGTGGGAAAGCATAAAGAAGTTTGGGTGAGTTTCAAACTTCAAGGTGCAAGTGGAAAGTCTGTAAATAGTGTTAATGTGTGCAACCTCCCTGCCTGTCTTCTGAAAGTGCTGTCTTAGCAATATGAGGCCTAGGTTTAACGTAAACATTGGCATACATTGCTAGTCTGGGTTGTGAAATGTTTAGCAAGTGTAGGCTCACAAGTTTGCAAGTGTGGTATGTATCAGCTTCTGACTGGAAATGTGTAACTAGTCAGGAAGGCAAATAGGTCTGACTTACTGGACAACTTCATGGTAAAAGGGGAAACTGTTTCTCTTACTGCAGGGTGTGTGTAGAATTAAAGGTAGCTTGCTGTTCCTATAGCCAGGCCTCTTTCCACTTGCCTGAGAAGATCTGAAAGGGAATCCTCTGATCAGAGAATTTTCGCCTGTCCAGCAATGTAATTGCCCTGACATTACTCCCAAATAGTGGTTGACTAAATGTCTTTTAAACCAGTTACTATCTGCTTGGGTCCCTGGACGTGGCTGCTTCATACCAGTAGTTGTTTCTGACCTCTGCCATAGGTAAGAACATATGGAAAAGGGGATGTTGCATACTGACCTGCAGGGGTACGCACAACAAGCTTATGTATGGGTAGGACTGTGTGCCATGTTTGAAGGTGGACTTGCAGGTTCATGGGTGTTTAAAACAGTTCTTACCTCAGGTGGTTACCTGTTAATGCTAGGCATGGGCTGGGTGTAGTTATTCATGTGTTTGTGATCTGGCAAACCCCTTTAAAGACTACTGCAAACTGACCCTGGAGGTCACAAGCTAAAACCACAGGGAGCTGTTTATGTACCATGTGTAATGATGGTTTTATGATCTGTTTTGTTGGAGCTTCATATTCAGTAGATACTAATGGTAGTGATCTTCATCCTGGCCACCTTCCACGTGAAGGACAGAGCCTGCAGCAAGTCCTGCTCTATGTTTAGACCAAGGAGCAGCAGAATAGGAGGGAGAAACTGTAATAGGTCTTGTTTGCTGTGGAGCAGAAGGAAATCTGAAGTGTGTTTTAATTTTATAGTGACCACTCCAGCCAGGTGTTTGGGCAGCAGCAGTGTGACGGTAGTGCTCTTTTCAAGGCACTTCTCAACAGCTGGCAAAACTTAGAGGCATGAACTTGATTAAAATTATTTTTAAAATGTTTGAGGTCTACTGCATAGAGAAAGAATGGTAGGTCTTTGCAGTGTCGGATAAAAAAAGCTGTTAGTAAATAAGGCAGTGACATTTTTGGCTTGCTGAAGTAATTTGCATCCTTTGTACTTGGCTCTGCTGTTTAAAACAAATAGAGTTAAGAACTATCTCATGCAGAGAAGCCTTGATTTCACCATACCTCTTCTCAGTTTTGGTGTATACTGCAAGCTGTAGTGTGTCTCAAGTCCCCATCACTCCACTACTTTCTTAGCCTTCCCTGTGTGTTAGATTAACTTAAAACAACTGGTGCATAGCAACTTCCATGTGTTATAGCCAGCTTGGCTTCAGTAAATATTAAAAAACATCAATCTTGTTTCCACTTGTAAATCAGTTAGCGTTTCGGGGGAAACAGTTCTTAATGGAAACTTCAGGCTTGGTTAACAATGACCCTGGCACTGAATGGCCGTCTTTGCTGGCTCTGATAGCTTTTTCTCAACTGTTTTGCCTCTGTCACTTCTCCAATCAAACTGGTGTGAAGAAGAGGAAGTTTGGGAAACCAGCCTTGGATGCTCATGTAACACTTAAGTGTGTGACTTCTTAAAACATGCCAGGCTAATAGAGTACAAAGAAGCCTAATTCTCCTCCTATTATCTTCCCTTTTTGGCTAAATTTGGTCATAATTTATTCTGACTAAACAGTGCCTTGGAACTAAATAACTTCTAACTCGGAAACACAGACTGGAACTTTTGAAGTTGGTGCTACTCAAGAAAAAAGTGCAGAAAAGTGTCTGTCAGGGTGGAAGAGCGACAGGTGCATGTAAAGTATTTGAGGTGGCTCAGTTGGTTCAGAGTAATGTTCTAGTTTGATTTGTTTGCCTATATGTTGTGTTTATACAGACAGTTTGGTGGAATATTTAAGACAACCTGGTTTGTGTGTTAGATTGCACAAACCTTTCAAGGCATCCCTGGTTTTCAGTTTGGTGATTCAGAGCGGGATTGCATTGGCAGAGGCCACAGCTTCCCTTCTGTGGGCTTAAAAATAACTATTTAAGAGCATTTTTCATCCCTATTTTTAAATGCCTAATGGGGTAACAAGTTTTAGTATCTTCTACAATGGATGATAGAAAGGGGGAGTGACTTCTGTGGAGTGCTAACAAGGGGAGAAATTAAGGTGCTCCCCTCCCCTGCCAAGCATTGCTTGCTTCAGTCTGATCTGGGTTTTTGATCTTGGATTCAAAAAGACTCCTGCTTTTCAAAAGTTAACAGTTTATTAACGGCTCATTCTGTGGGAACTGCCTTGTTGGCAGAAGGTGGGAGGAAGTTGTTTCTGAAGAAAACAAATGCTGCTGAAAACCTTTCTGAACTGAGACTGGTGTGGACATGCAGGAGTGTGAGGAGAGCATTTGGATGTCTGTAAGGGCTTGAAAGCAAGGTGAAGCTTGTGACACAGCAGGTACGTGTGTTATGTGCAGAATTGTGACGTTGCTGTCCACAGTGTCTCACTAGATAGCTAGCCAAGACCTGAAGATGAGCATGTATGTGACGGAATATCTTACCAGCTACTGGGGACAGTAGCCATAGGAGTCACTGGAAGTAAGGCACAGCTCTTGTCTACTTCCATTTGTGTTTGTTTCCTTCAAATGTCATAGCCACTTGATGAGACTGATTTCTTCCACTACCCATCTCACTGTATTCCTGTCTCTTGTCGTACTTGGGTTCCTGTAGAGCACTGCTTGCTTGTACATCCTTCCACTCTTCAGCTCCCTGCTTGGTTTTTGGTGATCCCTCCTGGAGGGCTGGCTGTGCTTTGGTCACTAAATAGTCTTGGAAAAAACTAAAGCCCTTGTTTCCATTCATTCCTCTGTCTTCCTTACGAACAGACCCATATTCTACCTTTCCCATCTTCTCCTTTGACTTTAAAGCCATGCTTGACTGTTTGTTCTATCTTCTGGTTGCACTGTACCTTATTGTGCTCTTTAGCAGCCTCAGCCCTGCCTGCTGCCTGGCAGTGCTCTGCAGGCACACCTCCCTTGTTGGCACCTTCTCCTACTTATAATGTCATGCAAACAAGAACTAATAACTATTTCTTTTCTGCTCTGCCTCTTTGCATCCTTTTTTAAAGTTATAGATAGCTATTGGCTGAGAAAAGGAAGAATAAACTAATTTTGGTGTTATTTATAAACACCTTATGTCTGTTCATGTCAAAACCATTTTTTTTACATTTTGAGAGCTAGTACAGATGGTTAGAAGGTTCTTCTGTAACCTTGCTTGTTGCAGGCTTTTGGGGGTTTGCAACTGTTGAAAGCTTCAAGACTGAACACTTACCTGGTTGCTAATTGTAGCAAACTGCAGTATCATTCTGAGTTCGAAAAGCTGTTGATTGCCCCTTTTGATCTCTATACTACCCAGTTGCTGTTGTACTTGTGTGTCCTCTTTCATTTTACAAATAGAAAATATTCCCTAAGGGTGATTAGGTGGCTGCTTTGAGTTAATAATACTTTCCTTCCTTTTTTTTTTAACATAAAAAGACAGCTTTGTGATTTTTGGCTTTGTTTTGTTTTCAGCCCCATCTGTTTTGATATGATTGAAGAAGCCTACATGACGAAATGTGGACACAGCTTCTGGTAAGATTATTTTTTTGTATTGCGCAAAATGTCCATCTCTTACAGCATGTGTGGACTGACATTGCTGTGAATCCCTTTCCCTCAGAGTTCTTGTTACTTTGTCTTCTATCCCTGCATTGAAGAAAGAGGTTGAAATAAGATTTTAAAAGATGAGTACCAGTCTGGTTAAAGAAAAGTAGTCTTAGTATTTAAAACAAAAGATGTTGTGCTACCATATTTCCCCTGTAAAGAAACAAAATGATCATAAACTTCTGGTAGCATCAGAACAGTTTGTCAACTTACCTGTATTGGTTCCACCTTTTGTAGAGGTCTTGGGACTGACTCTTGGTGTTGGGAGGTCCTCCTTGCCTTTGTGCAAGACCATATACAATTTGAAGTGGCTTGCACATTGTCTGTTGCAATTCCCTCTCAAAAATTGAGGAGTATGCTTCAGACTTGTTTCTGTTGTATTGAATTTACCCAGGGTCCACTTATTTTTCAGTGTTATCTCTGGCTGTCATGAGGAGCGAATGTTTTGTGGAGAAGTTAAAAAAACAAAACAAAACCACACCCTCCAGGGGCAGGTGTGGAGCCATGATGTTCTAATGTCAAGTGTGTTGAATTCTCATAGTGTCCATTAACTAGAAATAAATGACCTAGCTTTTACAAGAAGTAGTATTTTAGTAGTGTAAACCACTTCCTCAAGCAGCAGATTCGGTTGGCTTTCAGAAATGCTTTGACCTGCAACAGGTAAGATAACAGCTGATTTTGTGCTTTCTATAGTAACACTTCATCCCTGTGATCCCTAACTTTTTTTTAGAAGTCCAAGATGAGAAGCGTTCAAATATCTTTATTTAGAAAGAGCAGAGCAACATTGTCACATGTCTTTTACCAGCAGTTGACATCAAGCTAGGTTCTTGATATGATGCTTAAATCTGGTACTATAGTGCATTTTGTAGTTACTCTGTCCCTCGGATAGCTAACAGCTCAACAGTGAGCACCTCTGAAGTCTCTGGTGAGAGTATAACAGCCAGAGAGTGGGGGGGGGAAATGTGAGAAGGTGATGAAGGTGGTTGCTCAATTTCCCAAAATGTGTAATAGCTTTTAATGTCACTTGCTAAGTATTTGGCTAATCTAGAAGAGTTGCTTCTGGATAATGCAGTCTGTTAGCTGTACCTGTAGAAGAGGGGCATGAATTTGGGAGGGAAGCGTGGCTGAAGTATCCAGTGTCACCACAATCCTCAGGGAAGTAAGAGTGAAGTACATAAATACCTCTTGTAATCCTTGCCAAGAAACTTTGCTGTCTTTCTGCTGTAGCATGCTCTGAGTTAATGTTGGAACATTTTGACTCCACTGTAGGATCTTGGCAATGCAGCTGCTAGCTGGCAAAGCAGAGTACCTGTTATAAAAGGTTGATTTTACTTACTTACTTGCTTATGTTCTGTTCCTTCATGTTTGCTCACTTGTTTTTGTTTGTTTTTTACATTTTTAAACAGCTATAAATGTATTCACCAGAGCTTGGAGGACAACAACAGATGTCCCAAATGCAACTATGTTGTGGACAACATAGATCATCTCTATCCCAACTTCTTAGGTGAGCTCTAGGCTTGTTTGCATGAGAAACACCTTAGTTTTTAAAGGAGTCAGGCATTTATAAATTCGTTCTATAAACAGCTAGCTTATGGATATTGAAAACAAAATCCAAACATCAGCCCTGTGGTCAACTGTGGGTTTTATATACTAAAAAGAGTGGTTAGTGGTGTAAACGGTTAATACTCCACTACCTCTAGTAGTTCTGTATGCTGAGTTGAAGTAGTGACACTGACTTGCTGTTTACATGCTAAGAAAGGCAAAATGAAGATGTTTTTCTGATGGCTAGAGATCTGAATCTCTATTTACTTTTGTGTTTTTTTGCACCGGTGTCTGTCTTATTGAGAACATGCCCTGTTTACAAAGCATGGGCACTGGGGGGGGGGGGTGTGTGTGCAAATTGCATACTGTGCTGTTTTGGCTACTGTAGTAAGGTCCATGTGATGTATATATGTGTAAATTGGAGAGAAAATATTCATGCACATACCTATATGCAATCCTAATTGTTTGCTTTGTAAACAGAAGAAGGAAATATTCCTAACTGGAAATAGAACTTAAAACTTAGTTATGGGAAGAAAACATCAAAGGAAGCACATTGCAATGTGGAATATCAAAACTAAATCAAATCTTGATTTCATGTGCTAGGATACCACCCATTTAATAGTAAATAGATCAAAAGCCACACCTGCCAAGGAATGCTTAGGAAATGAGCATCCTGATTTAGATCCAGAGATGTTGTGCCAAAGATGATGCTGAGGCAGATCCGGAAGTATATGTTAGGCTGGAGAACATTGCTTCCATGTGCCTGTTCAGGGCTTTGAGGGCTGTGTTGGAGGTGGAAGAGCTTTTGTGTGTGTGGGAAGGGTTGAAGTTATCTTTCTCTTTGCACCATTCACTAAATTGGTGTGAAATAAAACTGTAGCAAAAATATATCTTTAGAAATGCACATAGTGATTAAAGGAAAAAGTTCTGTTCAGATGTACTTGTTCTCAGCCAGTGATAAACCAGTTAATGTTTTATCTCCTGCATACTCTTCTATGATATACTTCTGCCTTGGAGTTGAAAAACTTTGTCAAAGAACCATGGGTGCTTAGCAAAAGGAACTGAAGCAATTTGGGGAACATGTAGGCTTTGTATGAGTTGATGATTTTAAGATAATATTTATATACTTTACAAAAATAAACTGAGGAATAAATCTGTGAGGACAAAAGCAGAGGCATGTTCTACTGTTTTAATTACTGATAAACCTACTGTGGAACTAAACTAAAGTAAAAATATAGAGGAGGAGTTTTGTACTGGTGGTGTTAACTCTAAATCCATCCCTTCTCTGACATCCTAATTACTTATATTTTTTTAGTCAATGAACTTATTCTTAAACAGAAGCAAAGATCTGAGGAGAAAAGACTCAAACTGGACCATTCAGTGAGTAGCACCGTATGTTCCAACTTTCTTACTTTATATTTTATGATTTTGTACAGCAATTGGGTCATTACATGGCTTACTTAAAAGAAATTACACTGTTGAGCTGATGCTTTAGCTTGCTTCATGAGGGAATAATAGCAATATCAGTGGCAGTGGGACTAGATCCCCCAACCTTGTTAACTCGCGGTCTTCCTGCCAGCGTTATATGTGTAGAGGCAAGCTGCGCTGGCATAGCGAGGTGTCATATGGTGTATTGAATATAACCTGGGAAACTGTCCATGGAAGAACACTTGTTTAAAGGTAATAATTTTCATTCAGTGTTCGAAATTACAGCTACAATGAGAGTAATGGATGACTAGTAGTGCCACGCGCTTGTCTGATCATGTGCGAGAAGCCGTGTTCTACAGGGAAATTGGAGGAAGGCAAATACCAACCACAAGAGGGAGAAGGATGTTTTCAGAGTCCTGGTGTTCTGGCTCTGATCCCAGATAAAACTGCCTGGGTATCTTCTAGACTTGCTTCATGTCATAGAATCAGAGTGTGATCTGTGTTCTCAGTTCATGAAAACCCCTGTACAGCAGTAGTGGATGCTCTTGTACATTAAGATCAAAAAGAATATATGACATGAACCAGGAAACTTGCATATTTGTCCTGCTATGTCTGGCTTCCTTGACTTCTGTAATTCACAGATAACATTATAAAGTAATATTAACAATTACAGAGCCCTTGTTTTGTCAGTTAACCCCCCTCCATTGAAGTGTTATTAATTTAGGGTCTGTGTTGCAGAAACCAATGTTTTCAGCAGTTGTATGGTTTAGGTGCTTTAAGGATTCATTGGCTTGCTTAGTTACAGTAAGTTTTTAATATTCATTATAGAATACACCATATTTAATATAAAATATGCATAAACCATATCTGGTTTAAAATGCACACAATTGACCTGAAGGTATGTTCAGTAACTTGTTGGAAATTGATTCTGCTCTCTCATAGTGCACCTTTAAAAGCCATGCCTGTAGATGCATCTGTTCTGGATAACTGCCAGTACATGGAAATCTACCATGACTTCGTGCCCAAAACGATGTTGTCTACCTCTTGGCAGTAAATAAAAAATACAGACATCTCTAAAAAGGGAAACCTTGCTGTTGTACTAGCTCCTTAATGTGCTTATTCTCTGCTTGTATTACTTCTGCTATTAAGAGAAGTAATTCAAGACGTGCTGTAGCAAATGCACCATTTCTCGGTCATGGGTTTGTGCTATGAAGAAATTACTTTAAGGCATCTTTGAAATTTTTCAAGTAGTGGAGCAGTAGTACATTAATATGTTAGTTTGTCTCAAATCTTGTTGACTTGCTTATAAATTACATTTTTTTCTGGTTGTTCCAGATTGATGATTTTTTTTTTACCTGTGTGGCTTCCACAGGTTCTGTTGAGTTGTGTAAATTGTTGCATATGGATGTTGTTACATTTTATTTTTCTTAACTGAGTAGATACAAATAGGCTGCAATTTCTGAGAATATGTCTGGTTTAGACTGGATGGTATTTTTACTACTTGCAAATTTAAATGTCTTAATCTAGTGTCATAGCTTTTTTAGAACAGGATTTTTTAATCCAGCTTTGTTTCTTAGAAGGGAAAGACATTTGAGCTGTTCCTGTTGGCTCCTCAGGCTTTTTGATGTAAGGCTGTATTAGCATTAACCTATTATTTGGGTTTTACTGTACTAAAAGATACTTTTCTACTGACAAGAAGACCAAGCAGCCTGTAGGGAAGAATGGGCAGCACAGTAGTATGCTGGCTCCTTGAGGAGTCCTCAGCTCTAACAGGTTAAATGAGATCAACCTGCTGAGCTCCATCTTCTTCCCAGTTCTCACATTTCCTGTGAAAATACTCTTAAGAGAAGTAGTGTGGGAGGTGAAAGCAGAAAAGATAAGTTGATACTACCTTCTTCCATTTGAATTTAGCATGAGGGCTTACCTATTACTTAGCTTAAAAAAATTAAAAGGTATCGCCACTTAACAGTATTTCAGATAGATGTAATCCAACTAAGCTTATATAAACATTTTTCTTCTTTCTCCCCATAGAAACATCTCAGAAACTAGGGCACAAATCAGATAAAATTGTGGCTGTGAAATAATCTCTTCCTAGCAGCAGCAGCTGCGCTGTCATGAAGCACAAATATCTCCCAAATAAGATAAGCAGTTACACAGCAGACAGAAGAGCTATATCCTATACATGTGGTAGAATTGAGAATTTTGATTCCTGAAAATTGTTTTGAAATTTTGTGAAGGGATGAAGTTATTGTAGTGTTCTTTTTAGTATCTGTTGCTAGATATAGCCCTGGGTGGCTTGAACTCACTGTCTCTCCAACATCTCTTGTTCTTTCTAGAATGGCCATAGGTGGCAGATAATTCAAGATTTTTTGGGAACTGATCAAGACAATCTTGACTTGGCTAACGTCAACCTCATGCTGGAGCTGCTGGTGCAAAAGAAGAAGCAGTTGGAAGCAGTAAGAAGTTTCTCTTGTCTTATTTAAATGAACACCATTGTCTAGTTTTTCTCTTTTCAGGGTTTGATTTTCTTGAAGTAAGGTTCTGTTTCCAAATGAGTCAGAATTTTCTCTTGCGTTTTGGTGTTGAAAAGTTGACCATCTCACTGACCTTTGTAGCAAAGTAACATTTCAACTGCAATGCCCATAACGTGCTTAGTGTTGCTGCTGACATGACAGGGTTATATAAGCAAGCAGGGGAAAATGGAAAAGGATAAGAGAAATGGCTAGCAGAACAGGGAAGTGCATATGAAAATGCTTGCTAATTGACTGTTGCACAAGTAAATATCAGATATTTCTTGGTAGTAAGCATGAAGAAGTCCAAAATATAGGTTAAGGAATAAACTCAATGAACATGTGAAAAAGATAACACCTTTTAGTATCTGCCACAATTGATGGAATCTGAATGAGTGCCATCTCTGAAGACTTTTTAGTATTTAATGCTTGAAAGAAAAGCTCGGATGTCTTGTTTATGAGCCTGGTTTGAAGATTTATACAATATGAAGTGAGCTGTTCCTAGGACTTAACTGAAATGTAGTTGGTTTAGGATAGTTCTCATGCATCTGGCCATTCCATGCTGTTGTTCTCAAGTGACTGTTTTCTAGTTAGGAGAGCCAGTACCTTCTAAACTAAACTGGATGACAAAATCTGGCCTAGTGAAATTCAGGTAGGAGGGTGGATTTTAATGGAGCTTTAAAACGGGTGATGAAAAGTCATATTTGGGAATGGCTTATCTTACTCTTGCAGAGTCAATATTTACACAACTTGTGGTTCTTGCGGAAGGAAAATAACCCAAAAATGTTTACTGACTACTAGCAAAAATTTTCTGTTATGTTATTGCATGGGTCTTGTAAATAACTTTTTTTAATTGTGGTTCAATGAAGTTATGGTGGGAGTATGGTTTTTTACTTCAGAGTAAAACCTCTTTTGTTTTTTCTTAAGCATTCTTGTGTCAAATCTGAAACAAAGGCAGCACAGGACTGAGTATGGAAGTATGGATGCTTCTGAGCAGAAATATCTCTTAAGGATATTAAGCCTTAAAAACCAGAAACACATCTGACACTAACAATTTAAAACAACTTTTCTAGTTTTACTTGCTTCACTTTTGTTATTGTCACGGGGTGGGGAAGAAGAAAATAACCTCGGAAAAGCAGTAGTCTTGCATCCTAATCTCTTTACTTGTCCTGTCCCATCTTCCTTTTATTGATTCTGTGTGCTTCTAAGTCTTCATTCTTTTTGAGTGTATGTTCACAGTCCTTTAACAATAAATATTTTGGTAGGTTGTGAAAATAAGTCTCGGAATGCTGGAATAGGATTAGGGCTATATTAATGCTGGAATATAGGTTTTATTTCTTTTCTCCTGTGCTTCTCTTATCTTGTCCTGTCAAGTTTGTGGCCAATTTGGGTGAAAATATTAAGCCAATGGTTAAGGAAAATGACCTGTTACAGAAAGATTGGAAAGGGTTGTTTTAATTCCATCAGTGGCTTTATTGTTTTCTTCCACTCTGGAGAAATCTTCAGAAATCGCTTAACAGAAATGTTAATTTTGAGGGGAGGTGTTTTTATATAAAATACTTAATGATTTAGTCTTTTAATCATGAAGTGGATGCTAATGATTCTCCAGAGTAAAGGTGGGTCTGTGAGGAACCTGTATTCCAAAACCGATTTCAGATGCAGCAGCCAAAAAACCTGAAACACATCTCAACTTACTAGTCTTCAGTAATGCACAAACAAGAGGTGTTACAATTTCTGCCTTCATGTAAAAACTTGTTGTGAGTCAAATAACACCTTAAAACCTGTGAGGCAAAGTAAAACTACCATTCTTAAAACTGCCTTAAGCTATTTTCTCTTCCTCACCTCTAAGTGAAAGCTGTTTCTGTGCTAAGTTGGATTTCTGTAGATAAAACTAATGGTTTTCTCTTAATGCGTATGGAAGAGTTACACTTCCTTATTTACTGTTTTACAGGAGTCCCATGCTGCCCAATTGCAGATCCTTATGGAATTTCTCAAAGTTGCCAGGAGAAACAAACGAGAGGTAACTTGCTTTGTGTTTCAGTGGGTGAGGTGCTTTCTGCTGCTTTCTACCAGTTCATTTAAGTGATGTGTTAGCCAGGCATTACCTCTGCAAAGAGAAAGGCAAGGCGTGTTTGGGGAAATCTCAGGCAGAGGACATGTGGGTTTTAAGGAGAATTACTCTTTACATATGACAGCTTCAACTTTTAATCACTTGCCGTTCTGTCTCACACTGGTGAAGCATGTGGGAAGGTAGAGATTCCTTGCTGTAAAATTACATCAACTTCTTGAAACCATATTTTTTTTTTCTGTGATGAGAAAACTGAAAGAAGGGGAAGGAGTGAAATTGTCACTCTCAAATTTTTTTCTTCTAGTGTATCAAATGCCATGACTAATTCTGTGCCATAAAAGAATACATTTGCTCTTTCCTTTTTCTCTATGAATGTCTCAAGGAATGCAAGAGGGTTCCATAATCATGTATACAGTCTTTTATCATTTGGGACTTAAAATTTTTAATGTCAGGCAATGTATAAAACATAATACCAGAAATAATCCAGAAACCTAGAAAAATGATTGTGGACACAGGTAGGACAAGCTTTCTTGGAGGTCATGGTTTCTGATAAAGGATGTGAAGAACATAAGACCCAACAGTGTGACTGTAAGGTCAAACTTGAGCCATGTAAAGGCAAAGGGTGTAAGAATGCTTGTCCAGAATAGGTTGAAAGCCTGGTTACGGAATCATCCCAAAGCAAGTTGTTTGAAGTCTGTCCACCAACAGATATCCATGGCCTTCTGACTAGAACCAACAATGGTAATGGAAAGGGACTAACTACAGGGGAAAACTGAGTCAAAGGTAAAGCTGCATTTGTAGAGTATAAGACCTACTAGTCTAGGCATGATGTCCTGTGAAAAGTGATGAAAACACTGTTTATTATATCTGATATTATTATGATATCTTAATGTCAAAGGAAAATGAGCCAAGATATTCCATACTTAACGTCTTGGTGAAGACAAAATGGCACGCTTCCACTTCTGTTCACTATGAAGCATACTATTTGTTTGATCCTTCAGGGCTGGAAAAAAAGGAGAAATAGGTATTACAGTTATTTTTACTTAAACAGTAAAGATACAAGCCTTGCTCAAAACCATTGAGGTATCTTAGCTTTCATTTTTTTGAGTGCTGGTACAAGTTACTTTATGGTGACTCAGTCTACAAACACCTCTCAGATCTTCAGAATATCTCCTTTTATTTTCTTGTATTCAAGAAATTTCTTGTAGTCTTTAGTATTATGCAAAGAATTTCAGAAGCTTGACCACTACAGAAGTAATGCAGGCTCTAGCCATTGTTAATCAGCATTCATTAAACACCTTCCATCAGGATTCAGTGCAGCTTGAAGGACCATTAAGGTATTTCCTGGTCATGCTGCCTTTGTCTAGGAGGTGAATTGAGCAGGAAGTGCTTCTGGAGGTTCATGCACAACTTAGCAGGGTGCTCTTCTGTGAGGAGTCCTGTGGTGATTCAAGTGTAAGAGTGTTTGGGGCAGTACCATAAAGTCAGTGATGACTTTGGTTTCTCCCCTCCCAGTTGAAACTGAGAACAACTCTCCCAGAAGGAAGGGCTGTTGACACCTCCTTTAGTTTGCATGTGCTGAGTGGGAAGGGTGAAGGGAAGGGAAATTGTGTAGCTTCTGGTTTTTAACATACTATAGCACAGTGGCCCACCACTGATTTTAAGCAGCTGGGAACCCTTTCCCATCTCATTGTATCTGCCTCTTTGCTTTAGTAATAATGTACATGGACAGAATCTCTTTAAAGGCTAAAGAAATTTAATTTTGGCTGCAGATCCTCTACAGTCTTGGGAACATCCTGAAACCTATTGGGACACATGGCTTATTTCAGATTCCCTGTGTCCCTGCTTATGTGTTCCCTCCGTTTCCAAGACTTCCTCTGCAGACTGTCACATCTCCAAAGACCTCTGTGCAGGCCTGTCAGTTCTTGCCTTGCCATAGTGGTTAGCGTCTGGTCTTGCCATTTATTTTGAGGGAAATGGGGACTTAGCAGCAAGTCTGATGGCAGTCTGTCTTTTTACTTGATTGGGATAAGAAAGATGAAAACCAGTGGGTAGAATCATGGAAAATGCAGACCAGTCAGTAGGATAGTTTTAGAAAACTACCAAAATCTGTCTTCAGTCACAAACCTATACCCATAGAGTAAACTAAGCCAGCTGATGCTTCCTTTCTACTAAGTGCCAAGGTCCTCTCTGTAGCTGGTGGCGTTTGTGACAAGTATTCTTTTCTGGAGGGAGTTTTCTGTGTGGATAATAAGAGGAGCTACTATTTGGGGGGGAAAAAAAGGCTTGCGTTAAGCTGGTTGAGAAGATGTATCCAAACTGAAGAAAGCATGAGGTGCTAGTTTGGAAGCTGAGAAGAAGGGTTTAAGTGGCCATATTAATAACCCTCTTCTGCTTTACTGCATTATCAGAGCTTCAAACTTCAGTGTAGTTTCTTTTGATGCTGTAACACGTGACCGTTTAAGTACAAATGGAACTTAAAGAACACTTCAGGCCCTGGAACACTTCCACAATGTACGGCACATAACTGAGTCATATGAACAGTCTTTATTTGGGGAGGAACACTACCTTTTTTTACTTTCCTAATTCAAACCTGGTTCTAGTAAAGATGACTGCAGAGTAAATGCAATTTCACTTAGTAAGCCATAGCCTGTAACATTTAAGAACTTAAAAATAAAAAAGCTTCTTTTGTATATGACAGTGCTTGTTTCAAATTTTTTGCTTGAAAGTTTAAAGGAATGTAATATTCCTTGGTAACTTTATTGCACAATTTTATTAACAGGTTTTACTTATTACATACTGCAAGTTCTGGCAGAGAGACTAGGTACTTTGTTAGTTGATACAGATATTGCCTTAGAGTTGGTGTACTAGTATAATTTCATAATATATTGAGAGCATATAGTTAACCATATGTAACCCTCTTCGCTTGCTTCACTCATAAGATTTGTGAGGGTTTTTTTCTCCTGCCTTCAAGCTGTGGTGACTTTTGAGCTTCTTGGAGGGGGTTTATATCTAAAGAAAACTGTATGTTTATAGGTTTGTGCTTAAGCATTCAGAATATTGTTGTAGTCAGGTATTCTGACAAATACCTATTTCTTGCACTTTTATAACTTTTTCTAAGAGAAAAAGGTGAGGTTCAGCACCTGCAGAAGTTTCTATTAGAAATCCTGTTTTGATGTGTTCAGAACTTTCCAAAACATTGATCTTTCAAGCTCAAATTTATTGCATGTTTTTTTGCACAAAGGTGTTTGCAAGTCCTTTCTCTTAATATATTTTGTTTTCTTTTTGACCTGTGGCAATGTGGCAAAAAAATAAATCCTTGGCAATAGTAAAACATTTTCTTACTTTGAAAAAGATTGAAAATGGCTAAAACAGCTAAAGCTTAAATACTTTTCCAACAAAATAACAGATGTGTTTTTCCCCTCCAAAATGTATCCATCATCTGCAATAGTTAGTTGTCTCTAAGGCAAACTTAGCATGGCTTCTGTATGTGTGCACAGTTAATTGAATGCACACTCCCCAATTTTTTTTATCCAACGGTCTCTTCTGTTGAAACCAAGGGTACAAGGAGTCTGGAAGGTCACTTTTAATAATGAAACAATTTCGGGTTTTTTATTCCTGTTTTCAAGGGAAACAAAATGCAACAGCTCATGACTTTTTAAAATTCATATTTTCATGCCAGAATTTTAATGCTGTTAGCTTAGCTGTGTTGCATAAATACTTTTGCAAGTTTAACTTTGTTTACTTTCATATGATCACATGTTCTTTCATCTTGAATGCTTTGTGAGAGCACTGATAATATCGGGTAATACAAGAATATAAAACTGGGGAGAATTTTATCTCTTTAAAAAGAGGCCTTACTAACTGTCAGGATCTGAAATGAAGTTAGACACTACCATATGTATTATATATATATATATTTTGTCCTAAAACTTTGTTAGCTCAGCTACCTGATGGAGGGTGTATGCTATATCTGTGAAGTAGCGCCATTGCTTACTGAAAGACAATTGAGCTTAATTATTAGTATCACAAATGAAGTTCAACAACATGCAGGTGATGTTCCCTAGGTGCATTCATGTTTCTCTTGGCAGCTGTCACTTTGTTTTTATGTTTCGTGGGCTTTTGCTTTCTAATAATATCACATTAAGTCTCTCTAACAAAAAAAACCCTCTTGCACATCTGCTAATGCCTGGGGCTGTTTTTAGATGGTAAACATCCTGGGACAGAGAGGTAACCCTGAAGTGTCTCAGTTTGGTGGCGCTGAGTGCTTGCTCAGCAGAATCGCTATAATTTTTTCCAGCCTTAAGTGTATGTATCTCTCCAGCTGTCTTCACTTACTCCATATTGTAAGCATGTTAAATACTAAAAATAAGAGGAGTTATTAGTTATTGTAGGATAATTGCAGGGAATTATAAGCATGAATTCTCCAGGGATGTCATTACCTTGTGTTAATCGCTTCACCTGTCAAGTCTTACTGTTCTGCGCATACACACATGGATGAACTAATGAGTAAGCAAGAGGAGGTGACAGATCTAGAAATCAGTCATGCTCTTATGTTGTCATATAGTCTTGATTATGTTCCAGGACTCCTAAGGTGAATTTATAGCTATAGTAATCTCCCTCCTATTCACTGCACTTTAACTGATTATTTTAAATCTATTTGCATTTCTAAGCTACTCAATGGGAGATGAGCTCTGACTGCAGTGATGATAAGCCAAGGATACAGGTAGTATATGAGCAGCAAGCTAGAGATTATTGTATAAATATCAGTGTATAATAGCAGACCCCTTTCTGCAGGGGACAGGTCTTTCCAAAGAAAGAGGGGGCACCCTAGTACTAGGAGCTAAGTGGTATGTACAGAGATGTATTAAACTCTTAAGGCAATTAATCTAAATGTTTAGACAGCTTTGTTCCCTGCCCTAGATATTTGTCTCTTTTGACATTTTTCTATCGGACCCTATCAGTAAGTCTTCAAAGCATTACTCCTGCAACCCAAACTGGAGGATTTAAATGAGGGGGAGGAAAATTCAAGATATGAAATGTATTTTTGATCAGCCAGGCATCTCCTACCTTTAGGAATTCTGTGTGTTAACCAGGATATTCTCAAACCTTTCTCTTAGCTTTACCGCGGTTAAGAGGAAACATTTGCTATCTGGAGGAAATACTGATCGGAGAGAAGTAATACTCCCTGCAGATAAATGTGTTATAGATGGACTGCCCAGTGTGTCTACAGCCTGGATGCCATGTTTCACCAAAGAAAGTAACTTGTGGTGGCTCAGGTGTTCTTATCTTTCTAACTTAAACCTCTTCTTTTTGTGGGAAGACTTTGTAACAGTGAAGTGTTACATCAAAATAAGTGAGACTTACAAGAGGGCTAAAATCTTTCTAAACTCTGAAGATTACTTCCTTGCCGTAGTTGCCTGGTATAACAGGCTCTGTATTCAAAGCAATAATGGAAGGAAAACCCGGAGACAGACAAAACTTTCAACTGGTTTCCAGAGAAAGAAATTGATCTTACTCCTGTATAGTTGTTATTGAGGTACATAGTTCTGCAGGAAGAAGTTCATTTCGCTGGGTACCTTTAGGAGAGGTTCAGCTGTTGATACTTAAGTTTACACTCAAGTTTGTTACAGCAATAGTTGATGGAAGAAGTAGGAAGAGAATCATGTTGGATGGTTGAAATTGTGGGATAGAATGAAGGGATTATCTGTGGAGGCTACCTGGTTTGTCGTCCTCGGCTGGACAGATGATACTTGTTTGCCCTGTCCTGGTTGGTACAATGGCTATGTGTGTCTGGGGAAAAAAAGATGCTCCCTCTGGTAGTGGTCACATCTGTTTGTCTTGTTCTACAGTGTGTATTGTGATGAATGCATGAGGGGTTTGGATCAGAGCCTTAAAGGTGTGTGTGATTGAGCATAATGTGACTTGAGCTTTCAAAAGCATGAATCCAGATGGTCTGTTTAAGCCCCTCAGTTGAATAGTGTTGGGGATTTCACAGTATTTCTGTAGAAAATAACTTCTGTTGTTCTTTACTTATGCTTTTTCTAGAATTGGAAAGACAGTTGGTCAAGGGTGTATGACTCCCTTATGCATTTTTCAAGGCTGTTTCTTTCTAGGCTGTCTGTGTGGCACTGGGAGGCTCTGTTGAGCTTTTAGGGTTTTTTTTGCATATGTTTAGAACTGGCACCAGGAGATGCAGTCAGAACTGCTTTCTGTCTGCTGTACAAATGTAAAGAATGAAGTCACTGCCTCATGAGGGGCCCTTGGCCCAGGACAAGCAGGAAGCCCAAGGATGAAACCTCAGTGCTGTGCCCAGCTGCACTTGTAGATAGCCAACTGAAAACACACTGACAGTGTCCCGGTGTTTAGCATTGTATAAGTTCAAATTAGTATTTCCACCCAAGAGTCTTATGTGGAAGTAGTATGGTAGGATGTCTCTGCCTCTGAGCAACTCTAACCAGGGGTTTGCTTCCCACCAATGTAGTCCAGACTGAGAGCTGTCTTTGAAGAACTCTTTGCGCATGTATCTAAGATGGCTTGAGATTCAAACTAGAGGGATTTGGGGAGTGTTTTGTGGGTGTGAAAGGGGTTTGGGTCTGAAAGGTTACCTAAAAAGAATGATAAAGAGCCTGTGTTTCCTACTGTGGTACCTTCTTGACTTTTATGCCTGAAATCCCTTTTCCAGTGATTATTAAGAAACTTAGGCTGTTTAGAGGTCTTTGTTTTTCTTTTGTATGTATGCGTTTGTGAGTAACTTGGGACCAGGATGTTAATATACCTACTTTACTGTATAGTTCATGCAGTGGAGTTGGTATGATGAGGTTTAACTGCTGGATTGAAACTTTCTCCTTGTTCACATTGGCCTTTTCCGTTCTGGGAAAGCATCTGTATCTGAGAAGAAAGTTTATAGTATGTGCCTCTATTTTAGCATATGTTTCAGTGTTCATTCTCTTTGCTGACTTTATCTGAAGTTTGACAGGCATGATTCTGCCCATCACTGGGACAGGTCTTGGCTTGCTTTCTGTGCCAAACGTAGTGAAAATCAAATTAAGGGCCCATAAATCTGGATACACTGCAAGGACTGTAATTCATTTATCTTTCCTTAATGTCCCTCAATGGCTGGCAATTATAAATCAGTAGGCTCATTTTTCAAAGTTTAATTGGAATGAATGTGGACTGATTTAAGGTCTTTCATAGATTAAAGCTAAACTGTGGAACACTTCAGCCAACCTACTGGAAAAAAAAAAGCCTCAAAGTGGGCATTAGTAACTCATTTGATGCTGATGGTATGAGAAGACCTTTCCTAAAATAAGCATGAAACACTTGCCTAGTTTTTAGGCTTGCTACTGTTGGGTAAGTTTATGGTAGGTTCAAATTGCTTACCTTACTGTAACTGAAGGAGGGATTAGTAAATGAAGTCCCAGATCTTATACTTTTGGCTCTGTGTAGCAGTTAGTGAAAAGCTGGCCAGTAAAAAGGTATCTCTTGTTCCTATAAAAAGGTCTCCTGTTTATGTGATGGCAATAGCTGTCAATTGTTTTTCAGTTATCCAGTTTGGCTGTGAGCCAGTATGTTGCAGAATAGCTAATTTCCTTGCTGTAACTTTGGAACTTCGAAGTGGTTTTGTAACTTTTTAAAATGGGATTTACAAAAGTGGGGGACTAATGGTATTTGTCTGCTAGGGCTGAGTACAGGCAGCACCCATGCTGTGCAAGTGTCACTTAACTTTACCGCTAATCTTGGAGCTATAGCACCACCTGCTATTCTTGCTGTAGGTTTCACAAGTGAGAATGGAATTCTCTGTTGTGGTGTGGTCTGTAAATTATGCGTGGCAGTCTAGTTTTAAACCATTAAACTTGTGCTATCTGTGACTCAAATTAAATATAAATGGAAACTTGTGGAGTAGAAAGATTAGGATATAAATACCACATCTCATTCCAAGGAAGAAGAAGCCATGTTAAATAGGAGTGGACCCAGCAGTCTTTTCTTCTCCTCTCTCCAGGGACAGAAGCTTTTTTTTTTAATGTTGAAAAAGTAAATTAAAATGGTGGATTATCTAATGCAGAGCACACAGATATTTGGAATGCTGATCAATAGAGGGTTTAACTTGGGGTTTTGTTTAAGCAAAACTTTCTACCACTTAAAGGATCAAGCTTAAACACTCAAGTGACTAAGTCCTTGGGAGTAGCTTGCCAAATGTTTTTGAGAGTGTCATACTAAGAGTAATGTCTTGCAATACTAGTAACTTTGGATTTGGGTAATTTGATATTCCCTTGTAAATTAAAAATGACAGAAACTTGCCTGGCCTTTAGAGAATGTGTTGTACTTAAGCTTTCAGCGGACTTGCTAACTTGTTAGCAGCTTCTGTTCACAGGCCACAGTGCTAGCTGTCTGTAGATTTTTGTTGTGAATTGAGGAGTCAGGTGGACTTGCAGTTCTCAGTGTATTTGTTAGACTGGTGTGTCTTAGTGAACCAGACACGCATTGGAGCTGAGTTTTGTTTGTTTACGTCTAGGCTTGGAGCTCTTGCCTAGAGAAGTGCATGTGTGAGGCTTGCAAGGGTGAGTATAGGCTCTGTGGGTGTTTGGATGGGACATGTCTTCTAAATGAGGGTGAGAATTGGAGCTGGTGAGTAGATGATGTTCTCGCTTAGGGGTGAGCAGTTGTCAGGTCTGTGGCTTCATAGTTGCTAGAGGTGAGTGAAGCCAGGTTGCTGGCTGACTGAAAAGTAATTGGAAAAACTTGAAAAATCCTGTGTGACACAAAGAAGGGAAAATGTTGGCTGATGAGAGGGGAAGTCCGCTTCTGACCCTTTCAGGGATAGCCCTCTAATTGATTTGAGTTTGTGATACTTACCTTGGATTACACCATACCTTTGAAAGAAATGCCATGTGGTGCTTGCTTGGTGCCAGAAGCAAATCTTTCCATGGTCATAATAGGTGGGGTTTTGCCTATTAGAAAAAGTTATCAGTAAGTTTAAATTGACAAATGGCAGGTTGACTGCTAGCAAGAGACTCTTGAGACCTTTTAGCAAAGCATTTTGTATTTTGTTGAAAGGTGAAATGATCACTGTCTTGCATGGTGTTTTTTTTTTCTAATTACATTCAGTGTTTGTGAACCAGTTATCAATACCTTGCATGAAAGATGTTAGAGGAGCATAATAGTATTACTTTCAATTATGTGTGTCTCCAGGTGATGGATATCAAAGTACCTCGTGCTCTTGTTTTGCAGTTTCCACAATAACTACTTTATCTTAAACATGGTTTGCGTGCATCCCTTATATTAATCTATGCATATGAACTTCCTAGTGACTTTTGAATTGTGTAGCATGCCAGTTAAGATGGTTCGGGTTCCTCTCTGAAAAGATTGTAATTTACCCTGTTGGTGGTGCAGTGCAGATTGATTTAGATGTCTCCCGTTCTCTTATCCACAGCAATTGGAGCAGATCCAGAAGGAGCTAAGTGTTCTCGAAGAAGATATTAAACGAGTAGAGGTGAGGTGCCCAGACATTGTTCTGACTCTGGCAATTTTTCATTTTCATCAAGCTGTCTGCTTTGCTCTGGGGCTGCTGTGTTAAATTTATGGCATTTGAGTCAGTAATGGGAAAATGAACAGATGATGCTCTTTCTTTAATTTGTTCATTTAGTTGATGTGTGCAAGCTGCAGGTTGGTAAGAGGGGGCTTTGTTGAAACCTAACTCATATAATCATATATTTCAATTTCTTTGTGTTGGTATTAAGTTAGAATAATTGCTAGAAATCAGCAGCCACTGTATTGATCATAACTTAGGATTTTTGTATGCTGCAGTGTTCTGGCTATTTGCACAGGCTGCTTAAATCTTAGCAGTGTGCCACTCTTAAAATGGAGAGGTACTGGGGGGTGCACAAGAGAGCTGTGATGCAGAAACTGGGTGGGAGCAGGACCAGTGCCTTCTGCATATCGGAACAGAAGCAATCTGCTGCCTCCTGCTATAATTATCTTAATTCTTTAATGATGGGAATCTCTTGAGATTTTTTGCTAAGAATTATTCTCCAAGTGTTTGTAAACCCATCAACTCAATCCTTCTGTCCTTACTGAGTCCTTAGGTTCCTCCTTGGTCCTTCCCTCTAATCATTCTAGTAGTTTGATCTTTGAATAGGAAACTGATGTTTCAGGAATGCATCAGACTGCCACCTCTCAAAATAGCATTCCCTTAAAGCTTCTTGTGAATCAGTTTGCAGGTCTGCTTCTCTCTTCTTGCTTGTCTTGAGCAGTCAACATAAGCTCCCAGCCACTGCCTAAAAGCCTTCTAGATTTCTTCACTTCCAATTTATACACATGCTGAGGAATTACCAAAATACAAATAGAACTGACAACTGCAGAAACTTCCCTTCAGCTGGTAGCTACACAAATTTTAACTTGGTAGATAACGGCATTTTTCAGACCTGTTTCCCTAAATGTTTCTCAGCTCTTGGGCAATAAATTTGTTATATATATAAATCTCATGTTATAGCAAGTTTCCTTGAGACTGGTAAAATAGGCCTTCAGATCTAGGAAAAGCTATTCCCAAAGCTGTGGGATCTGTTGAAGAATATCTTGCTACCTACTTTTCTGTTCTTTAATCAGGCTTTTCAGTGGTCTGGAGCTGGGGTACCTGTCAGGTGTGTGATAGTGACCTTGGTTCTGACCTCTGAAGCCTGGGATCCCTCTTGTCACAAATATCCTACTTTCTACCTGACAATTAATGGGCACCTAGTGGGAATTTGAAAAGCACCACTAATGTTGTCCTGGAACACTTTGCCCCCCTAACTAATGAGCTGCAGCATCCTGCATAGCTTCCATTTCTAAAACGGATGAAAGGCAGTCTCACACTGGGTATGCAGCAGTGATTTAGTCTGGCAATGGCAAAGCCAAGTTTATGTGCAAAGTCTGTCTCTTCTGTACTTGCCCCATGGAAAACTGTTAGATCCTTTTTAAAGTCTGGGGTGTGATACCACCTTTGCCCTATTGTCTCGTGGCTGTTGTTGCTGTGACACATATCCAGTATTACTTTCCAGCTCCAAAGGCTCTTAGATAAGTTTGCACCAAGCTCAAAAATAAAGTTACAGCTTGTTTGTTCTGCCATGTTTAAGGGAGGTGCTGGGTTAGAAACAACTGGATGGTAACCAAATGCATGGATTTTTTTTTTTGAGCTTAAACGCCAGAACTGCCTATCTGGGGGCAAAAAGCGCCACAGTTTAGGATTTTTTGAAATTCTGTTAGAATGATAACTGGGAGGGGGAAATAAAATCAGTGTTTCTTCGGGTATAGTAAAGACTTCTAGGTGAGAGTTGAATAAATATAGATACAGTTGGTTAACTGCTTAGAAAAACAAAAAATTACTGTGTGAACACCATACATTAGGCAGTGCCTACTATTCATGTTTTGTCAGCTTTGCTGTAACATGGCTTTCTGTTCCAGGAGATGAGTGGCTTGTACTCCCCAGTCAGTGAGGACAGTACGGTGCCACAGTTCGAGGCTCCCTCACCTTCACACAGGTATGGAGCTCACAAGTCAGAATTTGTATTCCAAGCTGTACATGTTGCACTGTGCTTGCTAGTCCTCTCCGTGCCATGGGCAAAACACAAGCAAAACCAGTTTTCAGTGCTGTGCCATATTTACACCTTTTGTTTTTGATCGGTATAAAATTATATGTGAAGAAGAAGCCACCAGAGTCTGCAGTGGGATGAAAAGTCTACTCTAAACCAGATGCTGTGGAAAGCTGATGCTTTTAAATGTAGTGTGTGGATCAGAGAACTTGAGTCATAAGGCTTGGCTATGGTGTGAAACATTACTATTAAATACATGCTACCTTTTCTGAACATTAAGCAGTTCTACTTGACGTGTGAAAGTCTTAATTTTGTATGATATTGGTGTCCTTTGGTGTCCCCACTCACTGTGAATGGCTAAAGGTATGGGCTGACAGGGTCAAAAGTTAAAACATACAGTGTATTGATTCTGTTTATCTGCTGTCTGTTTTGATTTAATGAAATGCCTCTAAGAACATTTTCAATCTGGATTTTTGTCTGGAATATCGCATAGTCTGGTTTCTTGATGGCAAAATTGCAGGTACTTCTTGTGTCCAAGTTGCATATGCCAGGGTTTGAAGTGCCCTCCTTTTATAGCCATGTCTTCTTATTGTAAGAAAGCTCTTGCATCACAGGGCCAGGTTACATTAGTGAGTTATAATCTCTATCTCTACTATTAAGAGTTCTCTAAACTGTTGACTTCTGTTATGAAATTGTACTGGTACTTTTTCTGCAGTTAGCAGCTCTAAACTTAATAGCCCAGAAGTAAGAAAAAATGATCAGATTTTCTCCCCTGTGGAGATTTAGATAAGTGCTCTGGTAAGGAGCCTAGCACTGTTGGCTGGGATTTCGTACAAAGATGCTATTTCTGGACACTGAGACCAGAATTTCTCATGTTTCTGTGAAGCCCTGGCTGGTCCTGAGGGAAAGCACAGGAATATGGCCAGGATGGATGGGAACTGTTTGTTATTCAGCTCTTCACTGCTTGTTTAATTTTTTGTGTGCAGGTGCGTTGCTTTTTTGTGTGGGTTGCTGCTCTTCTGCCAAGAAACAGTTTTGTGAAGCTGATGGGATACTTGCTGGGTTCTACTAGTAGTTTAATGGTTATTGGCTATTAAATAGATTGCTTGTTGTTTGCTTCATGGTACTGATGCTTGGGGAAAGCTTGAGTGTTGGTTGGGCTGAATTTGTTATGTGTTGAAAGCCTTCAGGCCTAGAAGCCTTTCTCTATTTAACAGGAGATTGTACTTATGAGTAGAAATGTGCCCCTTACTTGAGCCAGGCTAATAAACAAGCTACCAAAGAACTTTATCTGTTGGCAGCTGCAGTAATGTTTTAAGCCCAAGAGTTCTGGTGGAAGAGTTGGGGGCAGGGGGAACACGGGTGGGCAGGCAGTGGAATCTGCTGTGTGATACCTACACTAGTATCACAACCTACTGAGGTTTCCGTTTATTCCTTTATGCCTGTTTATTTCACATCCCTAGGGTCAATCATTCTCATTCCTGCTTTTAAAAAGATAACATCCAAAATATTTTAGTGACTTTGGATTGATGTGCTTCACCTGAGGTCTGCTGGAAGATGGTGGTGGGTTAGACCATGGCAGGTGCAGAGACCGTTGGTTCTTTCTTGCCCCATCTTCTTATGCCTGTCTGGTTCCATCTTGGCTGTGTCTTGAACTTTTGGGCTTTTCCTTTGGTACAAAATACCAATAGTAAAAAAAAAAAAGGTGTGATATAATAGGATATTTAGGGGGTTTCTACAGTATGTGAGACGGGCCTTTTCTCTCAGCTTGAAGATCCCTTTTCTGTGTGGGTTTGGTTTTTTTTTCTGTGATATTCCTGTGTTAAGTAGTCTTGAGTTGTTAAAGAGAAAATAATACATGAAGTGTCTGAATAGGTGTCAGTTGTTGCCAGACTCTTGTAACCTCTGTCTCTGCCCTATCCCTGACACTTTTGTGTAAATCAAGTAATTGAATTGATTTGAATTACCAGAACTCGGATTCCATTAAAGGTCTACCACTTGAAATTAATTTTCTTTTCAACATTAAATGTAAGTTTTGGAGAGTATCTCAAAAACTGTAACTTTGATTCCACCTTGGAAAGAATGCTGCAGAACAACTGATAGGAGCTTCAAAATATGCTGATTTCTTTTCAGCTCTGTTAACTGAAATATTTAATCTCTGAAGTGTATTTTAGAGATGCTGTGAACCACTAAGAATGAAATACAAATATAGTTTGAGGTGGTTGCCCTTCCATGTTAAAATGTTATTAAACTTGTGGAGACTGTATGACTTATCAGTGAATTAAAATGGTATATCTAAATTGGAATATAACTTGTTAACATGCTGAACACCCTGCTAATGAAATATAATTGTACTGTAAGACATTGGTAGAATTTTTTACAAGGTTATCACAGACCTGTACTCAGATAAAGAAAAATCTCTTTAGCCTTTGAATTTAAAGTTCAAGAAAATAGAGTTCTTGAGAGTTTGTTTTTATCTGGTCTCTAGTGACTTGCCCCTTATTCATCTACTTCCTCTAAATCTCAGGCTTGCTTCATTAATTCTCTATTTCTTGTTTGTAGCTTTTCTCCCACACTCTTAACATCAAAATGTGAAATTTTTTTATGCCTGCCCACATCTTCCTTAAGTTCTGTAGCAAAAAAAAGTATGGTTATCATGTTCAATACATTCTAGGCTTCGAGAAACACGTGTTTTCCCTTAAGCCTGTACAGGGTATGATGAAATATTAAATTGGGTAATAGCACAGCACTTGTTTACAGTGTTGCAGATTGCTGGGTTTGTATACTAATAGAGAACAAGAGGGGAAGAATAAGGGAAAAGAACAAATAGTTCTCTGTATGTTTTTTCTGAACAGGTGCGCATGCTACTTTTGCTACCAGTAAATGGTGCAAACAGGAGATACAAATAAGCAACTTCTCTGTGACTGTGTCTTCATGAGTAATAGCAATAACACTGTCACTAACAATTTCTGGAGGAAAATTCTGATCTAAAAATTAGTGTCTTGGTAACTCTGATTTAGTTGGTAAAATCCTGATCTCCTTCCCCTCCATTTGTTCTAATTACCCCCTTCTGCCCCTCTAAAGGTGTAACAAATGGGATTTATAGTCCATGGGTTGCAGTGTTTTTGTTGTTACAGGTTTTTAAATCTGTCATGTTAGTGTAGCTGAATTTCCTAACTGAACCTAATGTTACAGCTTTTTAAAAAGAATTCAGAGGGAGCTCTTGTGATTTTCTGATTATTTGCTTCCTGTTTTTAAAAGGAAAAACATTCAAGCATATGCCAGTTAACTCGGCTACAGGCACTGCACAGAAATGACTTTGAATTTGTATTCTGGTTAGGGAGATTACGTCTGCTTTCTTGAAGGCTTTACATCACCAGACAACCTGCAGCAAAATGAGACCAGATGCTATAAGTTCTGTGTGTTTTGCTGTTAATTGCCACTGTACCTGTCTCAGAATGGAGTACTTTTTCATCACTTTCCAGCAGAGACTGTTGTTCATGCAGTTCCTGGCAGGATGTGCTGTATGTGTTTCATTATTTCATGTGGCCACGTTCTAATTTAAAGTTCATTATCCCTGACCATGGCTGAAACAGCTCTGCTGTTTTCTCCCTTGCAATAGCTTGCAGCAAACAATGATTTTTATCTCTCAGATTTTCTTGTTTTGCAGCTTTTGTCTTGCCTGTAACAGAAGCCAAATCAATCTTATTTTAGAAGTTAACCACTGAGACTTTAAAATCATCTCTCATCTTCTTTTTCTACTTCCTTCCACCTCCTGGAGAGCCTTAAAACATTCAGAAACATTTAAGCACTAGTACCACTGTTTCATCCTTTTAGACTTACAGGTTCCCTGACTGGCAATTCAGCCAAACCACTTGTTTTGTGACCAAGAATGGCAAATCTGTGCATCAGTTCTAGCAGCATTTAGGCAAATGTCAATAGGTACAATCATCTATTCAAAAGAACCTGGAACCTTTATCAGTATTCTAGCAGCTTTTTAAAGAAACCTTCAGTTTTCCCAAGAAATGTTTAAATCTAAGGTTACCTCATAAATCTGAGAATAACAAACCCAGATAGTTTCTTTTCTGTCCAAATGACGTAGCAGAAGCAAGTGAGTTATAAAGACTTCTAGAAATGATTGTGGTGGTGTTTGTAACGGGTTCTGGATAATTAATAAAATGGTGTTCTTGTGTAGTAACCTTTTATTTATCCTAAAAGTATTTTGAATTGGAGTCATAAGGGTGTTTTTATCTGGCTCTGGTGTCTTACTGTGAGAGCTAAATATTTTGCCCATAGGTGGTTCAGTATTCTTGCATATGTTTTCTGCTTATATCAGTATAACCTTTTGCAGTTTTGAAAGTTAAATATCTTGAGTTTGCATATCTGTGCTACATTTTGAAAACGTGTATCTAAGGTATGTTGAGTCATTATAGATACTATGTAGCTATATATGGTATAGCACTTTCTAATAATAGTAATCTTGGCTATCAGTATTTTCTAGTTTATTTCTGTATTTCATTACTTGTCAGTTTTGTCTGTCTTCAGATATGTCTGGAATATTGGTGTCTGTCTTAAGCTGATTTCTCTAGCTTTTCTCTTCACAGTGCTGTTTCAAATGCCATGGCATTAAACTTCTTTTTTTTTTTTAAAGGAACTGAAAACCAATGGTAGCATGTTATTTTCAAAATATCTCATCCTGTGTATTTCATACAAAAGATATGCTTTTGCATTCTAATTAGAAATTATTAGATGGGACTACACGTAATTGTGTGTGACAGCATTCTGCTGTAGGAGATCCCTGTATTAAAAAAAGAAAAAAATCCTCCCAGACAAAAAATAACCTTGTGTTCCCTGTCTGTAAAATGGATTTCAATGGCAAGTATGCTGCAGGATGTAAAGGGGAGAATAGTAAACAGGTTAAAAACGATAAAGGATGGTTGTACAGTGATTTAAGCAGACTATTTCTCTTGGTTTTGCAGTAGTCTCATTGACTCCACGGAGTATAGCCAGTCCCCAGGCTTCAGTGGCAGCTCTCAGGTAAGGTAATACATGTGTCTGCACCCGGGGGGACAGGAGAGTGAACGTGGAGGTTGGGCAGAGATCAGGCATAACTACATCCATTTCCCGCATGCTGGTCAGCTCGAGTCTCGCAGATGCTTTTAACTGGTTTATATGGGCAAACTGGAGCCAAGACTACAGCTGTAGGAATGACTGCATGGTTTTGAGTGTTTACACTGACACTATCGGAGAAATCTGGAGTAATATATTTAGACATCTGACTTTATTCCCAAAGCTGACCCTTCCATGGAATAGGGGATATTTTTTGCTCTTCATCTCCCAAGTGGGCAGCATTTGGGAAGAAAGGCAAATCCCTGACCCTTTGCATTGACTTAAATAGCTTTAGATCAAGCTTGACTTTCAAAACAAGAAACATTAATCCTCCAAACATACAGCTGTCTTGTAGTTTGCCCCCATTAAGGCTTTACAGACTGTATTATAAATTCACATAGAGAATAAAAAGTTGTGTACACAGTAAAGTTGTTTGGCAGGCAGCCTCCAAACTGTCTGATCTGCAGCGCCTGCCAAATGCCTAACAGCACTACTGTAGTCTTGCAGCTTGGAGTGATTCAGCTGGGCTGGGAAGATGACACTGATTTCCAGCTCACAGATTCAAAAAGGTTAAACAGTTTTGATTTACACAGACAAACTGTTGGTGATATGCCAGCTTGTGCCTTTGGTGTCCTTTGGTGGTGGGCCATCCATGGCACACAGTGTAAATTAACAGGTGGAAGTGCTGTTGGATCTTATTTGGTGGAGTAGCTGATACGAAGAAAAAACACCTGAATTTTGGGCTGGTGTGCATGCAGGGGTTTGGGTTTGCAGCTTATAACTAATTGGTAATTAGAAAATTCCATCTATTAGTCTGTGGGAAAATTAATTGTTGTTCCTGCTTCTGTGGTCTTGGGAGGCTTTTGCTTGAACAAAGAACTGTAGCTCTACCTCACTTCAGAGGGCAAGTGAAATGTGGAAAGCTTATGTTCAGAATTCTGGTAGTGTGTTTGTTCTCCACTGACACTACCTGTCTCCTACTTTTCTTTCTATTTCAAAGATAAAATCAATAACATAGCTATGTGGCTGGTAAGTACACAAAACAAGCAGCCTAAAACCAAACAACCTAGGCTTTCTAGTCATTCTGCATGTGACAGTCTTATTTGTGTGAGTATAATCTTTTCTGTCAAATGCAATTATTATTTTTTTGTCCTCAAGAGTGCAAGATCATACTCTAGTACAAATTTTTGTATTAAACTTTAATATACATTTGGATGGGGAGCTGAAAGAGAACTCTTGAAGTTAAACACTTCATTCTAAAGGTAGCCTAACTTCAGCAAGACTTTACCATAAAAACAGTTGTAAGAATAAAGATTCAATTGTACCTTTTCCTAATTGTCAGTCATGGCAATACTACAGATTGCGCACCGCAGGCAGTAATAAGCTATGCTGGGATGGAGAGAATAGCTTTCTTTCTCAATATAATTACTCAGCACATTACTCAGAAACATTTTGGAGAAGAATTTATATACTGCAAAGCTTCAAGACTGTTTTCTTCCAGGAAGTGAACTTCAGAAGTAAATAGTGGACAATAGGGGACGTAGGCCCTGGGGAATTCTGCAGGCAGTATTTAGTGGCAGTACCTTTCTTTTCTGCTAGAAATAAGGATCCTGAGTGTAGCTATGAAGTTTTCCCCCAGTTGCTAGAAAACTCTTCAGCGCACCTGATGGGAATAAAACAGTAAAATAGCTCCTGATGATAACTGAGCAATCCAAGCTAATCCTCAACTTGGACAACCATAGTAGTTTTAGCAGCTGAATAAAAATTGCTTGGGTATGGTTTCTTTTCAGTTGTAGGTTCCCCCACCCCCCCCCCATTTCCCAGCACTGCTTAACAAGTAGCCAGGGAACAGACTTAAGAGAAACTGAATGTATGTTTGGTAAAACGTGAGCAGTTTAAAATGCTTGGGTGAGGAGGATCTGATGGAGATGGGTTAATACAGATTGATTCCCAGAACAGCTGGGTTGCCATGTGCCAGCTTGAGACCTGCTTGTAGGGATCTGCCTCTGGAGAGCTGGAGGCAGGCGTATACTTACCATGATTGATTCCATCTTGATGTGGACTGGACTCATCTGGCAGATCAGGCTTGGCCTTGGGTTCTATTGCTCATCATGTTGCAGGTGGCTCGTCTTAAGACTGAAGTGATTGCTTTTTGCTTGAAGTTATCTTGAGCCCTAATCATTCCTGATGTGCTGAGAGAAGCTGGAGCCCTTGCAAGCTGGTGCACAGAATTAATACGAGGATGCTGTGAAAGTGTTGTGTTAAGCATTTCTTAAAGCTGTGAAACTTGAGAAAATTGTGGTCGAAAGTTGTTGCTGTAGGGTTACTGTCCAGTGTCTTAGTTGTGTGTTGAGGTTGGAGTTGCTTTCAATACAAAACAAGCTGCACAGACCGTAGGTGCCATCAACATGCAAGTCTGTGTCATAGTGTCAATGTATAGCTGGGGCCCCACATGGGATGTGGTGTCTGCAGGGCTTTATTGCTTGGGGTTTGCTTATTCCCTGAAATGTTAGATTACTGTTCATACAGGTATAAGCAGAATTTGAGTGGGCTGTAAACTTAGCTCATTCTTGATGGCTGCAACGAGGGCAAGCTCATTCTTCTGCATGGATTGAGGGGCAGTTGTACATGGAGTGGGTTTGTTAGTGCCATTGAGTGGCATTGCAGACCTTGTATGTGGTCAGGGAGGTGGCTCATTAAGGAGCTTGGTAGGTCTCAAATCTTACTTTAAACTTCCCCATGAGCTTTCAGTATGTGATATCTGAGTCGTCTTAAATGTAATTTAAAGCAAGGTGCTTGTCATGCTTTTTGTGTAGTAGGGGATCTTGTTCCTTGTTCTTACTAGTGATTAAAACAAGAAGTACTGTATTTTCTGTTTTGCTTCAGGAGAGCTTACTTACGTAATTTCACTCCTTTGCTTCTGCCTCTTATTGCTTGGGTAGGTTGGGAAATGGCAAGTTTCATGGACTATTCAATTAACCTTTGAACTCAATGGTGTCTTCTGTTTCTATCCTTATTTGCTTAGCTTTACAGAGAGTTACTAAATTACTTCTTTTGAAGCAACTCACTAACTCTTTAAACACCTCCTTCTCTTTTTAATGAGAACTCTGCCAGGGATCTAGGAAGTATTTGTTGTACAGTCTGATTTGTGAAGCTGGAAGCCTGCTATCTTTGGCCTCTGGTGTCTATCTGTATAAATGCAAGCTGTGACTCCCAAAGGGCTGCTGCTGTCTGTCCTGTGTGTGAGACTGGAATTGATAAATTTGCAAAGGTTCAGGAAACAAGAACTGCCTAAACGCAGCCTTTCTTGTTTGTCAAGTGAAAGGGTGCAGCGTAGGACCCTAAGAGCTGTTGAGAGTGGCAAGATCTTCATTTGTTGTCACTTTACATTTCTTACCCTTCACATATAATGTATCAATTGTTTATAACTTGGTAAAATTTGTTGAAATGGAACCCAGGCCTGGCTTTACCTTTCTGAAGTGGTTTTTTTTTTTTTTTCCATTCAGACCAAAAAGCAGCCGTGGTATAACAGCACGCTAGCCTCACGACGCAAGCGGCTCACAGCTCATTTTGAGGACCTAGAGCACTGCTATTTTTCCACCAGGATGACACGTGTCTCGGGTGAGTTCCTCTTGTGTGGTGTTCAGCTTCTGACATCCGTTACCTCTTACAGTGCCTAGTCTTCAGAAAAGACTTGCTTTTGAGAGCAGCTTTCACTTCTTCCCTGCACAGGAATGTTGCTATACATACATATTTATGTGTTACTCGGATCATCCAGTTTTGCTGTTCTTGGCCAATCTTTGAAGTTGCTAAATTTGGAAAACTTCATCCTGTCACTTCTGGGGGGCACATGTCCTTCGTTGTAAATAGAGAGCAATACGTAAGCCACAATAAACAATTTAGCTGATGCTCATTCTGAGGACGCAAATGTTTTGAAAGTAGGGTTGTCTTTCTACTAGATGGTGGTATAAACACAGTAGTTAAAAAACACTGCTGTTGAAATACTACAGAGGTATAAACATAAACTGATAAATTCTCCTGTATTTAGCATGGAATAGGACACTTGGAGGTTATCCTTTATGTTGTCTAGATTGAGACATGGTTAACAAATGGCTTGGAGTATAGAAGCTGAATGTGCAGCAGCATTGTTGTCCCATGGGGCACACCTTAGATTTAAGGCTTGTTTTGCAGAATTAGAAGCTGTTTTCACAATTGCCTAGATTGCCTCATTCATAATTGAGTAACAGTGTGACAGCAGCTAGAGTAATTGTTACCTAGTGAATGGATGGTTCTTAATTACATGACAAGATTCTCTTAAACAAATGGGTCAAATGAAGATGTCTTGAGGGCAGGGAGGGTTGCTCTGCAGCCCCTCTAGGGAGGAAACCAGCTTTGGGAAAAAAGTTTCAGGCAATGGGCTGTGGCAGGGAAGACTCAGCACCTGCGAGCTGCAGCCCATATGAAGAGTAACAAACTGCAGCAAGGAGTGGGGCACAGCCAGCTGTCAGGGGATGGGAGAAACCTGGGGACAAAAGGGAACCAGGCAGAGGTTGCTGCAGTGGAGTATCTTGTAGCTTTGGAAGGCAAGGACCAATGTCACAGGACAGAGTTCAGCAATACAGCTGGGATAGAAACCCCTGCTCTTTTTTTTTTTTCTCCATGAATTTAGTTTAAGTTTTATTCACTTTAAATAAAAATGAGGCTTTTCTTTTTTAATTTAAAAAAAATTGGCTTTAAGTGTAAAGGCTGCAGCGTGTTTTAGGGGAGCTTGCTCTTAGCTATGTCTGTATTTTCTGCCTACTTCAGAGCAATGACTGGCTCAGTTCTCATCAAGCACAGCAAAATAATTTTAACAGAGAATGCAGCACATTGAGAGGGCGCTTCAGTAGTGCTTCAGCTACATCAGGGAAGCCAGTTATATGTGACCAGCCAGTTTTGTGTGAAGTACTGGCAAGTGCTTGGCAGAATACAGTAGTTCAGATCACATCAAGATGTTTGCATGCAATGCTACCTTGGTGATGCGTAACTGTTTGTTAAAATAATACTTATTAACAAAGGATAACAACTGGGGCTTTTCCCAGCATTCTCTTGTAGAAGACATCTTTCTTCATAATTGGAGCTATAAATATGAATGCGTTGAAACTGTTTTTGTATTCATGTCAGCCGCACAGAGTGGAGGATTTGCAAGTGCAGTTTTTTCTTAATCAAGTATCACAGGTTATCCTTTATTTAAGTTTTCTTCTCAAGTCATTCCTGCTTTTTGACACATTTTAAATAGGATTTAATGTGGATTTAAAGCTTTCTGCAAGAAGTGCTGGTGACTGTTCTAGTAGGGAGTGGAGACAGAATATAACTAATTATGAAATGGCCTTGCACTTTAGGGAAAATGTCTGGAGAAATAACATTCCATTTTCCAAGCACAGACACAGAATAAATTATAAGATGACTGTGTGCTTGATCTCTAAAAGAGGGAAATGGAAGAGTAGCAGTTGTTTGTTCCTATCGTAGTGTCGAAGGAGCCAACAGTCTTTGAAAAACACTGACGGATGTTTATGCTCTTCTTGAGCTGTTTCCTGTAATGGTCAGGTGCTGATGATTTTAAGTTGGAGCAGCACTTTGTTCATTTTCCCCTTTTAATCCATCTGATGTGAGTAATGTATATGCTAGTACCCTTGAACATGCTAATTACTAGCCTTCACTGTGCCTTTATATGATGAAACATTAAATAGCATATAAGGGACGCTTCAAAATACTTTACAAGTGTAGAGCAAGATAACTTCTGATGGCAAGGAATTACCAGCGTGCAGAAAGTGATTATTCCCTCTGTTTTCCCCACAAGAAGTCACAGCTGTATCTTGCTTTTATAGATCAGCATCTTCCTTTTTTTCACCCGAATATTTCCAAAGCTTTCGAATAAGTGGAGCTTTGTTTCCTTATGCTGCTGATAAGGAAACAGATAAGGATAACTTAAGGAGTGGGTGGAATTTGATCTCAACTGTGTAAGCTGTGTGTGTGGTTTCTCTGCTGCTACAGTGGACGCTGTAGTTTACCAGAAGACAAGGTGTACAGTAGCTGTAAACTGAGGTGCTGTGTGTTAGTGCTGTGAGAGCAGTGATAGCTGTAGTTCCGCTGTAGTTCCCTTGCCTTGCACTGGTGCAAAAAGACAAAGTGAAGGTGGGAGCGTTAGAGGAGGGAAATGAGAATGGCTGGAAATTCTGGGGATTATTACAAAGCCTGAAGGCTCTACCTGATGTTTGACTGCAGGTGTATGAGTTTATTAGGAACCCTGACTTGCCCATGTGGCATCGCTGTAAGTTAGGAATTCTTCCTTGATCAGGAAATACTGCATTCTAAAAATCACTTAAATAGAATTCCATTCATACCAAGAGAAGTTGAGTCTTCTGAGGAATCGGAGAATGACTTTCAGCTATCTACATTACAGTTCAGTTTTAACTTTTGTAGTATACTGTTCCATTTCCCACAGAATATTTATCATCATTATTCAAGCTGGCTCAGTTTCACCTTGTCTGTTGAAGGTCATAATTTTCAAAAAATGTATAGTATGGGGAGTCTTCTGGTTCCATGCTTGTCTTCCTTCTCCAGCTCTGAAACAACTCTTAGCTCTGTTGCTTTTGGAATAACAAGACAAATATTTTATACTAAAAGTATTTGAATTTAATTGAAGCCAAATGTAGGCATATTGTAACAGAAGTATAGGGAAAGGAATATACTTTCACCTCCACAGAAAACTAGATGTGTTTGAGTGCATTTTGATATGCTTAAAGGTTTTATGTAAATAATCTATTGCCCTTAAGCTCATTTATTTTATTCAAATTCAGAGCTCATCAGGAAAGTTGTGTTTGTGATTTCTAGGCAGATTCTCAGCATGGTAGGCTCACCCAGCATTGCAGTGGAAAGACTTAATTTGTGCTCTAAAAATCATACCACCTTTGGGGAATGCTAGAGGTGAGAGAGAACCAGGTTTTGACCAAGAATTCTCCCCAGGTAGCAAGCAGTGGTAGTGTCATGTGAAAACATGAATCTTGGGGGGGGTTTTGTTTGCTGCTGAGTTTTTCTCACTCTTTCTGTCCTCCCCCATACTGCTGCCTCTCCCTAGATGACAGCAGAACCACAAGCCAGCTGGATGAGTTTCAGGAGTGTCTATCCAAGTTCACGCGCTACAACTCTGTCCGACCCCTGGCAACGCTGTCTTACGCTAGTGACCTCTACAATGGTTCCAGCATAGTATCCAGGTAAGATATACTGCAGCTCTGACGGTGCATCTCATGCTGACATAGGCTGTTGAGGCAGAGTTAATAACCTGTATTAAACAAGTTATGGGCTGTACATAACGCTTTGCAGTCACTTCCCAAAACCAGTTCTGCCCATGTGTGGTTATCATCGATCTGCAAAGACACTCAAGTACCACAGTAGTATCTCTTATTCCCGTTGGTGCTGCTCAAGATGGAGTGCAGAACCTTTGCGGTGCCAGTATCTGCAGCTGTTGTGATACAACAGGCTTTGTGCTGTAGGCTCAGCCCTCCTCGTGTCAGTGTAGTTGCATTGTAAGTGATGCAGTCCTAGCATTTTAAGAAACATCCATCTTGCTTGGTGTAGGTAGTGTTAAGTGTTGGTTTTAAATGCTGTCGGTAGAGCCAGTAGTAATGGCAAATACTAAAAAAGTTGTTTTTAACTGTGACTGCTTGAACTCTTGGGTACTGGAAGCTCTGTTTACAGTGCTAAACACTAGGGAGGGGGTGGTTGTGGTAACGCCAACTCAACAGCTCCGTTCTTGCTAACAACAACTCTGTATACCCTGCTGTGTGGGGTGGTCACGTCCTGTGCACTGCTGCTGAAGCTCATCTGAGCCTCCTGTGGATCAGTTTGAACACTTAACTGGTGAGATGCCGTTGGCTTGTCTTTCAACAGAATTACTTTCTTCTAGTTTAACTCCATGAACCAGCTCCCTTAGGGATCAGCCTTAAGTGAGCACAAAGGATGGGGAGAGGCTGGGACCTGACAACAGCCCTAACCTTAAACTGGTTTCAGCAGCTGTGGAAGCATACCCTGGGGGGGACTTAATTAGTCTGTGGTAGCTTGTTTGGAGCTGGTTTGGTGGAAAAAATGATGCAATGTGTGAACTGGGAGATCTGTTTTGCATGGCATAGACTGAAGACCAGTTAGCTTCTTACAGGCACACTTTACAAATTTAAGTGTGTTTGTTTACAGCAACCTTTTGAGGAAGAGAAGTAGTATCACTTTTATACATGGGGTTCAGGAGATCCAAAGTGGCCATACCTGAGGTCTTGAAAAACATTGCAATGACATGATGAACTCAGATTTCCTGTATCTTGATCTGATGCCTTACAAAGGGGCCATTCGAACAGTGACAGAACAGCTTGGATGTTTGAAAGACCCCAGAAATATGCACTGTGTGAAGAAATGGAGGCATGAGTAGCATGAAATACATATTTCTTTAAAGAAGCATTGATTCCTTAACTACTGCAATATGTAGCAGGAATGTACAATGTCTGACTTAGCCACAGAGGCCAGAACACAGTAATCGCTGATCTGACGTATATTTAACCCGCACTGATTGGGTTCACACTAGCTGCAATGAAATGCAGATGGGAATCTCACTGCAATGTAGACAAACTTCCTCAGCTACGAACTTCAGTGTGGATTGGATTTGGCTCCTTTGCCCTTTCTTCTCCTTGACATTCTGCAAAAGCAGCGTTTTTGTGGTATTTGGTTAGAAAATGCTGGAAGGGCAGTAAATCTTGCTCCTATTTTGAAGGCATTATAATTCTTGGGTGAAATATGTTTGTGAAGTATGTGTGGTGTTAAAATGAAGATACTGTGGGGCCTCCTGCCAAGCTAGTGCTAGAATCTGTAGTTAAATGCATTTAACTGCAAAATAACTTGGCTTCCAGCTCAAGGTTTTCCCCTCCTCATGCTTTTTATTTATCGAGGCATTTAAGAAATTTTTGGGGGTTTTAGTGTGTGAGCTGAGTAAGGCTGTTCACATCTGAGCATGTCCTTAAGTGCTTTGGTGAAGCGGGGCTGCTGAATGTGCTGCTGCAGTAGCTCTTGTTAGCTTCTGGCTATCCAAACAGTTCCTTTAAAGTTTGAATTTGTTAAGCAAGAGTTTACGTGTAGGTATGTGTTGGCGAACACATTTCTGTGTTCGCTGTTGTTCATCCAAATTAATAGACTATTTAATAAAGTTCGGAGAGTGTGAAGCTAAATGAGGTGTGTGTCTTGGTCATGGCAGCTTAAGATAATAAAGGAGCAGGTTTTAGGTACCCGTGGATGAGCCAGGTTAATTATTGGGGTGCTTGAAAAGCTTATCACTTTCACTTTTAAATGCTGTGAGAAGCTCTATTGTTTGTTTGGACCCCTGCACTGCTTTTTAAAGGTGCTCCTGGGCATGCAGTGGGAAACACTGATTAAATGGTAAAAAGTGAGTCCTGCTGCTTAGCTGTTGTGACAAATGCTTTTAAATACAAAACCAACGTAAGGTCAATAAGTAAGCAATCCTCAAATATTTTCAAAAGTCTTTTAAAGAGATTTTTAACTATATTAAGAATAAAAGTAGAATTGACTGGAAGTTAAACTTCCTTGTACTTAATTTAGTTTGGTTTGTTGTTTGTTTGGTTTGTTTTTTTTTAAGAAAATAAACTGCTGTTACAAATAGATAGAATACAAGTTTGGCTTGCCTTGCTTTTTAAGCCTATACAAGGTTAACACACTGGACTCCAAAAGATCAGCTAGCTTAAATAAAGAGCTTTTAAAGATATATTAGCTTTATGTTTGCAAAGAGTTTAGGGTAGCAGGATGAAAAATGTAATTAAAGGCTGTATAGAAACAGGCTGGATAAACCTCTGGAACCGAGCAGCAACAGTACTCTCCTGAGTGTCTTGCCACAAGCATATTTATGAATGTCTGGGCTTCTGAGGACTAATAAAAGAGCATAAACAATACTATGTATGTTGTGTTACTGTAAAAAACGTGATGAAATATTAAGAAAGCTGGAGTTGCTTTTTGGGCTGAGGGGACAAGCCAGGGCTGCGCTCTGCGGTTCCAGGTTTCCCCAGCCTGGCAGGGAGCGTGCCCAGGGGGCTGGTGCTGAGCCTGGCTGGGCTGGTAGCCCAGCGGCAGCCGTGCAGCATCCGCGTGGTGGCAGCCGTCTGTTGCAGTGCTGGCAGCGCAGGGCTGTGGGCAGGGGGTGCAGCGCTGACACTTGAGCTGTGCATCTTCATGTACGGGGTTATGGTCTTATTTGGAAAGGTGCACGCAGTGTGATCGTAAGCCCAGTGAGGGAGAGCCTTCTTACCTTGCTCAGAAGCATGGTACAAGCAAAACTGACAACCATCAGTGCTTTCCGCCCCCTGCCCCCCCCATTTGCTTCAAGAAAAACAGATGAAGGAAGATGTAAAGTGAAAATGCATTCAAAGCTTTGCAATTGCTGGTAGCTCAGTTTTGCTTTAACATTAGGGGGACTTCCAGCATGCTTGCTGGTACATGTACCTCGATATGCTAAATGATTTTTTTACTATACACTCTGTTCTCCTCAGTACAAAGTATTTACATGGTTTTCACAAGTATATTAAGTTTTGTTAGAACTGGGCCAAGGAATAAATTTTTCCATTTATTAAGCCCCCAGACAGAGCAGTCGCAGAGCTTAACTTTTCTTCTCTCTTCTTGCTGTGGCAGTAAATAGTAAAGGCTTTCTTTTAAAGATGAGTCTGTAAACTGCAGTGTTAGCATTACAATGATTTATGTAGAAAATTGCTTTAGCACTGTCAGAGGCCTTCAGAGAATAATGTGGCAGTCTGTCATATTTTAAGGAAAAAAAAAAAAAGAACAGAAAAATCCAAGAAACAGACTATGGAAAGATGTCTGTCTGAAACCTGGTTATTGGAAAGCTGGTTCTCCTTGCTGGGTGGTTCCCAGGTCTGGTGGAAGCATGAATACATCTCTCCCAGAGGCCCTGATGTTTGGGGGCAAATGGTGTGGGTTTTGTCATCTGCTCAAACTTCAAATTCTTCTGGGTTAGCTTGCCATTTCTTTGAA
Source organism: Falco cherrug (assembly GCF_023634085.1). Taxonomy (NCBI): domain Eukaryota; kingdom Metazoa; phylum Chordata; class Aves; order Falconiformes; family Falconidae; genus Falco; species Falco cherrug. Next base: position 5,789,942 of record NC_073708.1, on the reverse strand, counting down.
AGGTCTTAAAATTACATCCAAAGGGGTTTGTGTGGCCAAGACTAACTATTTATCTAAAGGCATAGTGATTTACACAGAGGGAAAGAAACAGCTTGGTTTTTTGGGTGCTGAAACCTTACTAATCTCATCTGTTTGATCTTGAGACAGTGTTCAAAAACTGGATCTTACATTTGGGGTCCATTATTCTTTTTTAAAAAAAAAATTTATTGCTTGCTTTTTCCATTGCCTTTATGTAATGAATAAGAGATTAAGAGGTTTCTTTTAGCATTCAAACAGTACAATTAAGTCTGTTTCAAAATTGTAATTTTTTTGTTGACCCTTTCATTAACATGACCTGAAATCCTTTCTTCAAAGGTGAGCTTAAAATAAAACCCATCCATTAGGGGTATTTTTCCCCCCCTGTATTCATTGAACCATTCTTGTTTGTTGTTTCCATTTTACTTTGGACTACAATTACTTGTCCATATAAATTCTCAGATCCAGACTTTAACAAAGTGCCTTTTAGTCCTGTGTCTACCATAATAAGCTCCTTTTTCCTCCTTGTTTTGAGTACCCTGGGCTGGCTAGGATTAGATGAACCATTTTACTGAGTTTGTGACCAGCAATGCTTCTATCTTGGTGGTAAAGATAAATGAAAGAAATGTAAGTGGGTTTATCCCTCACAGGATTGTGCTTCAGAGTGCAGTAGATACTGCTACTTGAGAAGATGAGAAATGAGGAGGGCTGAATTTTTCTTATACTGTGTTAAATAAATCATTTTTTAAATGGACTCTTAAATACAAGTGGCAGCTCAAAACTGTGGATGGATCTGTCTTGTTTGGACTGTTTCCACAGCTGGGAGGGAGAGAAATGCATGAATAAAGAGACTTGAACTACAGAGTGGCTGAGGAAACTTGAAGTCTAATGCTGTGAACCTACCTGAAGTTTGTGCTTATCCTGTGGTTCTCTTAAATTATTTCATCAGAGGTTTTGGCCCATAGACCAGAGGTTGTCTGGGGCCGAGAGGGAGGTTTGTTTGATTAGAGCTAAGTACAGAGCCTTTCCCTTCTCTGGAGTGCAGAACTGATACATTTCCTAGTACATAATTGTGGTCTGGATCCCTCAAGCAGAAGCTAAATGTGACTCATGCCCAGCAGAAGGCTTATACAGACGTCAGTTAAGATCTCTGAATTCAGAGTTATGCTCTCAGCTCTCATGTAGCCCTCTTGAGTTCTCAGGATGGGCTGCTAGTACAAAAAGGGACTCGGAAAGCAGAAAAGAGCATGTCTGCTCCTATCTCCAGTCCTGACCTGAAAAGTAAACTTTCTGGTGACTGTGGTGATGCTGCAGAGAGGAGCCTGTTCTTCCATGAACTTAAGCTTTCACTTTTAGGAGTTAAACTTAAATAATTTGAAATTGGGAAGTTAATGAAGTTGCACAACCACCACTGGGACCTCACTTTTTTTCCTAGTAATTTCAGACTATTTGGTAGTAGGAAGATCTTTTTCCCATTAAGCTCTCTTAGTGCTTTAAACTTGTCTCCATCTGCAGATAATTAGGTGACGTTTTGTTAGTTTGATTTAAACTTTGTGAATTTTTATAAATGGTATGTTAAAATATTGAAGAGCCTTTTGATGAATTCGGGAAGTCTCTTTTTAAACAAATGTATTAAACAGTGATTGCTCAAAGTTTTTTTGGGTGGTTTTTTTGGTTTATATCTTGAAGAAACTTTGTGCAGTTTATATAAGTAGTTTCCATTTCTTGGCAAATGTTGTGTTGTGGTCACTGGCTTCAGCATTGGCTGGTCTGGCATTGAAGTAGGCTTCCCAAAGATGATGTGCAGGCTTCATCCTCAGAGGTATTCAAGAACTGGCTGGAGAAAGCCCTAAGCAAACTGGTCTGACCAAAGAGCTGCCTCTGCTCTGAGCAGGATTTTGGACCAGAGCCATCCAAGTCTTGGGGGTTATACTCTTGTGATAAAGATAAATGGTTAGCTTGATAGAAATGTCAGGTTCTGTCCCTGACTGTCTGCCTAGCATCTTCCTCTGGCCTTAGGTTTTAAGGAGAGGCAATGTCCTCATGTGGCTTTGCCACATAGTGCAAAGTGAAATTCACTTCCTATGAACTTTGGGATCCCTCACTCACAAATGGGGGTTAATGTAAAAACATTGTATTTATTAGAATAAGACTGGGCTTTTTTTGAAGAGAAGATTTGTGAAAGTGCAGGAACTTAAAATGGATGCTGTAGCATCAGGAATGTCCTCTGAGAGATCTATTTTCAGGGTAGGAGGATGGTACCATGTCCAAGTTGCATTGCATCATTGCATCCACCCCTTGTTGATCAGGACAGAAACCTTTTCTGTGAGGCTGCAGGCAGCTGCCCTTCTGTTCCTCCTGATGTTCATGTAATAACGGTTATCATCAGGTAGTAGTGCTATATCTTGGCCTCATGAGTTGGAAGCCACGAAAGGTGTGGTTTCACAGAATCTTATATGCAGAACTTCCATGGTGACAATGTTGGTAAAAGGCAAATTTCCCTTAATTTACCCCCCAATTTTATAGCTTGCTTTCAATATTGAGTGTTGATACAGTGAATTCTTATGTGCCTGCTTTGAAGAAACAAGCCTGTTATTAATAGGATATGATTTTCTGTAGCTTATTAAAGCCATATTCTTTAGCCGTATTTGTTGGAAGTGTCTGAATTTGCTAGGAGGTGATTATCTGAAAAGCATTAGTATTCCTTTGGATTTTTTGTTTGTTCCTTCCTTGCTAACTGAAGGAGTTAGTCTATTAAATGTAGGCAGCTGAAAAAAAAAATATATTGAGGTGGTGTGTTAAGGCATGCAAAGATGTATGATGTGGGCTTAAACACAGTTCTGAGAAAAAAATCACCTTACAAGCAGCTCAGTCTGAAAAAGGGGTTGAGTTAATGATTATTATCATCTGTATTAATAAATACTCTTAAGACAGATTTGGGATTTATATACCGCATGGATGTTTTGTAGAGGAAGTTACAAAGTGACGCTTGTGTGTCTGTTTTTGTGCAAATGAATGTGGAAGTCAGATCAGTTTTTCTGTACGAGACTGTGAAATTAAGGGTATTTATAAGTACCTCTTTCTGAAGAATAGTTTAAGGATAGCATACAAAATACTGACCAGAAAAAGGTTCAAAACAATCTCCTGCAACAGATTTGGCAGTTGGATGAAAAAACACTTCAAATGGTGTTTTAACCTTGTTCTGTCAATACCAGGCAGCAGGACCATGGGAGTTAATTGTCCCAGCCTATTCTTTGGCTCTTCAAAATGGCTTGTCAGTGGCATATGGATGCAGTATTTATGGAGGCTGGTGTCCTGACTCACAGTTGCTGTTGGATTTAGCTGAGGGGTCTAAAGAGGTTATTGTCTCCAGCTGTCCTTCCTGATTCTCTGCTGTGGGGTGTCTGGCAGAAGAGCTGGTGGTGGTGTCAGGTGAATTGGGAGGCTGGGATTAATGATATAGCAGGCTGTGTTCTGGGGCACTGGGCTGGGCAGTGATTTGTTCTGAGGAGTGGGACCTCTGGCAGTGTGGTCAGCTGGAGGCAGAAACATCTTCACTGGTGCAGCTAAATCATGCAGCAATCATGAATTGGAGGGACTGCATTGTTCACAGTCTCCCAGCACTGGTGGATGTCCCCTGTGCTAAACTCTTTCAGATATCTGTTCCCTTGCCTCTTCAGCTCTGTCAGCAGCTGCCATGCTCAGTTTTAGAGAAACAAGATTCTTGTTGTAGTAATAAATGTGGTGGCTTGAAAGCAAGCTTGCAAACTTTGAATGGCCTTTTATTTAGAAGGTACTTCAGCATCTATCACAACTGATTGAGTTCCTTCTTACTTAATGGCATAGTCCTGATATGACAGTACTGCTGCACATACAACCTTGCAACTTGTGGAGCAGGGGTGGGTTTTTTCCCCTCAAACCTGTTCCTTTTACAGCTTAGGCAGAGGCTGCCACCTTCCTTTCTGGAAACATTTCCCAAGCTTGAATGCAGAAAGAAAGCAGATGAGTATGTTTAGAGACTTAAAGTCTCTTCCACTTTAGTATTTTCTAATGTTGAGGCTGTGTTCCTGCTACTGTCAGAGGTGTTCGTAACCTACCGTGTATCAGCCCAGCTGGGCGAAATGGCAGATCCTGGTTTTGAAATATTAGATGGGTTACTCAAAATACTGCAGCAGGCAGACTGATAATTTGGCTTGGATTTTAAATAGTGCCGTAAGAAATATTCTGTATTTAACTGTTGGCACTTTTAGTTAACGTTTCCCTACTCTAGCTTATTTAAAATGGTGTTTATGGAAAAACGGAATCTAATCCTCATTAACTTGCATAGTAGTTGTTTGCAGTGGCTTTGGCTCATTGTACGTCTGTGTATCTGGCATATAAACCCTGGGATTGTCGTCATCTTCTCTTCAGCATGCAGAAGAGCATCGCCTAGCAGTAAAGTGGCTTTTTATCAATACGCTTTAGGTTCAGTTGCTTGCAAAATTCAGTAGTTCCCTATAGGCTTTCTCATCATTAGTGCTAGTTACGCCAGGTTCCCCTGAATACATGTATGAAAAAACCCCTTATGCAGTAGAACAGTATGTCTCTAGCTCTGTAGTCTTACAGACAAGGCTGGAAGTGTGCTGTGGCTTCCCAGGAGGTTTGGGGTTGTACTTGGAGGTGGCTTGGTTCAGGGTCACTTCCCCTTGCTCCCCCCTGAAATAGAGGGGATCCTGATTCTGAAAGCTGAGCTATCCCAGGAAGCACAATTAATCTCATAGCATAGTAGAGTGTCTCATTGGGTTTAAAAAAGGAATGACTGTTTTATCTAGTGATGACAAAACATGAAAGTAGCTCCGGTGGTTTTGATTTCAGAGCTGTGAGATGGATCTAAGTCCAACAAACCTCCTCAATTCAGATTTAATATTCTCCTTTAAACAAGCTCTTTATGGAATGGGAGTATTGCTAAGTAGTCTTTCTTAGAACTGATGGCATTTCATTACCCTTAAAAGGACTTTTGTAAGCATGAAGCAGGCCTGGAACTAGGTCTAATGACATTACTTTGTCAACATGGTACCTTTCTATACCTTTCTTCAAAGAGAGCAAAATAAAACTCCAGGCTACTGTGGCTGCAAGAAAGATGCTGAAAGTGTGACTGCAGCATGACGCGTGCGGTAATATCTTCCCAAAGGAGCCTGGAGCTGAGGACCATCCTTCTCTGTGGTGCAGGCTTCAATGAACTGTTGTAATACCCTTTCCTGTCTGTTTCCCAGCTGAGTGTGCTGGGGGGCAAGATCATCGACACAGAGCTGACTTGCTAGTGTTATTTTTATGCTACAAATAGAAGTTTGCTTAGGGAGAGTGTATTCCTAGCAGATGTTTGAAGCCTGGAGGAGGTGCTGTGGCAGGGATGGGTGCTTGGGCTGCATTCAGCAGCAGCTGGTACTGCTAAACCTGGAGCTGAAATATCCCATTCCTTGGAGTTGTTTGGGATCAAACTGAAATGGCTTGGGGTCTTCTGTCCCACAGTTTTCATTACACTTCCATTAGATTTGAATCTGATCTGTTGAGAGGCTGTAATTATAGTAGCCAAGACAACTTTACCTTGATTAAAGGACAAATCTGGCAGTTTTCTGGTAATCTGGCAGTAATGTCTTAACACAAACTAATGTGAATCTTGGAGATGAAGGTCTTTGCTCTCCAATAGAATGCATTTAAGGGGAGTCTCATTTATACATTTAACTTACCTATCTGTATAGCAGTCTAGAGAATTCAAGAGTTTTTCTTTAAGCAGTCCTTCCTGAGTGGAAACTGCAGTAACCTGTCTGGGATCATGGTGTGCTTGCTCAGTTTATATTTTTGGAAAACATTTTGTAGCACAGGGATCTGAATTGGGGAATATGTTCAACCAGTGCTGGTCTGTCCTTGTCCCTGTGGTGTGGGTTAAGGATGGAAATAGCAGCAGTGACCTTATTTAGGTGGTGTCTGGAGTAAAAGTAACTAATGCAACTGTTGCTTTATTAAAAAAAAACACAACATTTTTTTTCAGCTACTCACAGCTTTAGCAAAACAGTCTTTTGATAATGAAACTTGATACACCTTGTCTCAGTAGCCTTTATTTTTATGTGACAAGATTTAGACTTTGAGCTGATGGAGCACAAAATCTGAGGACTATAATAGCAGCTTCCTATTCCTGAGTATAGCTTTGTTTTTTAAAAACTACGAATTAGTATGCTAGTGCATGCTTAGTGACACTAATTACTTAGCCTTAAAATATCAGTCTGCTGTAAAAACAGTCTCTCAGGTGTGTGATATTAATACCAATTTCTGTATTGGTCCCAGATGCTGAACAATCTGCACTAGTTGTCATGGTGTTGAATTGTAACCTAAATTTCTAATCTTTGACTTCAGTGCCTCAAAAAGGGTTTGGAAATAGGCAACCAGGCTGTAAGGTGTGGGACTTGTAATTGTTGGAAATGACAGGGTATCACTCAGAGGCCAGGGAGTGAAAGCACAGAGTGAGAAAGACTTCAAGGAAGTGTAAGTGAAGAGCAAAAGCTGTTGTTGTCATCTCTCCTTCCTCTCACCAATTAAGTCCCCCCAAACTAAGAAAAATTTATTTATGTTGCAATTAAATATGGGGCCACAGCAAGACAGGAGTTGGGGTTAGATACAGAAATAAAAAAGCACCATATTAGGTAGAAGTAGAATTGAAGGCTTGGTATATTCAGGAAGGAAAAAAATGTGTATATATAGTCCCTTGAGAGGAACTGAGTCATCTAATTTGTGGAAATGGCAACTCCTACAGTCACAGATCTCGTTACCAAGTCAGGGCTGAGGCATTTATGATTACAGTAGCAATTGTAGAGTGTACGTATGGAAAAGGAAGAGGTGCAGTTTGCTGCAGACCTTTAATTGTAACTAGTGATGCAGTTAAAGGCTAATGCAGTTAGATGGAAACTCCCCTCCTGATTTGGAGGAGTTGGATATAGCACGTACCTGCTTCTCACGGAGGCTTGCTGGGTTAGGTGCCCCTCCAGTCTGACACCTGGGGAGTTTCAAACCATGATTTTGAGTACGGTGTGAGCTGCCCCAGGGGTGGGTTTGGAGGGCATCTTGACCCATGCTGTCCCTGTGGAAGACTACAGAGCATGTCAACCTGGTCACCGCCTGCAGTGTTGTCTTTTTGCGGCCTCCCAGCATCTACAGTTGCTATGTCACAGATTCTAAAGGGTATATCTGTATTTATTTCTGTTAATATTTGGTATGGACCAGTTGTTCACGGATTACTGTTGTCACGTTCACTTTGGCATCGTCATGTCTTGCAGGAGTAGGTACCTGGAATGTGCGTGTGGCTTTTAAAGGGTAGCTGGGATGGAGGGAAACCCTCATCTGTCCCAAATTAATGTTCTGGTGAATGCTTCCTAGCTCTAGTGGAGTGACTTGTTGAACACTAGTCTCTGCTGTCGCCTTGTTCATAACTGTTATGGTAAGGCAGCTGCTCCATTCTTTTAATCAATTTAGCTGCCCATCTGTATGCATTCTCTAACTCCAGTGCATCCTCCTGGGATGTGGAGAGCCATCAGGATGCAAATGTAGGAAGGCTTTATACAATGGCAGAACTGGCAAATACTTGTTCTTTACTCTTTCCCCACTGGTCTACCCTCAACACCACGCCAAGCCTTCAGACACATTTCAGAAGCCATTTATTTCATAATTCCATCTGTTAGCTACAAGTGCTCTCCAAGGTCATAGGTTTTAGCATTAAAATAAAACTATTTGTTATCTCACAGACTTGAGAATGAAGATAAGCAGCAAAGGAACCAGAACCCTTGAGAATGTGTAGGATGCTGGTCACTAACTACTTAAGAAAACAAAAACAGTGACTTGGGAATGGGAGATGTCTCTCTTCTTTTTTCCCTAAAACAAAACAATCAATTCCTTTCAATTTGATTTTTATAAGTAAATTATGTTGCACATATCTCTTTCAAATATCCAGGCTTGTGTCCCCAAAAGATTCCTATAAAAATTCAGCTAATCTTTGTTGGTCAGAAATATGGGGTTTAAAAGTAGGGTTTTTTTTTTTTAAAAAAAAAAGTGCAATTGTTAGTTGCTTCTGACATTTACATCTTTGAGGGGCAAGGACCACTGCTAGTCCAAAAAGGTACTTAACTGGATATTCAAATGATCTAAAATATGATTTACTACCAGTGCTTCCTTAAACAAATGAAAAACAATGTCTGAACTGGTCTCCTGTCTCTAGAGGAGGCTGCTTCATGCTAGCACTGAGGTAGGTTTGTAGCACGCACAAACAGTTGGTGCTCCATCTGCCCTCTGAAATAGTGAAAACATTCATTGTCAGTCCTATGTTAAGTCTAATTAAAATAGTGTTACCAAAACACATTGCTCTTATTTTAGCAGGATGCTAATAGCCATAGCGCACACATTTTACATGTTGCTTTGACTCGCCGGTGGCACTGTGCCTCTTGCCACATGTGAAGTGGATGCTGTTGTCTAACTGGTTTATAACTTGACTCAATGGCCTTTTTTGACAAAAAGGATAAAGTATTTCCTATTACTCTATTGCATGTTAATGTGCTAATGACTAATTCACTTTGACTGTAGAAATGTATCACCTGTGAACCAGAATGTTGTTGCTGTTCTTCAGAGCTGGCCCTGTTGTGGCTTTTGACAAAACTAAATTTGCTTGCAAATTTTCATATGGATAAGCTTGTGTATAAGCAAGTGCTTACACTGACACAAAGACTTCAAGCAGTAAGTGACAGGAATACCATTGAGCTAGTTAAATGCAAATAAGCCTTGCTTAATACTAAACATATTTAGAAGATTTGTAGGAAAAAGCATCAAAATAACTGTTGCTATGCAAGTGGGCTGTTTGTCCTAATCCTGATTAGTCCAGGGGGAAGCAGAGATCTGCAAATATTAGAAATAGTTTTATATAGTAAATAATCCACTTGATTAGCTACTCTGTTTGTTCATATTTTTCTTCCCAAGTTGCTTACTAAAAGCCCAAATGGCAGATAATGAGAACGCTTGTTGCACCAGGACTGCACGTAGCTGACGGAGGCCAAGGTGCAAGGTGGTGTCAGGCATCCTGTGCTGGGTTTGCCTGCTTGTCTGGCAGCCAACAAACATCTGTACAGGTGGTGGTTTATTTCTGCATCCATTTTCTCCCTGCAGCCTCTTCGATGCTGTTTGAAGGTCACAGGTCTGATAATCAATTTCATTGGTTAGTATTTTTTATTAATTCTTCTAATGATGTGTTAACTTTTGTAGACATAATGAAGTACTCAGGGGTTTTATGTCTACAGTATGCCTCTTCCAAAAAAAAAAATAGAAATAAAGGAATTAATGCTAGAGAAGCAAACCCACCCCAGGTGAGAGAGGTTCTGCTCTGTTCTAATAACTTGGCTTTTTACCAGACATTGTAAAACATTAATTTTTTTCTTCAGGAGAAGGCTAAGGATATAAATTGAATCCAAGAGGATGAATCGCTGCCATCAGTTTAGTTGCACTTTACCTGAATCCACAGGGCAGCAAGCAGGAGCCGAGACAGCAGTTCAATTAAGATTGTGGTACAAGTAAATCCGTTCTATTGTTAGAGGCTTTCGATTGTAAAATTCTTCTGTAGAATGGGGTGAGCTGACAAGACAGGCCTGCGTGGTGCTTTTGTCCTGTTTGTATAAAAAATGATTAGACTAGGGTAGATCTGGGGTAGGGGGAGAGCAGTCTGGCTGCCTAGGTGACTTCTTTCCCTCTCCCGTTTTATTTTAATAGATGCATGCTTGCTTGATTCCCCAGCTGTAAGCATGTTCTTTTTTTTTTTTCCTTTTGGCATCTTGTGATTTTGTAGGCTTGACCTGACTAGCTCATTTCTCCTCTAGCAAGCAAGCAATTGTGAGTGGGACTGTCTCCTGCCACTGCATTGGAGAAGTTTAGCTGCCTGAGTTAAAAGGCCAAGTTGCAGACTGTTTCATTGAATTATTTTATACCATCAGACTGCATATCAACAATCCTTTCTCTCCATAGGTTAAAAATAACTTGATGATATCTCCTTTAAAAGGACTTGAAAGCTCTGTTGCCATTTAAATTTATCTTCCCTTGAAAGCATTGCAGTGCCTTTGACTTCTCAGTTATGTTGAGGGGTAGAAAACTCTAGCTTGTAGCTGCTGTGGGAGCAGCCCAAGGAGCCCTCTCTTTTCTTGTAATTAGCTTAATGCTTCCTAATTGTAAAAAGGTACCTTAAATACCTCTGCCTTCAGGATTTTTCAAGCTGTATGAGTGTGAAATCAGTGTAAACTCAGTCATCTCTTCTGCCATTCAGAGCTTGCTGCCTGGTTCACAAACACCCTGGCTTCTTGGAAATAATGTGATGGGGACGGTAGAGATTGAAATGAATTACTGAGTGGAAGAACCCTGAAAGAGACCTCTCAAAGTAATAGATTGATTGCTTAGTCAAGAGACTGAGGATAACTGATTGCTGATCACAGAAACCTGGTCGCTAAGGGGAAATGCTACCCCCAAACCCTCACTGGGAAGAGTAGCAAACTGTTGTCTCACTGAGGCTGATGCTCCTGAAGGGAGGTGGGAGGTAGGCACATCCACCCTTCCCTGCCTCCAGTGACCAGCTCCTAGGAAGCAGCTTTACTTCCCCGACTGCTAGATGTCTAATAGATTTCTCTCAAGCCCTTCTAAGCTGCGAAGGTAGCAGTGACGTTAGCAGTTTATAACCGGCTGCCTGCCTTTCTCTCAGATGTATTTCATGTACAACCTCGGGCTTTTCTCATTTTCAGCTTAACTTTGTTATGAGGTGACTGCTTTTACTTCCAACTTCATTGATATCTATTACAAACTTGCCCTGCAGTTCAAGAAAGAAGCTGCCTCTGTTTCCACGAGCAACTCTGAGTGGAAGTCATAGCAAGCATGTTTTTTACATTACTGATGATATATGTTTTGACCCTCTGTTACTCAGGGAATTTAGAAGGTTTTTTTTCCACAGAGACTCATTTGCTCTGTGTTAACACTTTAAAGTTCACTGAGCTGCTATATATAGGAGCTAAGAGATGAAGCAGTGCAACCAAGAGAAATCCATGGGTAGCCATCCTGTAGCATGTTGGTTGTCGAGCATACAGCTGAATGTTAAGCACATTTTCAGGGTGAGTTGTCAGCTTTGACATTTGGGTGCCACACTGTGTTAGATGGTGTAGCTGAACTGCAAAACCTCTAGAGCATCTGAACAAAGATCCTGGCTGAGGGAGGGAGATTGTGCTATCACAGAAAGTCTTGTTTCAATAAATGAAGTTGTGGGTATATTTGGAGGGGATTAAAAATGGTGCCCAAGAGCAAGAATTCCGTGCTGTTGATGTGTGTGCCAGACCTCACCAAGGTGTTCCGAACAGGGTATTTGCTAACTGCAGATAGTGATTCTCAGCTCTACCACACCAAGATGTTTGGGTGGTATAATACCCTGCTGGTAAGTGTGTGTGTTGTGTTACACAGTTCTCAACCTGTGCTTTTGTTCCTCAGTATTGAGTTCGACCGAGACTGTGACTACTTTGCCATCGCTGGGGTGACAAAGAAGATTAAAGTCTATGAGTATGGTACAGTCATTCAAGATGCGGTGGATATTCACTACCCTGAGAATGAAATGACCTGTAATTCCAAAATCAGGTAGGCATTGACTTTGCATTTGAACTCAAGAGGGCCTTTTCCATTTGCTTGTTTCTGTGCAGTAGCTGTTTTGCTTTCTTTATCCACTGTGGGAATGGGAGGGGAAAGGAGGAAAGCAGGAGCTGATGGAGAGCTTGCTTTGAACTCCGGGTGGAATCAAGTAGTACAAGCACTGCTATTTGTGTATGCTGGGCTCATCCAAGATAGTAGCAGGCCAACATATCTGGAGGAGAAGGGGACATAAGGTAGTGGATTGCTTTTGTGTTCCTTCCAAATGCTGTTGGATACCTACTCAGTTAAAAGGAGGGTAAAAGCATAGTAGCGGATATACTCCAGGTAAAGTCTTAGCTTGTCTCAAGGTAACTTCTGTGCCTACTTCTTCATAATAGCCATCAATTCCTTCATGCTCTCTTCTCTTCATCAACCAGATCCTTTCCATTCTGCTGAAAGGCTACTAGTCCTCAGGAAATGTGCCTCATTTGCACCTTCTGCCTATGAATTTTTGTCTGCCTGGAGGACTGTTCTGTTGGGCCTCATAATGTCAGGCTCTTGGGAAAAGACCTTGCTTGATTTTTTGCTTTTGTGCTGCTATCGGTACTGTCAACCTATTTTTTTAACTTTTTAGATGACTTAAACCAAAGAAATGGATTGTCATGTCAGAACTTAAGTTGAAAGAATCTGGTTAACAGAATTTTTTAATTAGGCTTTTCAACTTACGTTAAAGCTCAAAAGTAAATAATACAGGCAATCAAACCGATCTGGTAGTATAATAAAACTCTCCAGCTTCTCTGAACTCGTTTGTTTTTATTTGGTATTCTACACTTTAAAGTAAAGCACCCACAAAAGTGTAAGTAATAAATTAATACAACAGTCCAGCTTCTACAAAAAGTGTTGTGCAGCAAGATTAATAATGTTTGCAAGCCTACTTTATAGTGTAAAAGTCGCACTTAGTTTTGTAGTTGACACATTTCTTAAGATAGATCAGGCACTCCCATGTCACTCAGGCTGATTATTCTTGGGGATTGTGTAACACTATTTTATAAAGGCAAAGATGTAAATGGAACTGACACTGGGACTGGCTTTCAAGATGGGTAAAAACAGTCTGAGAAGGATTTGTATTGATAAGCCATACTGATTATGGAGCTTGTGTTTTGCTGGACTTGGGAAACATTCAGCATTTTTGCCTGAGTCATGGCAGAGGTTCACGCTGTTCAGCTTCATTATTCTGGAGACAAGAGCAGAATAATAGGAGAACTATCTAGCAGCCGATTAATACCTTTTACCTTAATTGGAAGGGGAAAAGCAATGTGTTTGGTATTTCTCAGTCTGTCTGAGACAACTTCCAAATTTGCTGCTTCAAATTTGACAGGGATCTGCCCCAATGATCCTGCCAGGCATTAAGAAGTTGTTTGTTCTCCCTTCTACGGCAGCCGCTGGTGAGGAGAGCTGCGTTAGCGCCTTCAGTGATGTTACTCTTGTCAGCTTTGTGCTCCAGAGAAGACACTGCTTGCGTTCAAGATTTCATCTTTCTTAAATTTCATGCATATATACATTTTATATATATACATATATCTATGCATTATCCTCTGACACCCTCTGCCTCAGCAGAGGTGGACAGGCTTCTCTTCTTTCATTTCCTTGCCCTAGTTTCTCTCATTCCTCTGAAGAAACGCATTAATTTTTTTTTCCCCATTGGCACCTCCACATTATTTCAACCTTCCTTCAGCATGTGGGTGCTTTTGGTTTTGACAAATAAAGTTAGGCTGTCAGTCAAATGCATCCTTGCTGTATCCATTAGCTGTGCTGCCAGTCACTGGCGCTGGGGCTTGCTGGCGCAGTGTCGAGCAGCATAATAACTTGCTATTCTGAAGTGGCGTAGCTTGAGGGAGAAATTGTATATGAAGGCTGTAATTTCATTATGGAATATTGCAGTATGCTGAAAATGTGCCTGTATTATAATAAAAAAACCTAAACAAGTGGAGCCTGCTATTCGTAAAAAAACTTTGGCTTAAAGCTGTTGATCTTAATTTGGATGGAGGTGCAGCTTCTTTCAGAGACTTGGTCCTCCTGCTAGTGCCCTTTCTGGTATTGCAAACAGATGTATTTCTGCTGTGGCACATGGGTGGTACCTCTCTTCCTAGCAGAGATGGGGGGGGTCTGTGTGCATTTGGTGACATGTCTCTTCTGGTTAAATCGATCCTGGTTAACATTGTTCAAAGTGATGATGCTGGAACATAAATTGTTCGTGGTTATGTTGGTGACTCAGCTTTCAGAGGAGCAGCAGCTCTGATGGGCTTTTCTAAAAGCAGACAGGTGACAGCATTTGTGAGAACTCGTGTCTGGCCAAGAGCAAGTCTGCTGGCCTGGAGCAGCTGCGGGAAGGGAAGCCCTTGCCTGGGACAGGGCTGGCAGCAGCCCAGCTGTGCTCTGATGTGTGCCAGCTGGGCGCCTGCTGAAAGGTTGAGCTTCATGCCAGCAGTAATTGATTGTAGGCTTTTCTGGAGCAGAGCCCTGGTACCAGCTGTAGCTGAGTCTTTCTTCCTCTTCTCCAACCCCCTTTTTTACACCCACCTGCTTCTTAAATACATTCTTTTTTCATGATCTGCTGAGCTTTCTTATCCCTATTTTTAAGAACGGGGAGGAAGTTGGTGTGTTGGGTTTCTGGTAAATGTGCATCGCATCCCCCGGGAACGACAGTGGCATAAGCTTCCAGGAAAAACACAAGATGACACATAAATCCTCATAAAAATCCCATTTACAGATTCATAGCTTCAGTACAAGAAACAAATCCTGGCATTGTGTAGTAGCTATAAACAGCACCCTGTGAGCTAATTATGACTTGCTGTGTCCCTAGCTATGGCAGACTATAATCTGCGGCTCCCCCTGCGCAGGAGGAGATGGGAAAGGACAAGAAGAGGATGAACAGCTAGCAGCGAGCCACGGCTTTTCTCTGATTTATTCAAGAGGCAGATTTGTTGTTTTGCCATAGGTTCCAGGGGAAGAAAAATAAGGAGAGCTAGCATTCAGGCAAAAGAAATTGGCTTTAGGCCTCATTAATCGACAATAGGTGATGTGCAAGTGTGGTTAGGTAAACACGCTTTTGAAATCCATGTTTAGTATTCTGCATGCTCACCACTCTGTGTTTGCAGCATCTGTACTTCAGTGATAGATGTTACCACAAACCTCCAAAATCGGCTGCATCTGTTTAGTCAACTGCAGTAAAAGCAAAGCATTGGTAGGCTTTTTTTAGGAGGCTGCTAGTATTTGATTGTTTTCATTTTTCAGTGTCAGTAGATCAAATGTGTGATTTCTCTGTTCTAATAGCAGTTCATGGGCATATTGCTGTCAGTTTTTAAAATGGCAGTCAGTTCTTGCTATTAAGCTTAAATTAAGCAAAAACTTGTTGTATGGTGTCTTTCATCACAGTGTCTTTGCTATTTGAAGAGGTATAACTTTCTTTATGCCAAGAAACTTTAGAAGTGGTTGTATTGAATACCCATATTTCCAAGGCAGAAAAAATTTGACACTAAACACATTATAAGGAACTGTACCTTCAACTTCTCATTAATTCCGCTTTTCAGAGTAAATGCTTTACTGTACAATAAGATGAAGTTTTTCTTTGAAAGCATTTGTCTTTTAACCCTGCTAGAGGTTTTCTTTGAATTAATTAGAAGAAAGTTTGTTGTTGGTTTTTAAAAATATTTATAATGGTAATGTAGTTCTGTATGTCCCTGAAGTATTTGGTTAGCGCTGTTATTCATGTGGATGTTCCTTGCAGTAATAGATCGCTCCCTTTAAAAACATTTCAGTCCTAAAACTGCTGGGCCTTGGTTGACTCATGGTAATAGACTGCATCCGAAGCACTTGGCAGTCGGAAGCAGGTCAGACCACAGCAGTTTATGCCTTATTAGAAGCTTTAACTCTGTTTAACTCTCACTGCCAGAGGGGTGGTTGACACCAGGTAACTTGATCCTGGATTTGAGATGTTTCAGCCATAAAAATACTGGCTCATGAAATAAACATCAGTGTAACTGACAAAGCTAACTGAGCTGGCCAACTTGTGTCTCTGAATAAAATGAAGGATGCACGTAAATCTTTATGGGGTCAGGATTTCTGTGTGTTTGGATCAGATGCCAAGGTTAGGAGAGAGTTTCACAGGTCTGTGATTAGCTTTCAGCCAGCGTTTCTCCAGGCCAGTCTCTTAGGAAGGAAAGCTATCACAACTTAATGGCAAGATAAACCTATGGGGTGTAACTGTCGCCCTGTTTCTGCATTAAAGGACAAAACAAAACTTGGGGTGGGGGGTAGAGCTACTTTTAATTAAAATGAAAGATGGCCTCACACAACTCCTTTTAATCCAGTGCTGAATTATACGTTATCTCATCCTTAGGTAGCTATTTTTGTATTATATCTCATAGCCTCCACATTTCAATTTCTTACTGAATGTGCTGCAGGCCATCTAAATGTTGTCTACCAAAGGCTATTGTTTTTTAACTTCTGGGGATTTGATGCTTAGCCTGTTTGAGGACTTTGTAAGCTGCCTCTTTTGGTCTGTCTCACCTTTGCCCTTTCCTTTCCTCTTCTCCAGCTTGTTCCCCCCCTGCATTTTTGAGTCTGTGACTCAATTGTTACCCATGATAATATCTCAAGGGAACCCCAAAATGTAGATGTCTTTGAAGTTTCAGTAAAATTGCCCATGTTGGGTGTGGAAGAAAGATCAGTGCTTCCCTGGAGGGGATAATGGCAGTAGCTTCTCAACCCTTTGTAGGTCCCAGGGAAGCCATGTGAAGAGAGGAACATCGTAATGTCCCAGCTCCAGGACAGCCTTCTTTCAGGCCTGTATCATTACAGATGCCAGAGAATATAGCCAAAGGACAGTCAGTCCTTGGTAAAAAGCATCCTTTACCTGGGGAGAGAGCTCCCCTCCACCTGATCCAACCCTGATTTGTGCTGTACAATGGTTACTTCTGAGAATTTAAGTTATAAAGAAACTCAGATATTGCAGTATCAAGGAGAAAGTTCTGGTTTCAGACTTTGTAAAGAGAGTTGGGTGGTGATGAGGGGAGAATTAAGGCAGAGAGCTGGAACAGGGTTAGTTTTGTCTGATTATGATCCTTTAATCATATT
This sequence comes from Falco cherrug, assembly GCF_023634085.1. Lineage (NCBI taxonomy): Eukaryota > Metazoa > Chordata > Aves > Falconiformes > Falconidae > Falco > Falco cherrug. Next base: position 5,773,130 of record NC_073708.1, on the reverse strand, counting down.
CCTTAAAAATGAAAGATTTATGGTGTGTGACTTAAAAGGTGTTAATTGAACCACTTAGTGGCTGTAAATCCCTAAACATCTTTCACCTGTCAGTTTCTGTTTTCCCCTCTCAGATATCTACAAATGCTTTCCAAGTGAGTGTTAACCCCTCATTAACTCCATCAGACTTCAGTGGGACAGAAAGCTTAGCTTGATCCTTGCTGTGCCAGACCTAACAGACGTGGGTTTGGGCACAGAAACCCTTCGTTTTTCTCCTTCTGTATTGATTGATCCAATAACATATTACCTGCCCCTACAAACCTGACAGTTCATATATCCTTGGATCTGTCGCATCTCAAACAGAACTGTTAAACTGTCCTTTAATTTTCTGCCTGTTCAGGAATTCCTAATTTTCAATGTCTGGGCCGATTCAGTTATGATTATCCTCTTCATAGTTCAACTTGCCATACTTGGTTCTCTTCTGCTGGTCAGGTGTGGATCTTGTGCTTCCCTAGCATGAAGCATCTGTCCTCTAACCAGCCAAGGTGGCACCAGCATGTCTGCGTTTCTCTAGGACCCTGTCCACCTGCTGATGCTGCTTGCCTGACGGACTCTCAAAGCTGTCCAGGTAGAAGACTGCTGTCTCTAAGATTTGACCCTGGGTGCTATTCTTCCTGCTTCTGTGTGATGGCTACACTTTACGGATTTATTTTTTTTCCCTTAAGGTCCTTGAAGCCTTGACTTGAGTGGAGGTAAGATGGCAGGGGGCACAGGTTTGAATCAATAAATGTCTAGTGCAGTGTCTGCTCCCCCTGCTACTAGCTGGAGACTGCTCCCAGCCAGAGCCTCACTGCGTTGTAGCTCTAGGGCTCTGAACTGCTTTTGCTTCCATCAGTGACTGACCGCTCTGCCTGGAAACCAGACTCCAGACATCAGACATACTTATCTCCAGGCTGCTGCAGCCTTCACCTTGTGGTCTGAGTGGGCAGTGCCTGCCAGCTTCATTTGGTCCTTAGGGAGCCACTTAAGCCTTTCTGAATGAGCTTTCTAGTAAATCATGGATTGTCAAGACCTACTTCTCTTTGTGGGTACCTAACGGTAGTAGAGCTGGTGTAATCATAGCTCCTTGATGATACACTTATGGACAGCCCTTGTTAGCTATAACGGCTGAGAAGACTTAACATTTTCTAATTAGTGATATATTGTGGAAGAGGTGAAACCAGGGAAAGCATTGCCTGAGCTGTGTCACCTCAACCATCACCTTAACCGGTAGTGGTTAAAGACAATGTCGCTGGGTAGATAAAACTACTTAAGTTTCTGAACGCAAAGTTTTAAAATCAAGAGTTGCTGTTATAAGAAGGAAATGCGCAAGTGTGTGAACAGACTATAGATAAGGTCCGTAGAGGGAGAAGTGTTTGACAGGTTGAAAGCAGTGTTGTCACATGTCCCTCTGTACTGGCCATTCTAAAGAAAGCTCCCAGTGATCCACTGGGGAAGGTGTGTCCTGAAGGCTTTCTCCAAGTGTCATGCGGTGGTGCAAGAGGCTTGCAGAAAGCAGCTTCTGTTGGATGACTTTGTCTTGTTTCTGTAAGTTACAGGTAAACTTGTGCAGACAGAGGTGGTCAGAGCTAGACGTCTTTTGGATCACTCAGTGGTTTCCTGCTGTTGCAAGCACCAATAGCATGTTATTCCTTCCTTGTATTTCTTCAAATTTGTTTTAAAAAACAGATGAGTTTCTTGTCTCCTGTTATTTGGCTGCTCCAGAACCTCAGATAACCTTGTCGATTCCACGCAGCTAAATAGCGGTGAGCTATTAGTAGAGGTTGGTGTGCGTAGTCCCTCTGTAGTTATAAAACTCACACCCCAGTAAGTTGTTTGACCGTAGTCAGGAGCAGAACACCAGTGCTGCTTGCTGTTGTTTAAATAATTGAAAAGTAAGTGTTAATATTTAACTACCTTAAAGGAGAAGGATTTTTCCAGTTCTGTGTGTAAAATCCCAAGGATACAAGTGTGCAGTGGAACCAAGAATTTGCCAAGGTATAAGTCAGTATCTTAAGTCAGTATCCCTGTACCTACATGATATTTCAATGGGTAGCTGCGCTGATCAAAGCAGTACTAAAAAGTTACAGAATCATGGACTTCTAGTTTATATTGTTGGTTAAAACTTGGCCCCCAGGCTACCCTAATCTAGTTAACTGTGTCAGAGCTGTTTGAACTGCACGAATTGGACCTGTCAGTTCAGCTTCTCCTGCATGTATCACAGTTGATACCAGCTGGCATGCTTTTCTGCCAGATGGTCCAAAAATCGGTGAACAAGTATTACAAATTCTTATCTCTGTCACATTTTTTGGGAGTCAGTGGAGGCATGGTGCCAGAACACTACGAATGTGAATTGGCAGTGTCACTGCTCTTGTTTTGTCTGCTGATGGTTAGAATTTGCTGGTGGAATTGTCATTTAGTTTTGCATGGCCAATTAATTCAGTTTAAAATATAAACTTGTGCAATATACTTTGCAGTTCTCAATCAGAAACATCTTCTCAACTGCCCATAGCAAACAAAACTGCTGTTCCCTTCTGATAGGAAGAGAAGTCTTTCTGCATTTACAGAAAGTTGGAAGTAGTTTCTTAGAAGTCATACTTTCATTTGCATGTTGGTACATGTATAGAACATTACATATGTACCAGATGAGAGGTTGATTTAACATCCAAGCTATGTGTTTTTCATATATAGCTTCTGTTAGGTAAGTAGTAATCTTTATGATGGTAGTAGTAGTAGCTACTGGCAAGAGGCTAAGAAGTCAAACCCTGAGCCTTCTGTGAGAATTTGTGTGAAATTCAAATAGCAAAAGAATTGCGGTGTTAGAGATGAATAAAAAAAACCACCCCAAAACTAGCACTTTGTATTAGGGGGTGGGGGTGGAGGGGCAATGTCACTTCAGCCAATAAAGCTTTTCTTTTCATTTCTAGAAGAAGGTTTGTTACTTCTGGTGGGTTTTGGTTTTGTCTTTTCCTGAGTATTTCAGTGGGTGGCTTGATCAAATGCTGCTTGCTCTGCAAGGAAGCTTATTTCCTGACGTATTGCAAGAGTGATTTTTGAGTTGTTAAGTATGATTTAATATAGGACTGACCAGGGCTGTCTTTCTTTTTAAGCTGTATCAGCTGGAGTAGTTACCACAAGAACCTGCTAGCCAGCAGCGACTATGAAGGCACAGTCATCCTCTGGGATGGATTCACGGGACAAAGATCCAAGGTCTACCAGGTAAAACGCGATCAGTGAACAACACTTGCCCACACCATGGTCCACGTCGAGGGAGCGGCATTCAGTCTGACGTTCTGCTTCTAGTTCAGCAAATAGGCTTTTCCATTCCAAAGGGTGAAATGGATGTTCCTCCTGTTTGCTAAATGCATCTTATCCGTACAGCTTTATTAAGCTGTAGTCCTCTGATGGAGGCAGCTATATCTTCTTGTCACAGTCATGAGGCAGTTGACGTTTTCTTGCTCTTCAGGCAGGGAATCTGCACAGGGAGAAATGAGTTTCTGGAAGTTATTTGTCTTGCCTTTCTTTAGAAACCTCTGTCTCTCCGTACCTGTTCCACTTCAGTCTTTGTTAAAAGCCTTTTGCAAAATCCTGCAGTGACTGCTGCTGCAGGTGCTCATAAAGCAGAAGAGCAAAATGCAGACTTAAGTGGCAAGGCTGGGAGAATGGAGCAGTAGGTAGAACCCTTCCTGATAGTCCTGTGCTCAGCAGGGCAGTGTATGCACACGAGTGGGTTGAGCTCAACAGCAAGACCTGTTTCAGGAGAAGTATCTGGCATTTTGTCTTTGTGCAGTTTGAGCGTTGTGTTTCTGTATATGGATTCTGGGAGGCTTGTGATCAGAACAAGGAGGTTGGAAGAGAGGTGGTTCTGTCTGCGGAGATGTTGGAAGTGCTGCAGGATGTTGCGTAGGGAGCATAGTATGTTGAAACTGGTCAGTGATGTTGAATGAACAGCAGACTGGCCTTTAGTTCCCCCTTCTTGACAGTTCAGCATAGGTTTTAATTCCTCATTTAGCCTTTGTTTACTACTTTATTGTGTTTTGGACACTTTATAATGCTTATTTTCACTAATCCTTTGCATATCTCAATTAGAAAGAAATTACACTGGACAAAATAAATCTTGTCTGTTTTCCTCTCAAATACATTTTGCATTTCTTTGAGGCTGAATAATGAACCTAGAGAGGACCAGCTGTTGCTTATGTTAAAACAAACTAATTTTGCTTCCTATCAGATTACTTGATTATTTTTTTATTTGGATTTGCATAGGGGCATGCATACTGACATCTGTTTGGCACGTATTAGAAATTCTTTAGTGACTTTGTCCTGGCGAGCTTTTCATCATCATAGTCTTGCAAGTCCGTGTGAAGGCTTTAAACAAACGGTTTGACTGAATTTCAGGTTTCACTCAATGCAGCGTTTGCTTCCACATGGCATGTGCCAGCATAGCAAATACAGCTCTTCTGTGTTTTATGGAAGAGTGTGCAGTCTTATAAGAATATTGGAGTGGAAAACCATAGGATTAGACACTGGCAGTTTCACTTAGTAACTCAACAGAAAGGTGAGGATTTCCTGGACTTCCAGAGAGAGGAGGTGTTTGGAATGATTTTGAAAGGACATCTTACTGGTATTGGGAGATACAGTTGTGATCTCCTAGAATAAGAAGCAACAGTGGACCAGTGGAACCACAGCCAGTTAAACCATGCTGCAAGAACAGGCCTTTAATGTATATTTCTGGAAATTTTTTTTTCAAGTAAAAAACCCCCCAACAATATATCAGTTTTAGTTTTTAAAATTGACATTCTACTGTTTTCTGATTTTATGGCACATTTAGCATACTACAAGCATTAGTCTGATTTGGAGAAAAGGTATGTTTTGAGAAACTTCTAAACACAGTAAACTTCTCTGGACTCTGCTGACAGTTTATACTGAACAGCATGTGTGTTTTCTGTTACTAGTTTAGCAGATTATAGCTCACTACCATGCAATGTTTTTCTTGTTTCTCTAAACAGGAGCATGAGAAGAGGTGCTGGAGTGTTGACTTTAACTTGATGGATCCAAAGTTGTTGGCTTCAGGGTCTGATGATGCCAAAGGTATTACTCTTCTTTTTTTTTTTTTTTTTCTTTTTTTCCTTCAGTCTCTGTGCAGAAGGCTTATGCTCCGTGTTCCCTTTGAGGTATTTCAAGCAGCTGATTCCTCAGTATTGTAGTTGATGTGGCAGTGGGTCAAGATATTACTGAACTGTTTGAATCTTAGAGAAGAGAGGCTTTGTTTGGATTAAGATCTTTGGGTGTGATGTTCACGTTTTTTTGGGTAATATGCTCTCTAGCTAGCGTTTTCCAGAACACTAAACAAAGCAAAATGTGTTTTAACATTAGTTAAACTTATTGAATTAAAGCCTTGGGGCATTCCAAAAGAACAGCATGTATTTATATTTCAAAAATGAGTTTGTAGGTAAAAAAGCAGAAGTTAAAAATGCCTGCTGCTATTTTACCTGTAGCTCTGAATGTTAAAGATTGTGTGCAACAAAAAGCTTCCCACTTTCATGATGTGCAATGTGTCATTCAGAGTTTAACAGAGCTGGGTGGTATATGGGAGCTCTGGGAGTGACTCATATTTCCACACTCTGGGATCCGTTTGACCAGGGGCTTTTGGAGGACCCTTAAGACAAGCCCTTTCCCAACATACTGGTGGAAGAATATTCCTCCTTTTCAAAGAAAAAAGAAACTTCTAAAGAAAAAATAGCTCTGAGTGATATGTAGTATTCTTCATCCCTCTTCATCCCTAATGAACAAGATTTTATCTTGTTTACATAGTTTACAATATCAAACTACTGTTATTAAGCAGCAAGAGCTTTAGCATTCCTTTTGTATTCAGTGGGGATCAACTCTCCACTGATACTACTCTGGATGGAGCTCCTCATGATTTTCTTTGAAATGATAAATTAATTTTTCATAAGCATTAAACCTTGGAAGCCGTTCCCCCCTTTGAAATACTTTAAATTCTGTTTCAAAAGGAAGCTGTATTAGTGTTCCTCAATTGCATTTGGCAGTCTTAATGTAGCTGGTAATTCCACTTTAAAAATGCAGCTTTAATGATTACTTTATATTTAGGGTGGATTTTTAAATTATTTTGATTTTTGGTGGATGTCAAGAGTGTGTTCCATGTGCTTAAATGCAGGAGGAGTGAACATTCACCTTGTAAACTATCAACCTCTTCATCAGGTTGCTCCCAACTCATGCTATGCATTTGAAAAAGCTTATCTGCCAGGTAGACACGCATTTATTAGCATGTTAACAAGTTGTCCAGTTTTACAAAGCCAGCTGCAAGCAAGGCTCCTGTCTCTGAACAGTTCACTACATCAGTAATAGTCTCTAGAAATGTTTACTTAGAAATTATTGTAATAAAGTCTGCAGATCTACTTAACTTGCATTTCAACTCATAAAGGTCTTTCAAAGGTATATTGGTTTTTCTCCAGATAAAACTGGGCTAGAACACTTTATCCTTTACTTCTACCATGATTTGTCTGTGATTTGCATGTGTAACAAGCCCATTAGAGACAAATGGAGACCTGTGTGGAACTGTCTGAAATAAACAAGGATTTTAGAAGTCCTTAAGGTACAGAGCAGGAGTAGCAAATGTTCAAATCGAGTGTCCACCTTGCATATCAGTGATCACAGTGAAAGGGTTAGATGTGAGGAAAAGGTAACACCTATGACAAGTGTCATAGCTCAAACCTGCCTAACGTAAAGTTTTGTCCTTCTGCTTATGTTCGTGGGGGAGTTCTAGCCAGCTTTGGGTACAGTCAGACATGTCTGGGCAGGTACAGCATCTGGTGGAAAGCCAAGATCTATGTACTGTTCTTGTCCTTTTTGTTTCTCTCCTTGAAGGCCACACTGGGCTGTCTAACAAGAAATCTCAGTGCTGATAGATATTGGTGTGACCAGAGCAATTGGAGCTAATCTCGCTGCGCTTCCCCAGAAAGCACAAGTAAAACACTTTCCTGTCAAGTGGTCAGGACAAGCCAGCAAAAAAGTGACAGCTTCGCCCGTGCTTCCTGCTTGCCTGCCTGTGTATCTGCCTGTCTCTGTTCGGTCTTTTCAAGTTGGAAGCTAATTTTTGAAGTACTTGGTATGCTTGGTAGGCATGTATTGGGGAAGGAGTTTTTAGATAAAATCCTGTGCCTCGCAGCTGTCTCTGTCAGGGCTCAGGCACAGCAAAGGGCGTGCTAAGAAGCAGAGTGCTATTAGGGATAAAATGATTCTGATATAATTAGAAACAGCATCCTTGGGCTTTAGGTCCTGCGTTGTCCTGATCATTAGTTGAAGATAATTCAAGATGCTTATTTGTGGAAGATCTTTCTACTTTAATAGCAGAAAATAAGGGCATAAAAGCATTACTGTATTAAAAGTAACTACTTTGTGCATGAAAACCTTACTTTAATCTACAGTTGTCTTGCCCTTTTCTTTTAAAGGGGCAGAGGTAGTTTTGTATGTCTATAGGGACCCAAAGGAGTATGCCAACTAGACAGCAGTGAGCAAAATTAAAGTGTTTACTTGTGCTGCAGGCAGCTTGGGGAAGCGGCACAGTCTTAATTTCAGTTTTTATGCATGTAATAATGGCAGGAGCTATGATGCTCATGTAAGTAGGAAAGAGTGTATTTCTGCTATTGGAGGGGAAAAGATTATTTAATTTTGTGAAGGCAAAATGATGCTATCAAAGTGCCAGGATAGGGCTGGAGCTAGTGCACTTAGCTAATGACTTACAGCTGGCTCTTCTGGATTGGGAAAGTAGTTTAATGGCCATGGTGATGTTAGCAGATAAGATAGAGTAAAATATTTTGTGATGCCATGTGGGTGGAATTTAAGTCTCCACTGGGGTAGAGACCTGTTTTGGAGTGATCAAGCATTTGTTCTCTGCTCTGGGGTTGTTTTTGAAGCTCGAGGAGATACAAGCAGTACTGACAAATTCAACTGAAAAAAGTCCTGGGTTTACGTCCTTTCTGCAAGCTGTAGTCCCTTTACTGGGCCTGGCTCAAAGTGGAGAGGTGGAGCAGAACAGGAGCACCTGAGAGCTCTGAGCTGTAGCAAGAGGAGACTTTTTATTGTCTTACAGCAAGGAGAAATGAAAGCATCTGTTTCATTACATCTAAGGAAGGTATTCCATGCTGCCTTAGTTGAGACCATTGGTACCAGTGCTTACAGCTATTTTCTATTTTTATTTTTTTTATAGTGCCCCTGAATTCAGAGGGGTGACACACAGATTTGCAGAGCTGGCTTCATAAAAAACCAAGCGTGGCCTTCTGGAGAGGGAACTAGCCTGAGAACTGCAGGTCACAGTTTGCCTCTCAGCTTTGTTGAGGACTTCAGAAGATTGTTTGGGGCTTCATTTTTTGGTGATACTACTTCAGCTTCTGCTGACTCCAGCTGGAGGTCTAGGTGTTTGTTGCTCTTAAAATACCAGGTTGAAGTTTCAGCTTGCTCATTTTCCTGGTTAAAAACTTCCTGGAGATTTGTGGGTTTGTTGAATTCAATTGGGAATACCTTGAAAGGTCAAGATCATGTTGTTAGTTAAAATATCAGCTGAAATAGCTGTCTGGCTGCATCTTATGCAAGGAGGAGTAAGTACCCTGTGGTCATTGCCTGCTAACAGTCAGCAGTTTTACATCATCCTCCTGACCCCCGCGCAAGGCAATAGATCAAAAATTTTGCCTGGCAGGACAATTCAGTAGCTTCCTCCTTCCTTTCCTAGGGATTCCTCTAATCTGTGCAAATGAGTTTTCTGGTAGCAATACCCTATTCCTGGTTTGCAGCTTTTTGAGTAACAGCAGGCTCTTCATCACGTGAGAGGATAAGAATTGCAGGAATGACAGTCTGGATGAAATATCCTTACCATCAGTGTACCAACTGTACACATTGGCACTTTCAGCTATTGTAGTATAGGCTTCTGCCACTTCTAGCTGGTTTTTAGATACAGAACTGATGTACAGAAAATTAATTTAGAAACTTAGACATTCAGTGTAAAGCTCCAACCAAATAAAAAATATCTTGAAAAGACCTAAACATTTTAAATCAAAAATGGGGTTCTGGAGGCATCTTCTTACTATTTTAAGGTATAGACATTTGACCATATAGAGATGTCTGTCTCAGCAGCTGCAAAATTAGGAAACATATGCTTTGAGAACATGTGTTTTAGAAATAGTCAATCTCAGATAGTTGCTTGTCTCATCAACACAGTTCTAGGTGTTATCAAGACATCTGTATGTTGTATAATTACTGCCTCAACCTCAGCAAAATTGCTGAAAGCTACAGCAAATAAACTCTATCCTTATGAATTATTCTTTATTAACCTGTCAGTTCTTTTTAAAAAATAATGGGCAGTTCCAGGTAAAACCTGACATGTTTCATTACGTGCCGTTATATGTCGCATACATCCTTTTCTATGGTACTGACTAAGATGTAATTGGAGCCTGGTGTATCCCACAGCAGTTAGATCACAGAAATTGCAGACTGCTATCTGTCTGTCAGTTGTAACAAATACGATGATGGCTTTGAACACATGGGCTGACTTCACCAGATTAAATAGCTCAGTTTATGACCTGAAAACTTGAATGAAAAAAGGAGCCAAATTGAAACTGAGCCCTCAGCTTTTCCTACAAAACTGAGACCAGATGGCCGTTAGTTTACTAGAGGTGGTGTCAAGGAGAGACTTGGCTGCTTTAGATGCAACTTCAAATATTGATACCTGGTTGGAAGGCTTCAAGACAAGCCTGTGTGGTTTTGGTATTAGACTTGGGCAGAAGGTTGCTCTGAACTGTGAAGTCATGAACCTCTCTGCGTGCCTCAAGTTGAAGCAATGCTGTCTGCTGACAGCATCCTCTTGTAATTGCGGTATTTTCTTCCTGTAGCATCTCATCCATAAAGTTTATGTCCTCTTCTGCTACTGCAACTTAAACTATACATCTCCTGGTGTCTGTTCATTGAAGCAAAATGCTAATGTTTTATTGTTTTGCAAAGTTGTCTTTCCTGGCTTCGTTCCCCTCCCTGCCCCCAAGCGCAGAACATGATGGAGGAGGTATATCATCCAGTCTCACGTGGGAGAAGAGAGCATCTTAAGCCGTGCTTGCAAAGCTCTTGGCTTTATTTAGTAATGTAGCTAGATGTTCTGGATGAGTATTATAGCTCTGGTAAATGAGAATGGATTTATTTCTGAAAACCAACAACAGGGTGGGCGCTGTTTTCGTTGAATTGTACATAATGCTTATGTGAATGCAGTATGCATCAGTGTTTGTATTTCTAGTGTATGTGTGTGCTGCTTTATAATGGTTCCAGGCAGCTGTCAAATACCCACACAATGCGGTATTTAAAGTAACTCCTTGGTGTGCTCAGAGCAGCCCTGTATTTCCTTCATCTTGAAGCAGTTCTCCTAGTTATGGTCACAAGTAGCGCAATATCGTTGCTTTTCGTTGCTTCCTGTACTATTAAAAGCGGGTGTACTAGAGTGAACCTGCCAGTGTTCCTCCTTATCCCTGACCACGTAAAACATCCTTGGGTTATCCATGTGGCAGCCTTACTTCTCCTTCAAAAAGCTCCTGGGAAAACCGACCAAGAGGTGATAGAGGACCTGTCAGATGGTGGGGAGACATACCGTAAGACTGCTTACCTCATGTGTCAACTACAGTAGGTAACAAGGTTCATGTTCTTTTGCCATTTTTGCTCACTTCACCTCCAAAGTGAGCGTTCTGTAAAAAGACAGCAGAGGAGCCATGGGCCATAGATCTGAAGAAGCCCAGGCTCATGAGGAGCTGTGTTAGGGGATTAAACCTACATGTAGCTCCTGCGCGTTCAAATATCGGCTTCAGCTTGTTCTGCTTCCTACCTCAGCGTGCCGATCGTGGTACTCAAGTACTGTGCAACCCGCTCAGCAAGAAAAGTGAGGGGGGGGCTATCACTGAAATCTTATTTTCTGCCTTGTAGGCATCAGTGGGGCTTGATGCCAATATGCTGCCCCTTCACCTGGGCAGAGGGCAAAGTGTTTCATCTCTAGCTTTTAGTAGTAAGATTGGCTACGTGGGGAGCACCTGTCAGTCTTCATCTTAAGGTTAAATGATACTTGAAATGTTTGGAGGGGTGGGGGGAGGCTGTATTTTGAAAAGCTGCTTTTTTTTTTTCTGTTGGTTGTCCTGTGAAGCACTGAAGTGGGTACTTGGGGGAAGAGCTCATTCTGTACTGCATAGTTTAATCGGCGTTCACACGGTAGCCTAGTAGAACAGTAGAGTTCTTGTACTGAGGGAATATATCATCATAGGAAGCCAGCATACTGATTTCTTTCCTGCCTGTGCCAGTTTCTCGAGAATAAAACAAGTTGTTCTCACTCGCTGTGCTCAAGCATACAATTGCGTATATTTATTCTGTGCAAAGCAATTCTGCCATGGAGCACAGAGTTCTTGCGTTGGAGCAAAGGGGCAAAACAAAAAAGAATGGAAGCCTTCCTGTTCTTGGTTATGTGAATCTGCATGCCATAGTCTTAAATGCTGAGATTATAACGTGGTTAGTCACCTGCTCTGATGTTCTCAGCCATGCAGGATAGAGACTTTCAAGATCTCGTGTGTGTATAGAGGTGGTCACAATATTTACAGTGTGCACCTGAGAATGTTCTCAAACTTGGCAACTGCTGGTGACAACTGACCCTTTATAATCACTAACATCTTGGCAACTGAGGCTTTCCAGGATCTAATTTATGAAATAACTAGATTTTATGCCTTTCAAATGAGGTTGACTTTTTTCTTGTTGTTTCCTGTTTCCTCATTTCTCTTTTTCTGTTCCTCTAGTGAAGCTGTGGTCTACCAACTTGGACAACTCAGTAGCAAGCATCGAGGCAAAGGCTAATGTGTGTTGCGTCAAATTCAGCCCCTCTTCTAGGTATCACCTAGCTTTTGGCTGTGCAGGTAGGTAAAAGGGGTTTTGGGCAAAGAATATTGTTTCTTCCTTCCTTTGTTTCTTATCCCCCCCCACCTCCCCCCCAAGATGTGAGTGAGGTTGACTGCTGTGCCCAAGACTGAGGTGTCTGCAGTTAAAACGCCTCAGAGGCAAAGCTTTTCAAATGTGCAGTCACCCAGAAGACATCATGATACCCAAGTGTCAACTTCATCCTGCAGCCTGGCTTTTTAATTTGGGTGCCTCTATCAGAGATAAAAGCTCACGAAAGCAAGTGGCCTCCCAGTGTGTGTGTTGAGGTCACTAAGGCAACCAGGCAAAGCTCAGCTGTGAGACTCTCGTAGCAAAGTGTTAACACTGTGATAGTTGTTCTTTCTGATTTATAGCATTACTCTATAAATACTACAAAGCCATACTGGGAATTTTAACTGGTTTTACCTGAGGTGTGCCATAAAACAGTGGCTGTGCGTGTTTCCCGTAGCTGCAACTACAGTCCCCATGGGTGGGCTTTTGTTTTCCTACATTGGGCAAAGATCATTGTTAATGGTTTTATTTGAAGTAGTCAGTGGGGAAGGCACGATGAGCCTTTCATTCACTTACATTAAATAGTTCTTGGTGATAATACAAAGATTTTTTGAAAACAGAGCAGGTATCGCTTTGGGAGGAAACTGCTGCGTGCATAGCACAATACAACTGAAACTTAGAGGTACCTATAAATATTTAACCAACTCCGTATTTTCTTTCCCCTTGGGGAGTTTTAATGCACTTGTAACTAGATGTTCTGATGACATTTGTTATCTCTGGACTTCAGGAGATACGTTGATCGTTCTTGCAACCAGTGGCTTGCCATTTCATTTAGGTGTTCCCATTTCCAGGCTGGTTCTACTTTGATTGTGATTCTTAGTAGGAAAAAATAAATTTGCATTTTGATACACTGCAAAAAATGGATTCAAGTTGGAGTGTAAAATATTGACTTGCTCGACAGGCATATTGCTGAAGTTTAGTGAATTACATGCAAGAATAGAATTGAATTACAATACCTACTAGCAGCATTTGAATGAAAGGGGCTATCTGTGAAAGGCTCTAGGGAAAGATGAGCGCACCAGCCCCAAATGCGTCAGCCACTGATTAAAATAGATATGTAGAAGCACTACAAAACAGAATTCTTCCTGATAAATCAGTAACTGGGATTCCTTTCCACTTGAAAGGCGGAGGGGGGATAACACACACATAAATCTATGAAGGCTTTCAGAGCTGTAGGGCACGTGGGATGGAAGCAGATGGGAGCATCTCTATCCCCAAGCCACATCCAGCAAACCACGCGGGGCTCGTCTTCAACAAGTGTGTTTGGGAAAGAGGCATTAGTGAGCATCAGGAGTTACATGGAGGTTTTAAATGTCTACATGGGCGTTTTTATGACTTAGAGAATGCTGAGGGGTGAAATGCTATTTGTACTCAGGAAGAAGGCATAAGAGTGAGAAAAGATTAAAATTTTAAAAGTGTTTACATCTGCTTGATGCCTGGTAATTGAGTCTCTAAATAAAAATTAAAATGGATATTTAACTATGATTGCTGAAACAATTACATGGAGTAATTGAACTGATGGGAATGACTTCCCACAAAGGAATTCTAATTGATCTTTCAGCCATAAAAATGTGAAAAAATGGCATATGAAATTAAAAGAAATACTGGAGTTTTTAAGTTATTTCTGAACTCTGAAAAAAGTCAAATCAAAGAAATGAGTTAGTGTCTGCATTCGTACTCCATATAGTAAACCAGTCCTGTTTAATGTGTTATGATGGAGACAAAGTTTTTTTGCTCCATCAGTTTCAGCTAGTCTTGTTTAACTTAATCTAATCTATGGAAAAAGCAATCTAACTTTATGTAAAAATTAATAAAGGAAGACTCAAAGCTGGTTTCCTTGTAGGTTTTTTTTTAAAAAAAATAAAAGGCAGATTGGGCACACTTACTTGGCCATTCCTATTTGCCCGCCCCCAATCAGAATAAAGATAAGCAATGCAAAACACATATTCAGCGACCAGTGTAGTGAGCAATTTTAGAAAGCTGTCCTAGCTCTGCCTTGGCTTGTTCACCTGCTAAGAGGATTTTCAGTTTTGAAAATAGTTTCAGTTACTTATTCAGTGATTTGGTCAATGGTGAAAGAGCCAAGACTCCCTAGCATTGCATGCCCAACAGTTTTGTACAGTATTTATGCAGAAGTGCTGCTCCTGTATATGCTGTCTTGTTTTATTTGTTCATTTGATGGAAATTAATGCTATATATGTGTCTGTGTTTATGTGTGTCTATATATGTATTTATGGTTTAAGACTTGATGAGATAAGCAATTGATGAAATGTTTGGTGGGGGAAGTATTGGTGCTTAATATTTGAGATGAAAGAAGGAAGTAAATTGATTTAATACACCGTTATTAAATTACTAATCATACATATTTCAATTCCCCCTTTCTCTGTAGGCAGAATAGCTTACAAGCTAGCATGGCTCGCTTCAACACAGTTTTGACTGCAGTTCTAACTTTTTTTGGTGTTAACATTTTGACATTATGGTTTTCTCAATTTTCATTTCCTGGTTTTGTTTGCTCTTGAGGGTCTTTCTTAACTATTGATACAGCTGAAACACCTTTTCATAAGGTCTTTCTTTCACACCTTGCTTAAGGAACCATTTTCCTCTGCCCTTGACAAATGAATCTTGCCCACTTACATCTATCTATTCAGAATGCCTCTTTGAAGTAGGTTTTCCTAATCAGATGCTTCAATTAATCAGCATCTCTGTAAATCTCTGTGTTGGTTCCTTCTTTGCATTCTGCAGAGAAAAAGGATGGCTGTCTTAAGGTCCTTTCTACCCTGTCTCCAGTTTACGTATCCCTTCTCATTTTAGTAGTGTTTTGACTGTGACAGAGCTCTGCCTGTGCTATATTGTGCACAGGTGAAACACTCAGAGGTACCTTTTGTGCTTTCTGTCACTTTCTGTGATTTTAGAAGAACTCCCTTTTACAGAAAAATAAGGAAGATACTTAATCCCATTAGAGGTCTAGCAACACATGCCATGAATTTTATGAGCTGATGCAGCAGCCTATTGAAATGGTCTCATTGCCCTTTTGTTCCCTGTGTGGCTTTTATCTGCTGAGGACCTCTGGTCCTCAAACTGGGGGCTTCTTGGGTCACTTTTGCGTGTCTGGTGCTGAGTGTGATGGCAGCCTGGCCTTCATCTGTGTCCCTCAGCTGTAATGGAGTGTATATAGCCAGTCATGTACCCGCAGTGTCAGGGCTCTGTAGGAAATCCTGAACCAGGCAGCTTGGTTTAAAAATAGTATTTCCACCTGCGCCCAGTTTCCATGCTGTATTGCCAAATAAAGGGAGTGAACTGAAGGACTGTGGTGATGGGTTTTGAAGCAAGGTCAGGCTGTGAACCTTGTGGCACAATGAGCAAATTGGGGGTTAGTGCTCCAGCAGCTTTGGCTCTATTTTTCTCCCTGACAAGACTGCTGACTCTGCTAGACCGTGCACTGCTGTTCATATCTTGTTGCGTGGAAAACATCTTTTTTCCCCCTTGGGCCAATTTCCTTTGCAGATCCATGTCCATCACTGGCAGCAGAAGGAGAACACAAAGCAACTGCCTTGAATGATGCCTCCTGAAAAAGGCATGATGGGGGTCAGGATTGGGATTTGTATGGATTTCTTGGTCAAACCCTCTGTGCTTCAGTATACCTGTTGGTAAACACCAGTAGTAATAATGGAAGGCATTGCTGTGATGCTTTGATTTAGATGGAGCCATTGTCAGAAGTGTTGTTGGACTGTGTATCTCTGTGTGGAGCACTCTCCTTTAGTACAGAGTACTGGCTTGGCTTCAGATGCTATAGGAAAACCATGCTTTAGTTGCCGCTATAGAAGCAAATCCTGGGATTACCATCTAATATGGATGATATACATGTTTCTTTTTTGGGCTCTTCACTCTGAAAGCTTTTAGATGACCAAAAGATCATTCTGGTAGCTTAAAACTTAATAAATGAGCAATAAACTGGAAATAGAGCCTATACAAGAGAGGAATAGGTATTTGGTTTGGGAAATAAGTCTTTTAAAATCAGACAGGCACTTCAGGTGAGAGGGAAGCTAGCATGTCTGGCTGTAGCTTGATAAAATCTGTTCAGTGGAGAGGGCACATAAAGAAGAAAAGATCCCTTTTGTCTGTTACTTTAATAAAATATTCTATTTGCATGCTTACTGAGTTGAAACATTGGGCAGTATAAACTGTAATCACTGCCGAATACAGAAACAGGTAATTTTGTGGTCTTTTCCTCTTTTTAAAAATAGATAGGGTTTTATCCTGAAATTAGCTATATAAATCATGACCAAAGTTATTATTGTTCTGCCTCAGCAATAGCACTGATGCCCTCAACCCATATATTTTTCTAGCAGTACAGTTTCCCTAATTTAAAAAAAAAAGAGGCTGAAAATGCATGCAGTGTGCAGCCTGAATGTCCAAGTTGTGTAGTCTGGGTGAGATCAGACTGTCTGCTAGCTCTAGTGAGCTAAGCGTAGCTATTGATAGTAGTGATGCTTTATTCCCAGCATGCTGTAATACTGTCAGCAGCTACCACTGACCTTTTATTTCCTATATATTATGCAGAGATCATGTCATCAAAACTTCAGATTCCTGAGTTTTTAACATTAGATGCATCATCATTTCGCACGCTGTTTTTATCTTGCAGGACCCACAAGTCTAGCAGGTTGGACTGGGGGATGAGAGGAGTTCCTCAGGGGTGGAGAGATGCAGGATATACTATCTGCTCTCCTGGAGCTTCACAAAATAAGTGGAAGCTGAGGAGAGGTGCAGATTGGTAGAGGAGAGAAACAGAACAGCTGCAACATGGTCAGAGCTTAAGATTTTGTGGAGTTAGTGTTAACCTTGATCAGGTCTCTAAAGCACTTCACTGTGCTGTTCACGAGTTTGGACTCGTGATGGTGTGGGTTCAGATAAAGTGGCCAAGGCAGGGAAATGTGGGGCAGGGCTGATGTGTGTTGGGTTTAGTACTTAAAGCCTCAAAGTTTGAGACTACCTACCTGCATTGGAGATAGCCAATTTGTGCTTTTCCATCTCTTTCCTCATACTTGCAATTGTGTGGCCAAAATTTGCCTTTTTTCTGGATCAGGTCATGCCCTGATCCTAGAACAGCAGTGCTAGCCCCAGACAGTCTTTTGGCAGCCTAAATTGCGACCAGCATTAACTAAAAGGGGCAAATCCTCAGCAGACATGAGGTCTTCTCCTAGTACTGAGGTTTCTCCCCTTTCCTGCTCTCTCTCCTTATTCCCTTTGCTACCTATACAGTGACGCTGAGTAAGACCGTGTCCCAAGAAAGTGCTTTTCCTTCAAAGATGGTCTTGCCCTTCCCCAGCAGGTTTTGCATCGTATTCTGGCTTTGAATGCTGCTGCCTTTCTTTCATTGTTGAACAACCACAAAACTAACAATACCGATCCACAGCATCCAGCTTGTGGGAAGGACTACTGTTGCTATGTCAACAGCTTTGTATTCATTTGCAACTATTTACCCACCTCTTAAGATCTTAGCATCGCCCTTATACACTTATAGTTCAGGGTCACATGTGGCTTCATCAGCGTTGTTCAATTTTGCTAATATACCTGTTGTCCAAGTGGGACCACTTTGGGGACCTTCCTTGACCGGTGAAATACTGATTATTTTTTTTCTGCTGCGGTAATGGGAGCAGTGATTTCTCTTTTCCCAACATCTCTCTGTAGAGCTAGCCTTTCATGCTGCCTCACATCTGGGTGACTTGCTTGGCTTGTCAGTCAGCTCAGAAGAATGATGTGATATTAATGACCAAGAAGGCAGTGTACCTTTTTGGAAAGAGAATTAATGTTTTCCAGCTGAAAGCAAGGTCTTACCTTAATAGATTCTCATGGGTAAGTACTCTATTGCGAGCCTGCCGTCACTCAGAAAGAATCTATTTGTGTGAACATATGACATGTTTAGGGTGGGGTTAGGCAGCTTCCTTGGGCTTAAGCTACAAGATTACCTTTAGCGTATGAATTGAACACAGTGTTCAAAGGCACAGACAAAGGTTAGGCTTTTCTTGAAAGCCTGTAAAAACTTCACAGCAGTGCTCAGAATTCAGCCTTTAGGAAATGTATGGCGTGCAGCAGTCCAGGACTTTGCTGTTACTTGTATTGGACTTCACCCGCAGGTTGGCTTTTCTTGTGGGTGGTCAGTATCTTCCTCCAGTCCGTGATCTCTGAGGCTATTGGCAGGGGAAGCAGGGGGACAAGGTCCGTGTTTTGGAAGTGTATGCTTGTCACCTTACAACTTAAACTCATTCCAGGATTCAGTGCAAAGGTTTTATTTATTGTAACCTTTGAAAGCAGGTACAGCACTTCAGTCAGTTGACGGTTGTTTGGAAGAATCTCTGGTTTTGGCCAGTATGGTTATGATCATATTTCTGTCCCAACAGTACTTACTGTGGGGGAAGCACTGGGCTTAGTGGGATTGTTTAAGGTAACACAAGTCTTGAAGACTTGACTTAAATGTTACCACTATTCATGGATGCTGGGATGTAAATGAAAGCAAAATATCAAACCTTACCTTCTGTCCTGGTGAAGACAATCTTTCTGGCACTGGTGGGTAGATCATTCTGCTTCTGTTCAGGACTGACAATTAGGGGAGCTGTGGCTGTGCAGTGTTACTTAAACCTACAATTTTTTGCAGTTAAACTGACTTGCCTGTGTCTGCATATCAGAGATGCTGCCAGATCAGCCAGGCAGTGCACAGTGTCTTCCTGCCTCACTGCAGCTGCTTCCTAGGAAATCATGAAGGGTCGTGAAACCACTCAGAGGTGTGCAGGGCATGCTGCGTGTGCAAATTTCACATAAGCTTCAGAGTTTAAAAGCCTATATAACTCACACAAAAAGTAGTTTCTGACTTGTATTGGATAAAGTGTTTGCAATGAGTAGTGAGTAACAGTATAGAGACCTATTGGGAGTTTCCTGGCTTTATCCCAGAGGTCGTCACACTTCAGTAACAAGTGAACGAATAAAATGAACTTGAAAAGCTCCATTTGATTCTCTAGAGAAAAGGATAAATCTGTTATTAGCAGAAATGAGCCTGCTAATTGTTTGCTTAAATATTCTTTTCCTGAACATTTTGTCTTACGAGTGGTGTAGAAGTCATTTAGTCAGTGTTACAAAATTCAAATTTAAATTGAAATGAGCCTTGAAATCCAGGAACAGATAGGCAACTCCAAGATTCATCTTTTCCTCGCAGTGCCAAATTGCTCTTGCTATGAGCTGTTGCTGCATCCCTTAGAGTTTAATCCTTTCTAACCTTGGCAGTTTCCAAAGTTGCGTTTTTCCTGGTAGCTTATTTGAGGGACTTGTTCACTAGAATGACATCCTCTGTGATGGCTTCCTGTGTTATCTCCTGTTCAGATTGCTGCATAATTAGCTGTTCCAGCCTTTTATTTAGGTAGTGTGCACGTTTAGACTTTTGTAACATACACTTCTATTCCCACACAAACTGGTGAAGATGGTCACGTTGCATAGAAAAAGCTGTAACCCGCAGATGCAGTGCGGACTTTCATCTCAAAAGGTATCTTTTCATAGTATCTAAGCATTGCATGAGTTTTTAAGGGAAGAGATTTTGAATGTTTGGGCTAGGTTCCTCTGAAGATGCCCTCTTAGCCATTTGAATCTCAAGATGACAAAGTAATTTGAGAAGATGTGTGTACAAATCTAGGCGTTCTTCACATGACTTCTTTCATTGCCTAGCTAGTGTACATTGCTTCTTTTCCACATTGGATACCCGTGTATCATCATGTGCTTTCCCGTGCTTATTTCCTTGTCTGCATGACCCACTATACCTTTGGGGGTTTGGTTTAAAAGTTCTTATCTGAAGCTTGAATATTAGCGATTGTGACACGATATTTAATATCCGCTGTCTCTTGCAGTGGAGTCTGCTTTGAGGGCAGTTTACGTAATGAATCAGATCGCCATCTCCAGAACCTAGTATAGGAAGGCTTATATCTCCTCAGGCTAGTGAAGCAAAATGTCATTCCGGACTAAAATTGGGTTTGACTGATGATTTGGCAAACTTGGGTCTTCAGCTGCATATCGTAATGCATATGGCAGCAGCCTGTGCTTTCCATAGAGCCAGTTTGACTGCTCTGAAGCCTGTTTGGTGGCTCTTGTATGATGTTTGCTGATGTGACAGAAACCTTAAAGTTGTTGCTTCATAAATACACTCCTAAAATATTAGGGAAGATGTTCCTTTTCATATCTGCCTTTCTTAATGTCTCAAGCTATTATCTGTGTGATCTTGATCTCTTGGAGCATGTGGTCCCTGGGAGTCATGACTGTGCTGCCCCTTCCCTCTGTCGCAGCTCTGTGACATGCAGGACTTGGAGTCTTTCAAGAACCAGAGCTGACAGGGGTTTGCAGTAAGAGCAAATACTGCATGCAGAAAGTATCTTGAATGGGAAGAGATCTGTTCAGCAAATGAAGTAGTACTTTTGGCTTTGGTAGGTGGATCCAGCACTCATTGGACAAATAAGACTCCTGGTGCTCATGTGAGAAGTTTTGGATCTTCTGAGATGTAGTCCATTTAGGCAGCACGGGTTGAAGCACCTTTTACTGTAAAATTACTGTTCTTCACATGTTCTAGGAGTCTTGAAACCTGTTTTGGACATCAGCCTACATGCACTGGTGCACATCGAGCCATACATGTTACATAACCATTGAGAAAAGTTGTATTAAGAGTCTGAACAGTATACAATTCCTTTTTCTCTTTCAGACATAAAGAATGAATTCTTACAAAAGCTACAGATTGTTAATGCTATTGTCTTGTCTTCACTGGTCTTGTAACATTAGTAAGTCTTCCTTATGCATACTGAATATTTTTTTTTCTCCCAACAGTCTGATAGAAGGCAATCTTTGAATTGCACAAAACCCATATATCCCTTACTCCTGTGAGAAATCTTTGTAGCTCTTTAAAACCATAAAGGTCAAAGTTTCAAAGGAGTTCTAGAGAAATCTGTTTTGCTTCCCCCTCCCATCAGAGCCCTTTTCTCAACTGATTAAGATATCTAATGTTTTATGTCTCCTCCTTCTCTCCTTAATAGTTATTTAGGGTGGAGGTTTTATGGGCTGCTGTGTCAAAAGCTTTAGACAAGTCAGTAAAAAATGTCCCCAGTGTGTAAAGACCATTATCCATAACCTGGCAAATGTCATCTGTAACTTCAAGCCATAGGGAATCTGTCTAATACAAAGGTTAAAAACCCAGTTGGCGGTTCCCATCAAGGCTGCTGTTCCCTTCATCTGTTCAGCAGAGGGAGATATAGATCTTTAGTGAAATGCTAGTGTTGATATACATTTTTAAAAAAAGAGTAGTACATCTGGTGTTAGTAAGAGATGAAAGTCACTGGCGGAAGCAGGGTATAGTCTTCCCTGCAGAGCTCTGTCAAAATATTTCAAGTGCTAACCTGAAACCCTGTGCTGTCGCATTCCTGAGCCTTTCCTTGGTAGAAGGAAAGGCAGAAGATGCTTATTGTGCTGTTGGTTTTGCCAGAGATTAAACTGAGGCTACCAGACACGTTTAATCTAACCTTAGCTCTCTTTTAATTCAGTTCTCATGGAGTGAACCTTTCTCATGTTTCTTCCTTTGTCATGTAGTCTGCCAAACAGAAACAGGCATTTTCCTTCTCAAAGCTGTGCTCTTCCTTTGTTTAAATGAAAACCTGGACTGGATTTGTGTTGGATTCCCTAAATATAAGATTTTGGATGCTGTATTTGTATTGAATTCCCTAAATAAAATTTTTTGGGGGGAGGCTGTTGCCTATCATCTGTATTGCAGAGTAGGAAAATGAGATTGAGCTGTCATCCCCAAATACCCATGTGCCTTCCTCTGCTTTAGAAACTTCCTTTCATCTCCTCACAAACATCACGGGCTCTGTGGCTTCCTCACTTGAAAGGTTGGAGGTTTTTAAAAGATCTTTGCCACCAGCAAAATAAATCTTTGCTTAATCTTGTATAGCCTTCAGAGCTGTAAGGGAAGAGCATGTGGGGGAGGCTTTGACCTGCAGGGAGAATATCTACTGAATGCTTTTCCAAAGTTCAGTCCCTTTTTGCATGGCTGTTGAATGTTTGACACCTATGAGGATGGGGTGTGCGGGAGCTCCCTGGGGGTCTGGTAGAATGGCGTATGAGACCACTTTTCTAGGCAGAACTAACTAGCAAACATGAAGTACCACATCCCAAATCAGCTTGGGCACACATGTGAAATACAAAATAAGGGCATTGGCCCACAGCAACAAACTGGAACAGAGCATAGCCTCTAGAAGAGATTGCTCAGATTCCTGCAGGGCAACAGAAAGGTTATTCAGAGAAAGGACTGTTCCTTTACTGCAAAGGGAACTCCAGGTAAAAAGAGGAAGAAAAAGCAAATGCGTCAAATGGGTAATTTTGTCTTAGTTATAGAAACAAAGTACTTGTGATTTCTTCTGCTGGAACAGAAAATTGTGAATACAAAGCCATATCCAGCAAACATTTTAATGTGCCTGTAACAGTGGCTGTTGGGATAAAATTTTCTTGTTTTATTGGGTGGTGGTTTTGTTTTGCGGGGAGATTTTAGACAGGAAAAATAAATACCAGTTAGCTTTACCTGTGCTGCAGTGTTTTACAGGAAGATGTTGGGGTAAAATGGATTTATTTCTGCTCTCTCCTTCTCATGTGATTTGTCATGCTGCAAGTGGAAAACAGCACACTGCATTCTTCAGCAAAATGCTCCAGATAGTTTTGTCTGTCAAAGGTTCTTTGCTTCAGGCTGTATGAAACCCATTTTTAATCTCCTTTCTTACAGTAAGGGAAATGGTTTGTAAAGAGGGCACTGATGTCAACTCATTGTTGTCGATATTATCTAATTTCTTCTTCAGAAAATTCTTGTGCTAATTTTTGGTGCAAGGCTTTGTTCACTTGAATTAAAGTCCACTTTTTTCCCCCATCCCTAATGCATTGTCATCTCTTCTCTCTCCCCAGAGCATCTGTTTCCTTTATGTAGTGGAAATGATCACATTCTCCTCTCTCTCTGAAATGGCTTGTGATAGGCCAAAGCCTGTGCTGATCATATCCCATTCCAGTATTACTCTGTCAAGTAAAATAAAGACATTTATAGTGTGTTGGCTGGAAGGCTTCCTCACCGTTCTTTGTCAAATGCCCAAATGCCACCCTGCATTTCTGTTGCTGTAATAAAGACCCTTGATTTTTTCCTCTATGTACTCTCTTCTGCCCTGGAAGAGACCCAAGATTAAAAATAGTCTTTTTGGTGGTCCCTGCATGAAGGTTCTCCTGTCTTGTTGAGCTGAATTATTGCCAAAGATGGAGTGTTCAACTGTCCTATGTTCACCAGTCTACTCTCCAGAGCAGGACCCGCGTGTGATGTTCAAACTCCAGCCTGCCTCTCTGCCATAGGAGAGATTAAATCTCCACCCTAAACTTTTTGAGCAAGCCACCTCAGTCACATGAAGATCTTTTTAAGTGCTGTTGTTTGGTATTACAGGCTTGGCAGCAGTTCAGCAGTTCTCAATTTTCTTCTTCACTAGTAAGGAAAAAAAAATGAATTAATGAAGAACTAAGGTTGTATGGCAGGGCTTCATGCCACCCCATCACGTGGGAGTAGGTAAACAAAACCTGAAATATCTGAGAAGCCAGAAACTTGTGCAGCAAAAATTGCCTAATCATTAATGCTGTAATGCTGAGAGGTGGGCTAATGCCTTTCCTTTCTTATGTCAATAACTAACAGTTTAAGCAAATTTGGATTAAAAAAAAAATAATTCTCCCTAGTTTTTTGATGTAGTAGCAATTTTTAAATGCAGCTAAGATGGGAGAAGAGTCTACAGAATTTCTGTCTTTGCAAGTGCTCAGAGCTTGACTGATTAGGACCCTTGAACACAATTATTTAATTTGCAAGTTGAATCCAGTTTCACAGTTGTCACTTGCTTGAATGGGAAGTCAGACTGGCTGGATTCCAGAGTTCCCTTCCAGCCTTTGCTATTCTACAACTTTCAGGGCCCTTGAGCAAAAATGGGTTTCTAACAGAAGTTGCACTCTACGTAGGATTAAGTTTCAGTTTGGTCTTCCTTATCATTAAATCCCGAGTTGTCTTTTGACCAGCCTTTGATATCGCTGCCGTTGCAGGGAGGCTCGGTTTCCTGGCGTGAAGATATGTAAAAGATCCACTGGAGAGGTTGAGTTTTCTTATTAATAGCTTTTAGTTAGTCTCTAAGAAAGTATGAAGCTTGTTAGATGGCTTTGAGGTCAAGAGAGTGCTGAAGCTTTTGTAGGTCTCTTCTCAAATTAA
Organism: Falco cherrug; assembly: GCF_023634085.1. Taxonomy (NCBI): domain Eukaryota; kingdom Metazoa; phylum Chordata; class Aves; order Falconiformes; family Falconidae; genus Falco; species Falco cherrug. The sequence goes on along the minus strand of NC_073708.1, from coordinate 5,748,805 downwards.
AGGAGCTTTTTATTAAAGTGTGTTGTCTTCAAGACTGGGGTTCTGATAGCAGCTGTCTGTCTTTTCTCAGATTTTTGAGAAAGAGCAGCACTTGTTTACCTGGCCCTTTTTTGGGGTTTCTGTAAGGACCAAGGCATCTAATGTGCCAGGTAATCTTCAGTGTACTATGATAAAGTACGCTGTAGTACAGTGATCTGAGTTTATTTTTAAGTCAGGATGTTGTTCCTTTTTACCTCTTTCCCCTTTTCTTTTCGCTAACAGAAGTTTTTAATAGTGAAAATTGAGGTTGCATGGGAGCTTCCTGATCCTGTTTCCATTTTTAGTCTAGCCAAAAGCTTTACCTCTGAGGATGCAAGCTTTTTTATACAAGAAATCACACCAAGCCTGGCTGAAAGAGACTTTTGGTTAACCCATCTTGACGTTAAAGTTCTGTTCTTCTACTGCTTGTTTACCTATGTTCAACAAAAAATCTTTAAGATGGCTTGCCCTCTCCTGCATGGCATACCGCTTAAGGGAGGACAACGTGTATTCTTTGCTTTCATCTAGAGACACTTGAAACACCAGCTTTGGTTTGAACGACTGGGCTCTGGACACTTGAAGGCATAAAGATATGATGAGATTTTCCTGCTGAACGAGGTGCTTAGGTACAGTTTTAGGTAGCTCTGAAGGCTTCATTCTGTCAGCTTTGCATGCTGCATAATTTTGCTTACACTTGGTATACAGAGGAGAAACAAGTGAAAGGAAAGATCAATTTCTATAGGTAGATGTTTAAATATGAATAATTGGATTTCAGCTAACCCCTTCAATATGTATTGAGCCATGGAAGTATCCCTCAGGATCTCGGGAATAATTTTTTTAACCAATGAAAGTAAATACAGAATGAAGTGCCACAAAATCATTCCTCTTGAATTCTGACGACTATTTGGAGGCAAGCAGAGGTATCTTGCACCATAGCTGCTCTGACTGTTTAAATCTTGTTGAACAACTCATTTAGATGCATCCCTCAGACTATAAATGTCTCTTAATCTTACTACTGATGTACAGAATTTCAATGGTGAAAACAGGCAGCCTTGATCCAAGCTTGAATTTCGTGTGGAGGTAAACAAACAGATGAAGCTGAGGGAATAATTGGCTGAGGGCATGAGTTACTAGATGCAGCAGATCAGATCATCATGGTCAAAGAAGCACAACAGAAACACATTAAAGGTGGTGCTCCAGCCTGAACTTTGTTTTCAGTAAAGCATCTGTAGTATGAGGCAAGCAGCACTACAGGCTATAGCCAGAGCATTAATATATGAAATGAATTTGAGCCCAAGTTTGGTATTGAAGATCTTTTATTTAAAAAAAAAAGTCCAAAATGTGCTTTAACAGAAGACTTCTAACAGATCACTTAACATCTGGCTGCCTACCCTAAACTTTGGTTTTGAATATGGGCATCTCCTTGGCTGTAACATTCATCTGGCGTGTAGCAGTGAGCACCACTTATATTCTCAAGTCTATAAGCACTGAAAAATCCAAGTAATGTAAATTACTTTTTTTAATAGATTGATAATCTAAATATTGAACAGTCGAGAAATACGCATTTCTAAATGATTGAAATAAGAAAAATGGTCATTGATTCTCTAGCAGTTTGGTTTTCCAGAGTAGAGCCACAGAACCTTTGTATGCAGCTCTTGGCTTTCTAGTTGTTACATCCATTGAATATAAAACTGTTGCATTGCAGGTAAATTTTTGTTATGCTGTCCTTGGCTTTATATCCCTTTGAGTAGGTGTTTTTTGGTTGAAAAAAGCTGGGGGGTGGGGCGGTGTCTTGTGAGTTAGCTCATGCTGGTTAATGTTCATGGTGAAAGTGGGTGAAGTAGATGACCCAGAAGATGAATGTTACTTTGGATTGCTCTGCTCTTCAGTTTCTGTGTGTTGCTGCTACCCAGCGTGTACTAGTACTCAGTGAAAGATAAACAGCTGCTGTGTGATGCTCTTTCCTAACCCTTGCCTTCTCTTTCTGGAGCTGCTGCTCGTCAGCACGCATTAAGAGCTTTGCAATAGGTGATGTTGAACCTAATGCCTGCTAGTAACAGCTGTTTTGTGAGTTTTATTAACAGACTTAAGAGTAAGGAAAATCATGTTTAGCAAAAACAGGTTTTGTCTTTTTTGGTTTTTTTGTTTGAACAACCAAAAATCTAAGAGCAATTCCATCTGTCTGAACAACTCTGAAATTACCTGAGATGCTGCTGGCTCCATTAGCGATTTCCAGCTCTCTCTTTTTAGAAGTTTTTAACCTGATTTCCTAAGATCACATAACCATATCATCAGTTTATTTGCTGTGTCCTCACCCCTGCAACCAAGCTGAGTGTGAGGACTGAGATTGAGAAGGGGCAGATCACTTCACCTTGTACATCACAAAACCATCCTTCCTTTTTGCCCTGTTCCTGTCAGCTGGAGCCTTGCGAATTTATGAACTACTGAGCAACCAGGGATGCCATCCTTTGCTGGCGCAGGTTCTTACTGAAAGGGTGGTGAGATTTTTCTGAAGTTTGGAAAAATCTGAGTTCTTGACCAGTTGTCATTGGATGGCTCAGCTGTTCTTGAGCGTTTTGGAAAAGCATTATTTAAAAACTCATGCTTGTGGTCAGAGACCTCTCAGCAGCAGTGGCAGAGCTTGGCTGCCCTTTTTGCCTTCTGAGATAACTTAAAAAAAAATTTAAAAAAATATATGTAAAATAAAATATGGTCTGCCAGGAAACATTTGAATTCAGAAGGTGCAGCAGCAGAATTGTCGTGTTCAGCTTCTGCAGTGACATTGAACTAGATGAGAATTGCTTCAGAGTGTTTAATTTGTTATGGTATATATACATGTTCTTTCCTATTATCTCATATATATTTCAATTTAGCCTGAACGCTAAAGAAAAAGTAAAGCAGTGAGCTGTTGCTGCCCAAGGGTTAGGCCATGAGGCTTTTAACTGTGGAAATGTCATTTCCAAGTTGAAATTGTTCTAAGTGAGTTTTCTGGTTGGGGTGGTAACTGTAGAGCTGCAAAAAAAATTTGCCAAATAATAATTTTAATGCTGGTGTTTGAGAAGCAAATACCTTGTGCATCACTAGTTAGCGATGGAGTATGTTCCATGATTCTTCCAGGGATGCCAAGGTCAGGAGCCGGTGGTGGGATGCTGGATCCACTTACAGGCTCTTGCAGAGTTCAAGAAGCATTTGATTCCCCTCAATGCCTACTCTGTTTTCTTTACCTTTAGCTGCCTTTTAGGACTAACTCATTCTCTCAGCTTTCTGGAGAACCCTGCCACCTTGCCTTGGACCCGCTGGCGTGCTTAGGATGCAGCCCATCACGGACAATTCTGGTTCATCAAACTCTGCTAGGCGAGTCTGCTGCTGGAGTACCTGGGAGTTGTATTTTTCTCATTTAGCTTCACTTTTGGGCTTCTACTTCCTCAGCAGATGGCATTTTTATCATGTTTTTCGGAAAGTCCATATGGCCTACAAGAGAGAGTATCTCTTTAATTGTAAAACATGACCACCTGTTCTGATTTTAATGAATGCAGTGAGCATTCGTCTTCATATATCTACTTAAAAATAGCTGCTTCAATTGAATTAAAAAAAACCCACCACCTCAGTTGGGCACCAACACTTCAGCTGCTGAAATAATCAATTAATAATTAAGTGGCTAATTTTAGAACCCACTGGCCTTGCCCATTCCCTCGGACTTATTGTGATGAGAGCAGACAGTGATTGATTGCCCTGCCGATGCCAAGAGGCACATGCGGTGGTGGGGCCAGATGCCGGCAGGCTTAGAGCTGTTTATTGCGATATTTAGAAGGTGAATGCAGCTTCATGCATTTGCTTTGCAAATGGACTTGTCTTTCCTGCTACAGCTCTTTCCTTTCCACATTGCTCCAGCTGCTCACATGCAGCCATCCACAGGTACCCCTTTCACTGCCACCCTCTGAAGGATAAAATCTGATGCTCAAAAGGTATCCTAATGACTGGCCAGCTGGAGAGGAGGTTGAAACTGTAAGCAAAAACAGACTTGAAAGGTTTATCTGCTAACTGGCTCCTAATAAAAAGCCCTGCTAGAATCATTCTGCTCGTTAAAATAACAATTGCTAGTTAACTGTTTCATAGCTCCTGCAGCAGGTCCACTGGCCAGATGAGAAAACATATTGAGCTCATGTTTTCAGAGAGGTGTAAGGGACCAGGATGTCCAAATCTTGTTAAAGGAGTGTTAATGCTTAATTCAGAGTCCCACTGAAAATTAACCCCTTTATTGAATTAGCCTGTCGGAGCATCATCTTGTTCTAAAGCTAACTAAAATACCCAAAGGGTAGGAACACACTGCAGTTTTGGTTGATAGATGTTGGCTGTTGGGAAGGGATTTAATATTTCAGAGGTGGAAGAAACAGGAGCGTTGGAAGGAGAGTGCTCGGGGGTACAGCACTTGCCAGCATTTCAGCGCTAGCAGTAATGGGTGCAATAGCTGCTGGGTTTCAACACGACAGGGTAATTTGACAGTTCGGTGTAAGTGGTGGAGAAAACTTGGTGTGTCTGCTTGGAGTGTCCGCTTTTACATATCTGTCAAGGAGGGAGAAAGCCAGAAAGCTCTTAGAGGAGAAGTCTCTGAACCCATCATATTATGCAGAGAGCAAGGTGCTGGAAGCAGTTAGAGGGGAAGGCAACTTGCCTGCTTACCTCATTTTACTGAAGGTGTTTCTGACACAGCCCCCCCATCCAATTAGTCTGTTAATATGGGGGAGAAGCTACCCTTGCCAGTTTGATGGTGGTTGCTGTAGCCTGATCAATGTAAATCCAGTTATCTCTCAAACCACATGGGATTTTGAGACAGCTGGGTGTTGTTTGTACGGCTGAGAGCCCTGCTTTGAAATGCTGTGCAAATACAAAAATAACCATAGCTATTGGCATTTAAATTCATTTCTATGTAATCTTTGTGATTAACTTCCATTGGTGGGGTGTTATTTCAGTGGGAGGAGGGTCAGAGCAGTTTTCAGCTGACGTCTGGGTATCACAAGTTGCTTGGTGAGAAAGGCGTCCAGCTCTGTTTCCCTGCGTGTGTGTGGCCATCCCTCCTTGCGCTTCCAAAATAGCAGGCAAGAATTAAATGAAGTTCAACATTAAAGGCTGAAAGTCAGGAAGGGAGAAGCTTATTAACCTTGTTGAGCCAGAAAAAGCACTATGGGCCTTGGGGGCTTGGGTCTTGTGGGGTTTTCTGTTCTTGTTTTTCTGTTTTCTTGGGAGTTGACATTTGGTTGTGCAGAAAATAAAATGTATCACTAATTCTGTGATCCCTTTATGTGGTTGTGTCACTGAAGAACATCTATAAATTAAATCTTAAGAACTGGAATTTAGTCTGTTCTCTCATTAACAGAAATGCTAATTCTCTGTTGATTGTTAATAAAGTCAAGGGAAAGAAGCAAAAAACACAAGTATGGAGGTTACCCATTTAGTGTAAGCATGAGAAATTTAATCCTTACTTTCCATGATCCAATTTAAGTAGGAGACCCGAGTTTTTAGCTTTGAGCTCTCCAGCAGTTTTCCAAGGGGGCACCGCCTGGGGAAGAAGGGAATGCAGGGAACTACAAATGGCACTTGTGAGTGGCTGGGCAGGGAGCCAAGAGGGCAGGCAGGAGAGGCAAGAGGCCTTTTGGCTGCTGGCTTGCCCACCGGCCACGTGGGGTTTGCAGGAAGATGTGTGTATGTGCATGCACATGTGGGTGCACCTTTTTCCTTTGCTGACTCTTTGAAAGGCTGCTCAGACTGTTGCGGACTGAGTATTGGGGCCATTTTAAGAAGCCTGTTTAAACACTCCTTTGCTATAGTGCAGACTGTTTATCCCAGCTGAGGCTTTAAGTGAGATGTAGAAGCTGCAGGCAGGACTTTTGTTGTGAGCTGACTATTAGAGGTCCCGTGCATCCTTCCCAGCTGATTAAATTTTGTCCCTTTTCTTTCTTATCTCCAGATCACTGTGTTCACTACTACGATCTTCGCAACACTAAGCAGCCAATTATGGTGTTCAAAGGGCATCGCAAGGCAGTCTCCTACGCAAAATTTGTGAGTGGGGAAGAAATAGTCTCTGCGTAAGTATTGCCTTTTATGTAGGCTAAAAACTTTGTAGCCCTTGCTTGCTGGCGTTCTTCAGGGCCATCGTGCAAGTTCGCCTGCGTGGGTGGGTGTGCTCACTAGCTGCTGTGCTTTTGGGAAGCAGATCATTGCTTTTTTCTAAGACAAAAATAGACATTATTCCTGGTGTCACTTAGCTCTGCTCTGTCTTGTGGAGCTAAAATGACAGAGAGGAATATGGAGACAACTAGATGCAGATCCAGACCAGGAGCCCTGACTTTGGGAAGCTGCAGGTGGACTCTCGTAGTGCTGTGAGTGCTGAGGGTGCTTCTGACCAGAGCTCTGCTGCAGAGAAGGCTGCTGGCAAAACCCTGAGAGCAGTAATCTGTGGTAAAACAGAGCTGATGAGCAACAGAAGTGATCACATGGCGCTACTGTGTCTGAAGAGGAGGTTTAGCCACAGCCTGAAAGCAAATCGAGTAGGACTGACTGATCTCTTCTTTGGTAGTTTATTTATCTGCTCTGTGAAGGCCCTTTTTAGGATTATACTTGAGTTAGAAAGTAAGACAAGGAGAAGTGTTGTGTTTTGTGGTCCTAATGATGCAGCTTTTCAGCCAGAGGAGACCATAAGGTCTGCTATGAAGGCCCTGAAGAATAATATTCTACAGCTTCTGTTCAGTTGTGTGGCCAGATGTGGCTGCCTCAGGGCTAGGTGGGTTTTCAGTCATGTGGCTATGAGCTTGTCTGTCAAATAACACAGTGAAAGGTTTGACGGGCTGGCTACAAACCTCTTCAATAAACCAGAAGTGAGCCCCTCTTACATGGTGGGGAAAACCCAGGTAATCTTGGGGGGCTGCAGGGCAATCTTTGATCTCAACACACTCAGGGGTAACATCTGAGGGCAGCAGGGATGGATCACACGGGTAGATCTAGTCCTAGGAAGCGTGTACCACTGTATCCAGCCCATGATTATCCAGCCTGGCTCTATCCCGTGTTTTCAACAGTTTGCTCTAGAAGCCTGGAGCCATCGCAAGGCATTTTAAGTTGTATTCAGGCCGCTAGTGAGTTGCTCTGAGCTGAACTGTGTGATGGAAGATTCCCTGGTGGCTTCTGATACTGTTTATATTTAATCAGCTCCACTCTTCTTATTTCCATTAACAGTCTATAAGGGTGCAGATTCTTACCTAGAACACAGAGAAAATTAAATGTAATGCTTTGAACCAAATCTGAGTAAGAAGAAAAGGTTTAATAGAAGCAGGAGGAGGCTAGAAATGTTTTACAGCCATGATATAGTGGAGCATCATCTCTGGGATGTTTCAGGACGGAGTGGCCTTGTCCTGCTTGAACCAACTGTCTGAGAAAGCTTAGCCCACAGTCCTGGGAGGAATATCGATAGAGCTGTCAGACTTGGTCAGGCAACAACAGGGTGAGGTGACTAACTGGAGGATTCACCTACCTTTTTCTGCAGGAATAGAAAGAAGTGTCAGAGAGAAAGGATTATTTTTCGTGCCTTTCTTTTGCAAATTGAGGCGAGGAGGCAGCAGTAGTGATTCCCGAAAATCAAGCACTGATTTCTTTTTAAGAAAAAATTATATGTATATTCAGATTCTTTAGATTTCTAGCTAAAGCTGTTTTATAGATTGCATTGATTTACTTTGCCTTGTAGAGTTAGATTTTTGACCTCAAGGGTGTTCAGAACTGCCTGGTATTTAGCACAACACATTGATTGCAGTGCTGATTTACAGAGAGACAGATCTAACAGAGCAGCACATCCATGATATTTTTTGGAAGAGGGTATGAAACCAGAAGAGCAGTGCAACACCAGGAGGATCAATGGTCTTTTCCTCTCTTTGCAGTCCAGTGGCAGATAATATTCTTTTATGGCATGTTTATCCTAAACAACACAAATGTGGCTAGAGCTTGATGGGGATTTGTTAACAGTAAAGCATTCTATTAGTAATAGTCTTTAAGTGTTTTTATTTTAATGAAGCCATCTAAAATGTGTGCTACTAAAATATAGAGGTTAAGTGCCTGTATATACGAGGTCTTCTTGATGGGTTAGCTAATAGCAGAAGCTGTCACAGGAATCTGACAACTTGTAGACCAGGGATTAGTCTTTTGCTGCTTTACCCTGCCTTCAGGAAAGTTTAGTTTCCAGGCAACTCTGAAGCTTTTAAAAGCAGCATTTTAAAAATACATCTGCCCTAATAGCACAGAAGGTACCTCCCTATACTTGTGGGCCAAAAAAGCAGCAGTGTATATCTTTTTGCCATTTCTATGAGCTGTGCTGTTACTGTGATGGTAAGGACAAGGGAAGGGAAGGAAGAGTGAGCAGCAGTGTAGTGCAGGGATGGATTTGGAACAAAGATCAAGCTGAATACTGTGTTTTAGCTCCCCACCCCACCCCCACCTCCTCCCCTCCCCCAGTCAAGACCTGGGATGAGGAATGCACTCTTGCTTAAGTCATAGTATTACAGATAAAGTTCATACCTTCATTCTGATCTGACCTCATACTATTATTACAAATGACTAACAAATCTTGCTGCAACTCCCTTATCGCTCCTTTGTCATTCCAGCTGTCATTGAGGATCGAGATAAGGTTTTTGCAGTATAGCACGAGGTGCATCTCTCCTCTTTTGTGCTATATTTTTAGGTAAATGTGACATTGGTGCAGGGCCAATGTCTTGTGTTGTTGGCAATATTTGATGGATCTTGGGTGAGGTTTTTTTCCCTCAACTCTAAATATTTGGAAAGCAGCAAGGTTGGGTGACACAACCTGCATGAGGGGAGCATTGCCTGCCTCCCCTCCCTCCCACCCAGGAGGCTGTCAGGTCCTGCTCCCAGTCTCTTTTGAACTGAAGATCAAAACAGCGCTACTCCTTTCCTCAAGGGTAGCTTCAGGGGGCTCTGATCCCACCACGTCACCATTTGTTCCCTTACTGTGGAGCCCATCACCTTAAGTCAGTGAGTGCCAGAATATGAGCCTGGCAACTGCTGAAGAATAACTCTTGTGAAGTAAGAGAGGTTGGTGTCCCCTCAGGTTTGGGGTAAGAAATTAATCCTGTATCTCCCAGAAACCTGGGATCTTCATTTCAGTTGAGCTCTGCCAGGCAGAGGAGAGTACCTCCACCTTCTTTCTCTTGCCAAAGGGAAGATGTATGCTTACAGCAAATAAAAAAAAACATTTTGAAGGCATGTATGTTTGCATGTACGGGAACAGTGGAAAACATCAGTTTTGTTTTAATCCTGACAGAGTTTGGATATTTTTACTTGTCCTGTCTAGCTTTGCTGCCAAGGTGAAAAAAGAGGAAGTCTGAGATTTGTATCCGTGCAGTCTCAATTACACATGAGTAAACAACATCAGCTGAATGGTAATAGCAACTCTGAGCCCCTATAGGTTTTTATATGCTGCTGCTTGGTATTGGGCAGGAGAACATGCTTTTAGGGCAGCTGGAGGGGGAGGAGACTGCTTCTTACCAGTTCTGTAAAGGCATGAATGAGAGTTGCAGCCAGCACAGAAAAGGGAAGAGATTTTGTTCATGCTGTAAAGGCTTAAAACCAAAAAATAATAATAAAAAAAAATCAGTGTGTCCTGGATCTTGAGGGGGCAGTGATGTCCCAAAAGCTGTACAGTTCAGTGGAGGACTCCACAATTGATAGGAAAAAGGAAGAGTAATATTTCAGGGAAGTTTTTTATTCGAACGTGTAATATGCTTTGACAGGCTTCTAAAATAATGTGATACCTTTCCGAGCTCAAGCTGAGTTGCATATGATTGAAAGCAGGATAAATTTTCTGGAGTGCACTAAGACTTCCTATGTTTACCTTGCAAGTAGGGTGTTAAGGACCAGGGTTGTGAGCGAGGAGTTCCTGCTGTATGGCAGCAGGGTAACTTTAGGTATTGTTTTCAGGTCAACAGACAGTCAGCTGAAGCTGTGGAATGTAGGGAAGCCTCACTGCTTGCGCTCCTTCAAGGGTCACATCAATGAGAAGAATTTCGTAGGGCTTGCTTCCAACGGAGACTACATTGCCTGCGGTGAGTAGAGCAGCCATCCTGACAAACGCTAATGGGACTCCTCGGAGCTGATGCCTCTCCAGTTGCAAAGCACATCAGAAGTTGTGTTACATAGCTGCATAGGCTTTTTAACAGACAATTTTCCTAAACTTCTACCTTCCTTCCCTTCTCAGGGAATGGCATACGGAGCCCTGACCTAAGGGGCTCTGTTGGTTTCCTCCTGCTTCAGACGAGTTCTTTGTCTATGACGATTCAGACTTGCTGTCACCAAAAATCAGCTGCTAATGTAGTTGCTGTTGATATGACTTAAGTCTTTCAAGTTTAAGAACTGACACATCTTCCCAAGGAAAGGTAGTAGCCTGGACCACACGAGGGTCCTGTACTTGTCACTTAGTGCAGCATTCTGTGTGGTGAAGCTACACGCTCATTGTGAACAGCTCCCTAGAAGGCTGAATCATCCTGAAGCAGTTAGCCCTTTGGCCATTTCTGTCCTTTCACCACCGAAGTTACACTGTTGAACCTCTGTAAATCCACAGGTCCTGGTAGAAAAGCAGCGACAGGCTCATAGCTGTGGGGTAAGCAGGACAGCTGTGCCAGCACTGAAGGGAGGAGCTTAGCTTGTGTATTCTCTGTGATCTCTGTACTATTTGCAAGGCAGAAATTGGGATGGATTTCTAAATAAAGCCTGCACACTGTCTAGTCTCTCTTACTTAAACCTCCACGGACCAAACTGTCATACTTGATTATGGCAAGCAAAACTGTGACAGTGTTACCTGCCTTAGGGCTGTAACGCCGAGCAGGCTGAGTGTAGTGGTGTTTCATGTGGTAGCGTAGATGCTCTGCCCTAAGGAAGTTATGGGGGACGGTTGGGATCCTGTATATTTTGCAAGTGTGCTGCATACTGCAGTTGTCTTGTAATAAAAGCTGGTCCTGTTACTAAGCATCGTGAAAGTTTGCTGAGGAGTACTCCCAGTTGCCAGGGCACCGTGATGATGATAACTACAAGGAGGAAATATCTGGTCTTGTCTTAAGGCTTCTTAGCTCTTTCATTGTTTCTTTCTGTTCCTGCTACCAGGGCCTAATCTTGTATATTTATTTTTTTTATCTCTAGGAAGCGAAAATAATTCCCTTTACCTATACTATAAGGGCCTCTCAAAGACACTGCTGACATTCAAGTTTGATACAGTGAAAAGTGTCCTGGACAAGGACCGGAAAGAAGATGACACAAATGAGTTTGTGAGTGCTGTATGCTGGAGGGCACTACCAGATGGGGTAAGCTTTCTGCTCAGACACCCAGCTGGGTGCAAAAGGAATGCCTCCTGCTTTTTCTCACAAAATAGAATTGCTGAGGGTTTGACTGCACTTGGTATTTTCCCGTTTATGGGTATTGCAGATAGGCATGAGAATGTGAAGATTTGCAGGGTAGTTGAAATGCTGGGGGCGAAGGGACTGCTGTGCTCTTAACTCTTCTACCTGGGTGTTTGAATTTCTCTACTTGGCATCTGAATTCCCAAAAGCAGCATTGTATTTCTGGCACTTAATTGTTTTTGTAGGCACATTAGCAGGTTTTTGGATGTTTTAATGAAGGCACCTGCAGGTACTCGGTGTGGAGCCTTATCTCGATGTTACTGTTTCTGTATGGGCTTGGTCATTGAAATACAGCCCCCGTGTTTAGATGAGTAGATATGTAAAAGAGGCGAGCCCAGACTCAGTCACCTCAATGACTGTTCCAGTGACACCTAATTCATATACGTAGCATGTGTACTAATGCTGCAGGCAAACCTGACACAGCTTTTGTGAGAGTGGCCTTTTGGCACAGAGCTGCTCTGGAGAACAAAATGCTGCTTTTAAATTCAGAGTGCTCTTGAAAACCTTGCATTAAAAAAAAAAAAACCAAACTTGAGCAAGTAACTCTCTTGTATGTACAAGGGTTTGCAGATCAGATACTTAATGGGCTTGTTGGGAGGAGGAGGAAAGGAGCTCATCCTAAATACAGTCTTCCATTTAGCTAAAGTGGAATGCTGCCTAATTGATGTCCTGAGATGTTGCATTCACAAAGATAGCGTTTCGGAAGGGTAAATTTTACCAATCTGTTTCTGTATGAAGAAACTGCCCCCACAACCATGATTCAGTTGTCACTGGCATAAATTCACTTCAGATAGATGCTTCTGAACCAAAACAAAAATAAACTCAAGTGTCTGAAACTGCACTTTGGATTTAAAGGTGAAAAGTGGGCTGTTGTAGTTTGAACAGTGGGCATGAGACTCTCATGTAGGGTCACCAACCTTCTTTTTGGCTGGGGATTTAGGAGGATTTGGTATACACAGACATGACATCTCAACGGAGAGTGGCTGTTGGATGTTGCATAGTTTGTCTTTCTGCTACATAAGAACCTGTGTGTCCAGAAATACCATTCCCTGAACTGACTTCACTGCGGTGTTTCTGTGTTGGGTTGTCCTGCCCACTGGCCTCCTGGGCAGCTTTTCTACAGGCACTTTTTTCTACTTTTTCTACAGTCTAACAGTGGTGTCTCACTCCTGCAGTTATTCCTGTTGCATCTGCACCTTATCAGTCGTCTTTTCTGATTAACGTGTTTTACTCTGATAGACCTTCTGCTTAAGCAACTGAGAAACTTTTGAGCAGTCACCAGAGGCTGTGAAGCAATCCTTCATAACAAGTTTGAAAAATACTGTGCAAAAACGTAATAGTTAAATCGGGGCCGTCAAGATTGCACCAAATAACATTCAGCCTTCACTCCATTAAGCAGCATTCAGAATCTGTTGCTATTCTGATCTTTTTTTTTTCTATCATTCCTTTCTTTTTCCCTGGGCTTCTTCTAAATTAGCCTGTTTCTCCCATGGCAGCCACAGTACCTGGCTCTCGTTTGTAAAGAAAGCAGCAAAAAGCTGCCTGTGATCTGAGAGCCACTGGCTGAGTGTTTAGCTTCCATGTTTCACCTCTGCCTGTGGTGCATGCTGTCCTGCTTTACATACCAAGCAAGCAACCTTTCTTGCTTTTGCCAAAAGGCCTTAATGCTTTCTCATACCATATCCCCAGCCCCCCCTGAGATGAGAAGTACCTCTTCACCGATGCAGCTACACGTTTCTCTTCTTTCTTCTACCGGCACAGCGGTCCTCTCCGACCTAATTGAGACTTTGCTCATGTTCTTAGGAAATTAAATTACTGCACAGCCAAAGGTCACTTATGTCCGCAAAATCTTGCTTGAATGATGAAACTCTTCTATTCTCCATTTTGATAATGTTTCTTAAATTTGGCACAATTTTTTTTTAAAAAAAATGAGCTTCATATATACAAGCTCCCCTAAAAGCTAGCGTGTGTTTTTTTATGGTGCTCGGGTGAACTAGGGAGGGCCTTTGCCTCGTAGTGCCATCAGCATCTGTGGGAATCTGGGAACCCACAGCCTATTTCTGGCTTAACTGCAGACTTAGATCCTGGGTGAGTCAGGCTGCTGTAGTTTCCTAATTAGAAGAATTACCACACCTACCTTCCACCGCTGGTGGTGATCGTGCCTGCTCTGCCTAAGGGTGCATGCATCGAAGCATCTCCAGCCTAGCAGCCCTGCAGAGCCCAGCACAGGCTGGGAAACCTGCCCCAGAGCCGCAGGCAGTGTGATGAGTAAGCTGCTGTGAGCATCCTGTTCTCTGTGCTTTGCTGCGTTGGTTCAAAGCAGTCTCCTTGTCTCTGTGCCACAGTCATTGGGCAGTAGCTTCAGTTTGCTACCTGGAGTGTGTCTCAGGGGGGACATGCAGGCATTGTGTGCCAGCCTTTCCCCAGGGCTCCCCGGCAAAGCAGACTGTCCTCTGTTTCCCTACAGTGCTGCTCTCAAGGATTGTTCTTTAATTAACCTTTCAAGATGAGATGAGTAAGTTTCAGATCTGTCAGTTATCTTGGGAAGCATGAGGACATGTACTTCTTCATGCACTTAAGTGCAAAATCTCAGATCCTAATTAAAACAACTAAAACTTTCAGATGAAATGTCATTGATTCTTTCTTAAATCTATTTTTATGTAATTCAAGTTTTTACTTCCTCCTGAGCCAAAGTCAAGCTGTGCCAGCAGCCTTTGCCAGAATCCCTTTTTCTTTTCCCTTCTGCATTGGTTTTCCTTTGCTTACAGAGATGCAGGGACCTTTTTGCTAGAGCTGTCACCTTTCCAACTGTAGAGGTCCAGCCAGCACCCTCTTTCCACCTGTGTCAAACCATAATGAGGGAGAGAAATTGTTCTCCATAAGTGCTTATTAGCATTTTGCATCAGTCTTACTCACTTTTCAACTCTTAGGTAATGTTTAGGAATAAGCACTAGCTTGTAGGCTAATAGTTTTGTTAGACTCTTCGGGGGGCAGTTGGGGGGGAAAGGGACAAACAAAAAGCTTTCAGCAGGTACATCAGGAAGCAGACCTTTGCTCTGCTGCTTTTGGTGCTGTGTTTTGGACAAAGGTAAATAGGCTGTTTATTTTTTTAAATAGCACTTATAGTTTGTGGGGAAAATTATTTCCCACTTCTCATTTTACTCTAAAAATTGATGAATATTTTGAAGTAGAAAAAGCATCAGGATGCCTTCAGCCTAAGTGACCTGATATATGAGTTAGAGAGAGATGCTTCTCAGAACCTTCCCTAAACCAAATCCTTTTATTTCCAATGTTATGGATTTTATAATATACCTTTGCCATCCTTTGTTCTTGGTACCTTGGCTAGATGTAGCCAGCTTGATTTGAAATGTGAATCTGGTCTTGAGATTGGGAAGTACCTTCTATTACATGGGCATGTAAGCAGACAGTGCTCTTGCATATAGGGATGCTTTTGCATATAGGGAAAGGAAATTATAGTAGTGGTAGTAGCTCACTGCAGCTAGGTGGATAGAGATGTTTTATCTGTCTTGGGAGGGTCACTCCAGTTATGTCTAGGTAGATGGATAGCAGCTGGAGGAGACTGGTTTGTGCTTTCTTTTCTTTTCCTTTATGTCCTACGTGATGTTTTCCCCTTCCCTAAAGGAGATACCTTTTGCTCAGACCTGCTTTGTCATATTGCAGAGTTCAAGATGTGCATCATACAGCTGTGTTAAGTAATTGCATCTCAGGTAGCCCTTTTCCCAGTCATGGTTAGTGTTTCTCAGAAAGAAGCTGTCAAAAGAGAAAGCAAGGTTGAACCTGCTCCCAGGACAGGAAAAAGGTATTACTACTGAACACAGAAGCAATTTGATTATGTAGATTAAGCATGGCTCAATCTATCATAATCACTGTAAAGAAGCCATTTAATTTTGTACCTGTTTGCATGAGTATTCATTACTGCCGATAAGCAGGTTAGCTGGGGAAAGATTTCTCAAGCAGAAATGTTGAGGCTTTGATACCAGTGAGGAGATGCAGATAAGAGCAGGAGAATGCCATGCAAATTAATTTAGGTAAACCTTTATGTACATATATACATATATGTATGTATTTTTAGAGGGGTAAAGAAGGCAGATCCATTGAGAACAGCACTGCAGACTTGTAACCAAGCCATCTCATTGTGGTGAGCAGGCGGGTGGTGGTACATGCTGGATGGATGCAGAGGTCTCCTGGTGCTTGGGAGGAAGGCTCTCGGAGCAATGGCATAGCAGCTCTGTGAAAGCATCTCCTCTGCCTGATCAAAGAGAGCAGAAATCCATGTACGTGTTTTCTCACCTTGTTGTTGCTTCATTTTAATTTAGGGGAGTCTAGAAACAGTCATTTAGCCACAAGTGAAAGAAGCAGGCTCTGGTACTCCAGGCTTCAGGTTGTTAGGCGTTGTCATATGATGGGAGTATCTTCATAATTAGTCTTGCATCTCTGAACTTCTCTTTGTTCATCTAAGAGGATGATGATATAGGAAGTACTCCCTTCAAATAGGTTTTTGGTGCATCTCTTCAGAAAATAAGCTTTCCTTCGGTTTATTTTTCCTTTCCTCTGAACATTCAACTTTGGTAATGATGTCTGGCTTTAATTCTTTAAATAGAAACCTATAATTGTACCACAATAAGCTGGTCACTTAATAGGGCTGTAATCTTGTTCACCGATGAAAAGTAGCCATCCTTTGTTTCCCAGTAGCCTAATAAATGGTACACAATGTACACAGGAGCTAGTCAGGGACTCTTGATAATTTACAATCAGCAAATTGGCTTGCTTCGCTGGAATTAATTTAGCCGATACAAATTATTTCGGGAAGTGATTCATTGCCATTTTAAAGCACTAATTAATTTGGATGACTTATGAACATTAAAAATGAAACCTCCTTTGTCATTCCCAAATAACTAAATGCTTATTCAGTGTCATTCTTAAGCAACTTGTATTGACTGTAACTACATCTCTTGTAGCTTGAAATATGAATTCCAGTGGGATTTTTGAGGGAAAACAAGTGTAATACTTGATTTTTTTAAAAAAAATTTTTTGTGTGTGTGCTGCTTTGCTGCAATTTTCAAGTCTCAAAATTGGTGAAGATTCTGACTTCCAGCTTCAGCTCAGTGGTGTTCTATTTTTGCAGCATCCTCAACTAGTTGTTCAAGTGTTGGTTAAGATATACCTGGGTAGTAATCTAAAGCTTATGAGATAAATGCCTGCCTGGAGTGATCAGACCCAAGCTGTCCCTTACCTGCCTCTGATACCAGCTGTGGCACAGGTAGCAGCATGAGTAGCTCTAACCACAGTACTTTCGGGGAGGGCACCTGCTGTTTTCTGATTCATCCTTTCTTTCCTAGACGAGGGCTAGCCTGTACCGTTTGTGTGCAGCATCTCCCAAACTGGTATTCATACACGTTATTCTCCAGTGCAGTGTCACACTACTGCTTTATCATGGAAATACGATTGTCTTCATCTTCTTTCTCGTGATTGAAATGCACAGCAGTTTATGGGAAGCGGGGAATGATCAGCTTTTAAAAAAAGCAAGATGTGACTTTGATCAGGTTTATTCTACTGTTTTTTCTTCCCTGCCTGAAAATCTTCAAAGATTTTTCTTCCTCCTGTGGAAGCTGTCTAAGCCCTGTAGCACGTGTGCTATGAAGCTCACAGCTGTCTGTGTGATGGCTTCACACTCCTCTTGACATGCCCTCTGCTCTCTGGCCATTGGCAATGCTTTAAACAAGAAGTGTTTTCTTTGCCTTTTTTTTTTTTTTTTACTTCGCTGCTTCACACTTTCCTTAGTAGTAAATGTATTTTATTTCTCTTTCATCCTACCTTTTTCATGTTTATTGCTCCCTTACTCAATTGAAAATCTCAAATCCTTATTAAAAATGAGTGAAACCCAGAATATCAAAAAATATATCATGCTTGATATTTTTCCCAAAAAATTTTAGTGTTACCTATGTATACCAGCACGACTATTTTATATGCTGCTTGAAAACTATTTTCATATGCAGAATAAATTTTTTACCTTGCTGAAAAAGATGTTGCAAGTTCAGTATGTATGCTCCTTTGTGCTGAACATGCTCGTGTACTTTCGTTGCCCCTATCTCTTCAAGTGCTTATTTTGGGCTCTATTTTTTCTGTGGCTAAGGAGAATTAATTAAAAATACTCAGGTGACTAACAATATTTTATTTCCCATCACAACCCTTGGAGTCCAGCCACAGAACTTTGGGGGGGGGGGGGGGGGCGGAGAAAGAAGAAATAATCAGACAGTTCACGCATTATATTGAAATCTGTGTGTTGAAACTTTGGTCCATATGAAAGACCATCTTGATAATGTGATTATGCAAATGACAGGCTTTAGGAGAAAGTGTTTAATTTTGAGTCTTCTGTAGAAGAAGAATAATATTGGTAAATGTTCTTTTTTTTGTATTGCCTTCTCCCCAGTTGCAGAACACCCTCTGAGCTTCCTCCAGGTCAGGGCAGTGGAGTGTGGGCAGGGGTGAAAGGAGCTGGGTGATCCCCTGGTAACTCCGATCTCTGTCCACTGTGCTCCTCCTGTCCGGGGTGGGGAAGTGTATCGCACTGTTTATTTTGCTGTTTTGGGGCTCAAGGTGGCATGCCAGCGGGTGGCTGATACATCAGCACCTATGTTAACTCTTCCTTTCTGAAATGCAGAGCAGCTGGCCGAGCCACCGCTGTGAACAGAGGGGATGAGTCTGTAGCTTTTGTTCAGCTCTGGAAGTTCAGGTCCCCTGTGGTACTGCAGCACTCTGATATTCTCGCTTCTATTTTAAGAATAGCTTCTTCAAGAAATATAGAGGTGGCTTAGGCTTTTCTTCTTTTTTGGTTTTAACTTTACATTTGCAAACTTGGTTTCTCTCTCCTTCTGCAAGGTGAGGCATATATCTTTCTTTTCCCCTGCATAATCACAGAAAATTGCCAAGGAGTTGATGTTTTTTTGAAGTGAAGGCAGATCAAAGTCTCACATGTTTCTTGAATGAAGACAGCATTTACTCTTTCAGACTTTTACAGCTGATGTTTGCCTGCTGATGAGTCTCTCCTAATGCCAAGGCAAGTAGACAGCATGCTGTAGATAAGGAGGACTTCAGACCTATTAGAGTCATCTCTTTCCTAGAGCGAGTCAATGACACAGTAGTCGACATAACTCTGAGTGCTGTTGACATTGCAGTTCCAGTAGGTGATCCCAATGGTGCAGCTGTAGAGATAATGGATTGCAGTTCATTGCTGGTGGAAGCAGAGGTCCAAGCAGGCTCTTGTTGTTTCCTAGGCTTTAAAAAATAAGAGCATCCCAATGCAATCACAAATTGTATCGCAGTGATACACACTGTGAACTGGGGATGCAAAGAAGTCTCTCTGTGGCTGTCATTAAACTTCTAGGTGGATGTTTCTCTCCTGTTGGGACTCTGCTGCTTTAGTAACCATAAATTCTTTATTCAAGTATGGGTTTCATAACAGATGAACCCTAGTCAGGATTTCACCTGGAACCTGGACTTCATTCCTGACTCTGTCCCCAACTCCCTACTGAACCATAATGTTACAAGGTACAGGCTGAAGTGCAGCAGTATGTGTCATGTGGCCCTTTGGGTAAACTATGTCCCAAACAGTACAACCTAATAGAAAATTAATTGTACTAGGGTGATACTCACGGTTACCCTTATGCTGTGTATTGAAGTGGAGAGAGAAAAAGAGCAGATTTGTATTTAGAGAGCATTTGCTTTTAGAATTAAATAGTTGAACAACTCTTTTCCCTTCTCACCCAACCTCTGCAGTGTTGTTGTTGGGCCCCTTGGTCTGAACTCTGATACAGAAACCTGCTGGGTTCTAGAGACACAGATTACTTTATTGGGCTGTTGTACAGTTTAGGGGTTGGTTGGGGTTTTTTTAGATGGTGCTTGGAAGCCTACTTCATGTGAGTTGTAAGCTCTTATCTTTCCATGCTTGTTCTTAGTGTTGTGCCTCACCAGCATTTCCCCCTTTATTGCCCTGGGAATTGGGGGCGGCAGGCGTGATCTTTCTCTTCCCTGACAACTTTTAGCCTTTGGGCAGGAAGGCTAATCCCTAGTATTTTCGGGGGGGATTATTATGTATAGTGTAGTGTCCTGGAGCAGAGCCCTGTGAAACCAGTAATGCGTTGTAGGATCCAGGCAAGT
The DNA here is from genome assembly GCF_023634085.1 of Falco cherrug. Lineage (NCBI taxonomy): Eukaryota > Metazoa > Chordata > Aves > Falconiformes > Falconidae > Falco > Falco cherrug. The sequence goes on along the minus strand of NC_073708.1, from coordinate 5,729,162 downwards.
TTTGTGGGTACTGAGCCAACATCTATTGCCTGATCTCAAGTTCCAACTAAAGCTGGTCTCCTCTGAGTCAGAGCATCTCCTGTGCGAGCAGCCTTTGCTTTACTTTTCCACTGCTAGGTTCATGCTGGCTTTTGGGTTTTTAAGTGCCATCTGTCTGCTCAAGTCCCTGGTTGGCACGAAGTGCCAGTGAGATGAGGTCTGAACGCTCATAGCTAACCTCAGTGAGTCGGGCAGTATTCAGTGTTTTGTCAAGCAGATGAAGGGGGTCGTTTCAGGTAGAAGCTGCAGGGATAAAGCTGCGTTTCTCAACACTTACTGCTGAAGGAGGACTCTGGTTTCAGACCAGCAAGAGCTAAGTGAGAGAGAGTAAGGTAGGTTTTGAAAAGCCATTGGCATTGGGCTAACCACTGCCTTTGAAGTCTGCTTCAGTGCAGCAGCAGAATTCCCACGTCAAGGGTGTTTGAAACCCTTGCTGCTGGTGGTCTGCTGTCACTGCTGTTTGAAGGTGGGTTTATAACCTCATTCCCTCTAACAAGTGGCACTGCCTCAGTTACAGTCAAAGCAACCTCACAATTTTGTCTTTTTTTCTCTTTCTCCGTATTCTTCAGCGTATCTATTGATGGCAAGGCCTGCCAGGCCACCACCATTCAGTAGTCACAGCTCATGAGCTGCATCAACCTTTTGCTCTAACGCTCCTAATTAAGCAATTTTAATGGCAGGATTTAATGTTTTACAGAGTCTAAATGAAGTGGAAAAATATGAACTGGGTTGGCTTTTTTTTCCAGCACAAGATTTTGATCAGATAATTTAACCTCTGGGTGAAATGGAAGTAGAAGCATTTATGCACAGGTGGTTTTCTCTGCAAAAACATTACTTTATGTAGGTCTCTGCATTAATATTGTTACTGCTTGGCTTTGGGCAACTGCTCTGAAGTTTTTCATATGTTTCCTGCCCTTCTGTTATCAGTAACAAAATCCCAGAGCATTTTGAAACCCAGTAACTTGTGACCAGCTTAATGCCAGTTATGTTGCAAGCTAGTAAAGCAAGAATTAAGGCTTTTATGATACTCTTTGTAAAAACAACTGCTCAGACTGGTTTTCCAACAGCAACACAGATTTGTATCTTTTAACCTATTTAAATAAGACTTAGTTTCCTTTTTGTGGTGTCCTGATCTATTTCTAGCTAATGATGGATGAGCTAGCTATGTGCACAGAGTGAAAATAGTCACTCCTTAGAAAGCAATCTCGTGTCTGAATTGAAACTACCTGGATATGTAATTAGGATATGTAATTATTTTATATAGAATACACAGAAATTATAATAATCACTCTTTCTGAAGAAAGAGAAAGCCAGTATGGCAGGAAAGTTATGTTTAGTGATTTAATGAGTACCTTTTAGACAGAAATGATACTGTTAAATTTGGGGTTGTGCGGCTGAAAAGAGTTGCATTCGCTCTTGCACAAAGTGTTTTGAATTCTGCGAGGGAAGCGCTGTTCCAAACAGTTACATCTTTTATATGTTATTGTTATATCATAATCACTTCTGAAGCTCTTATCTAGTTGCTAAAGCTGGAGAGAAGTGAGCTGTTTGCAGTACAAGATTTTCTGGTTTTACTTCAGTATGTCTGAAGTGAATATTAAGTTAAGCAAAGAGGTATAGCTGGGGCAGCCTGGGGAGCTGGTAGATGAGACAGTGCATTGTTTCCCGTTTATAATAATGAGAGATACTAGAGGGAAGATAAGCAATATTACATATACTGGGAAGAAAGATTGGTTCAGATCTATTAAATAATAAAAAAAAAAGTTCATTTTGCCTGTAATCTGCAGATAGCACATAAATTAACTGCAGCAGAAGCTGCTTCTCTCCCCGCTACCTGCGCTGGCAGAAGCTCAGCATCACTAGCCAAGTCTCCAAATGTAAATCAGGCATACATGATTTTTTTTTTCTTCCAAGGAAGACCTTCTACAAAGCAGACTGCTCTGTCCAGGTTTCTTCCAACCAACAAGTAATAGCAAGCCAGTCTAGGCTGGGGAGTATGTGCTTGCAGGATGTCTTGACTTGTTTAGAGTGAAATATCCTTGATTAAAATAGGAGGTTAATAGTGCTTCTCTATGTGCCTTGCTTCACAACTGGCATATTAGCTCTAGCATTTGAAAAGATAAATTTGGGCCAGCAGGAGTAAGAAAAAAGAGAGAGGGAGGGGAAAAGAGCTGGCAGTAAAATAGAAATGTCTTTGTTTAGTACAAAGATTCATCTCACTGTCAGCTTTCTGTTTTTGTTAGGTTCACACTTGGCTTGACAATGCGAAAGAAGAAATTTAAATGGTTAGGAAATGCATGAAAATCCAGAGTAAAACAGGAGTTAGCAGCTTGTGAAACTTTTATTCTAGTATTACAGCAGGCAGCAGCCTGCACTGGGAACTTGGGTGGGTTTTTGTTTCAAAACTTAAGAATATATATTTACCTTGCCAAAAGTAAGTAAAGATCTACACTGAAAAATCACTTTGCTGATGCTCATATGTTTGTATAAGAAAAATACCACTTCAGAGATTTCTTTTGAGTAAATGTTTGGCTAGATGTATGGTTACAGGGTGAAGGGGTGCAGTTTGGCTACGGCTTTCCTGTTGTATCCTTGAATGCAAAATCAAACCTTGGCCACCCTCTGCAGTGATCCCTTTTCTTCCCATCATAAGGTTCTTTGGTTTTTTTGGTTTTGTGTTTTTTTGTGTTTTTTTTTTCCTCCAAGAGCAGAGCTGTCTGAGTGCAGAAGCAGGGACAAGAACAGTCTCCTCGTAAGCCCACCACAATCACTCAGTCTTTGGGTTATGCTATTCATTGTAATCCTGGGAATTACCCATTCTAGAGTGGGGAGAGAAGCTATGAAAACTCATTTTTGTACAGATTTTTGAAGTTTCCATTGTTTCCCTTTGCGAGCAATGTTGAGGTTTATGATGTAGACACAAGTGTATTCTTGGCCTGGTTGGGACTTCTGTGTTAATTTCAGGTAAAATATGAATATGGAATTTGAGCCTAGCTCACTACAAATCAAAGTTGAAGTAATGGATGTGATGCATGCCAAGCCCCATCATCTCAGTCTATCCTTATTCAGAGAAATGCATACTGTCTATGTGCCATGTGCGGCTTTTTTTTTTTTAGAGGCCATTTTTTATACTATCACTTATTTCTTCCTTGAAAGCTATAGCTAGGGCAGTAGATGATCATGAACTCTTCACAGGAGCTGTTCTGTTCATGATTGTAGCAGTACACATGGGTTTGTGACAAGAAATGTCATGTGTGGTCCTTACAGAGAACAGTTGGTTTTATTTTCTTGTATTCCACTGTATTTTTGTCTTGTATTTCTCACTATCTCTGCTCTGAAATGTTTGAGGCATCATCAGGCTGAGAGAAAAGCAGGGGGTACCTGCTGCACACTCCAGCTTCAGCTTTGTGGCATCTGAGGAGTAAGTCAAAAGCAGCATCTCTTCAGAAGGAGTATCTAAAATCGAGGGAGAATGAAGCAGGTTAGCTTAAAAAAAATTAAAAAAAAATTTTAAAAAAATCAAATGTCTGTCTGTCTCTCCTCACCCTTTGTCAGCAGAGCACAGGTTTGTATTCCAGTATTTATGTAGCTGAAGGATATTATAAAATCAGAAGTACTGTGTTGCAATACAGGGGGTTTTGTTCACTCCTATAATCCCAGTAGGAAAATGACATGGTTTTCTTTCTTTATATACTTGAGTCTTTTTAAACTTCCTTTCTTGCTATTAGTGCCGTTGGTAGCTTAATGGATTTCTTGATTGTTGAGCTCTTCTTTTTGATACAGTATTGTTAGTCTTTGCATGCGTTCAAAATGACAGGGAGTGTTAAAAACACTCATTTCAATTTGAGGTATCTAGAGATAATTTTTTTATACCCACTGTGTGAAAATAACTTGAACAGTAGCAGAATTATCCATTGTAAGAGAGATGATTTTGCTTGTGAATTGGGTTTAAAGATAAAATCTGCCTGCTTCCTGAGTTGTGGATTTCCTATTCATTGCTCTGTTAAGATTAATCGGGAGCAAGACTTAATCCAGAACAAAGATGATTGAATTGTCCTTAAACAGCGATGTAGAACATTACCCAGATCTCACTTTATTGAAAGCCTTTTTCGGTCTTGCAGTGCTGACAGATCACAAGTGTATGAGAGCTGCTTGTGAGTACGTCACATGAAGAAGGATGCTTTTTCCTCATTTGCTGGCTCATTAAAAAGTACAATGCTTTCTGTTTTTTGAGAATTAAGTTCTTAGGAGGTGTTGTATGGAATGGGTCAAATCTGTGTAGTATATTAACTAGAAATGATTTTGGCGTGCAGTAAGAAGGGTTCACTCTACCTGCAAAAGCCTCTGGTGGCTTGAAGGTCTGCCGTTAAATGAGCTGCTGCTGGGTTTGTGGAGTGGCCAGGATGGAAAATTAAGTACCATGACGCAGCTTTGTTTCTTCTTTCGGAACCCAGAGAAGGACTAGCTCAGGCTTCAGCAACCCAAGCCCATCGGGCAGCGTATTCAATCCACCACTCCCGTTTGCTGCCACCAGCCCCAAATGTTCGCTGCCAGTGATGCTAACAACAAAACCATGGTTTTAAGAATTAAAGTTGGGGCTTTTTTTAATCTGTTTTCCAGCAGGAAGCATGTAGAGCCATCAGGTTGTCCTAAATCCCCCATTACAGCATAGAAAGGAGTATGGGTGTCATCTGGTTCTTGCCTTTTTGGAGGGCCAAGGAGAGAGCATGGGGGGAAGCATCTAATTCAAGGATTTCCAGGCTGTGACCTGTGACGTGTGAGCTTGACAGCCCTTCAGTTAATTTCAGGACTACTGATCACAGCCTGCTCTCAGGTAGCAATGTTTGGGAGCTGGCAATACTTCAGATGGCAATACTTATTTCAGATGGCAATACTTATTTAGAATTATAAGAAAAAAAAAAAAGATGGGGGGGAGCAGCTTGCTGTGTAATGGCCTTGCTGTAAGGACACTGGCAGGCAGCACACCGTTGGCAAGCTGTTCCCCGGAGTTTAGGAGCATATTCAAGGCCAGGAGATTTAGGGACTTATTAATGGCACTGCAGCTTCAGGCCCTGCTGTTAGCTGGCAGTCACGGAGCAAGTAAGAAGGGAGCCGGCAGTGCCACGTTTAAAGCTGTTGGGCATGCATATGTGCCCTGTGCAGCATCTCTTGCAGCATCTTTCTTCTGTCTTTGACCTTCTGAGTTAAACTTTCCCAGTTAATGGTATTTTACTATTATTTGAATCCTCTTTTCTTCAGCTTATTTGCATGCGTTACATCATGTTTCATTTAGGATTTGATACAGTGAGAAGCCCGGGAGAAAAGACAGTGTTAGAAAAGGCTGTTTTAATCATGAAATTTTGTAGGACTGGAAGCTGCTGGGACCATTTGGGACCAGACGTGGGCAAAAGAAATATGTTTTGTCCACCGTTGCAGTCTTCCCAGAGCAAAGTGGAGGTCTCTGTCTGCTTTAGGTGAGCCAACTAAACCGGATCGTTCCCCTCCATACATGTGCATGATCCCGTAATGTGCTGAGACAGCTGCCCAGCTGCAGTGGCCCACCGCGTGGGGACAGCCCTTGGACAGGGTTTTGTCTGCAGCATCCAGAGCTAAGTATAATTGCCAAGAGTTAATCCAGCTCAGTAGTTTAAAGCAAGACTGTAATCATAGTTTATTGGTTTTGTATTAAAATGTTGGGGTTTTTTTAAGTTCTCATTAGGTTTAGCAAGCTGGCTGTGGAGGTGATTACATTCTGGTTGGAGAGATGTGCATGGGTGGAGCAGGGCTGCATGTCCTGAGGTTCCCCTGCCCTCTCAATTCTTCTTGCTGCTTCAAGGAAGAGTCATTTGCCGTAAAGCCAGGTTTGCAGCTTTGATTGAAAATGACTGTGCAAAACCCCATCAAAGCCATGCATGCCCCAGAGTAATTTAAAAAAATAATAAATCTAAAAGGCACCTTGAAGTGTGTGAGCTCCCTGGATGCCAGGGGCCATTGCCTGTAGTTTGCTGGTGTCCCCAAGCAGGACCTAGTAAATCTTTGGCTGCACGAAGAGCCCAGGAAAAAGAAGGGAAGAAAGGGAAAAAGGATGAAATTATTCTCTGTGGTTTGGGACGATTATTAAGTGCTGGCCCGGTGCCTGATGACTGTCACTGGCTTGCAGAAGTGAGAGAGAGCTCGGAGAGGTGGCTGCAACTGTATAGCTGAGAAGTTGTGCTTTTAATTGCTAATTAGAGTTACCATTCGCATTTGGAGTTTTCCTTTTTAAAGAATTACATTATATTACACAAGAAACTGCTAGTATTATTTATTTATAGCACGACCAAACAGGCAACTTGCTCTTGCTGCTTTGCTGGTATATCTGTATTTCACCTATTGCCTACTTTTGCTTTCCCATCTGGTTTTTTTATGACTTCTGTCATGACAGCCCTTGTTCTTCTAGTCCTTGACTCCCCTCCCATGCAGACATACAATCTTGTAACGTTTTTCCTTTTTGTCTTCATAAACAATAGGCAGGCAGTCTAATAGTGCAAGCCCAAAGTCAAGGGAGCTTTGCAGATTCAGCTTGACAGCTCCTCTCTCTGAATTATTTAAAGGCCATAAACAAAAGAAAGCCCATCTAGAGCTTCAGGTGACTTCTCATCCAGTATTGCAGAGAATGCCTGATAGGCGAGTCCCACTAATTTTGCCCATTCTAATCTATGTGATTTAGTAGAATAGCGAATGCAATTAGAATTCAGGGGCTACCTCCTGGTATTCCTTAGGGGAGGGTAAGGTGAAGGAGAGAGGTGAGTGAGCGAGTTTGGGGAGTGGGGAAAGTGGAAGGTGAATGAAAGAATAGGGAGTTTCTCTCTAGTAAAAATTATATGTAGAGCTCAGATATTTTTTTCCCCTCTCACAATCAATGAACTTGTCTAAAGACATCCTTCATTTTTCTTCTGACTTTAATCTTAGTCCTTGGTGGGGTTTTTAGTTGTTTTTCTTTTCTACATCCTTTGTTTTTAAATGTAAAATGCTTTTCAACAGCTGAATGACCCAGTGATTTCTGATTTCTCAGGTGCATTTTTGTTGCTGGTTTCACTCATCCTTCCGGATTCGAGGGTGTTTTAGATGGATGGGATTAGGGAAGCAGGCAGCAGAGCACAATTGAGTCTTCTAGATGATGCAAAGTTCATTATTATCTTTTGAATAGTTCATTCTGCAGAACGAAGTAGGGAAGATGTCATGCTTTGCATTTATTGTACTAAAGCTATAAAGCTGTACTCTCATCATTCTTAATACCAAAGGCATAGCTGTCTTCTCTTCCCACTCCCTTCTCCCCCGAGATAAATGCAATGGGGAAAGCATCAGTAGTAGGATATTAGAGAAGCAACCTCATACATGTCACCTGCACTCTGTATGTTTTTTTTAATGAAGTTCTTCACCTTTTATGTACAGTCAGACCTTATTAAAATTCCATTTACTGTACTGTCTTTTTCAATACCAGCTATAAAATTTGGTAATCAAAGCTGATATTTTGCAGTGTGGCCTTACTTTGAAAACTGACCTGCAGAAATGGCTTGTGGGCTTCAGTGTATCTGCTTTCAGAGATTCCATCATCTTCCAGTTTACAAATGAAAGATTGCTCTCTTCCAAACAGCCTTGCAGACCTGCCCCAGCTCAAAGTCCAGTTCAGCTCCCTTTTGCATATGGTCATAACAAATTTACAAAGACTATGCTAACTGCAAGCCAGGCCAGCTTTAGAGCTGTTCTTGGCTGTAGATGAAGAGGAGATTGTTCTGCTGGCTGGAGGAGGATGCTCTGCTCTGCGGCCCCATCCTTACCTGTGCTACCCTGTACCACAGGAACAGAAGACAGGAAACAGTTAACCCTATGACTTTATGCAGGGAGAAGATTTAAATATAGCTGGGGTTTTGTGTAGTTACTGCTCAAGAGTAAACTTCTGTTTGTGACTTTAAACGCAGTTTTGGGTATCCTCAGAACCTGCTGCTTGCAGGTATAGGCTCTTGCTATATTTCATTGCCAATCTCAAGTTTATCAACATCTCTTCTCCTTCATAATTTTCCTGCATGCCTGGCTAGTGAAAATATTTGCCCACTGCACTTGGGGCAGTTTTGAAACAATAATTTGAGGAGATGGCTCTTCTTATTTCTCAGGACTAGAGAAGGCAGTGTGGTTTGGTACAGCTTGCCTAGCCTTGTCTGCCTTGTGGGAGGATTCAGGTGTGTAATGCTGTGCTTGATCCTGTTACAGCATTAGCTGAATTGAATGCTGAAGGAGAGGCAGCAGGTTATGATCCTTTCAAGATTAATGGAAACTTTAGTTTTACCTTAATTAAACTTCCATTCCTTATATCGAAGTCCTCTTTCCCAAATCGGTGTATGTTATAAATAGCATTAGTATAGGTATGAAGCTTATATGCATGCTAATGTTTGTGCCCTGATTTTTCTCTGCAAGAAACAGTTTGTCTCTTCTGTTATCTCATGGGGTCCTGGTGATTTCACTTCTGTGGCACATGTCACATAGAAAATACAAGAACTATGTTTCCTGTAGTAGCTTATGCAGCTACGAGCTGGGCCACCTTGCAGGCAGGTACCCTTCCCTCTTCTGTTCTTACCACTGAGCAGCTTGCAGCCCTTTGGGTGGAAGTAGCCTCTAGGGGATGAGATATTTTTGCTCTCCTGCTGTGCTTCCCTTCCCCTTCCTGTAGCTCTGCTCACCCTGCAGATGTGTAATCCCCCACCCTCCCTGCCTGCAGCCTCTGCTGGAGATGCAGCATCCTTACATGCTGTCATTTCCCCCCCTCCCCCAGACAGCATCCTCAGCGCTGACACTTAGACCCGTGACTCTGTTCTTGTTGCTATTAAATACACTATTCCTGGCTTAAAGGGAAACAAAAGCTTTGATTTCCGTGGGTGCCGGGCTTTTGGCCCATCCAGTAACACAGTTCGAAGGCTTGCATTGTGTCAGGCCAGTCTTAAAGGTGGAAATTATTTTTGTTAGGACGATGCAAAGAAGTTAAAATTGGCAGGAGATGCAATGGATGAGGTGTATTGGGTTTGTGCGGCTAGGGTTTGGTAGAGGGGGCTGTAGAGGTGGCTTCTGTGAGCAGATAGCAGAGGCTTCCACGCCCAGTGGGGCTAATGCCAGCTGGCTTCAAGGCAGGCCAGCCGCTGGCCAAGGCTGAGCCCATCGGCGGTGGCAGCACCCCTGGGATGGCACATTTAAGAAATAGAGAAAGAAAACTGCATGTTCAACAGGAATGAGAATGTGAGAGCAGCAGCGCTGCAGGCACCCAGGTCAGGGCAGGAGGAGGCCGGGGGGGCTCCAGGCACTGGAGCAGAGATTCCTGGGCAGCCCGTGGTGAAGCCCCCAGCCCATGGGGGGGCAGATCCCCCCCTTCCCCAGAGCAGGGGGTGCCCGAAGGAGCCCTGATCCATGGGCAGCTATGCTGGCACAGCTCCTGGCCGGGCCCATCGGGAAAGAAGCCCGTGCTGGGGGCAGTTCTGACCCCACGGGGGCCCAGGCTGGAGCCGGCTGTGCCCAGGGGGCTGCACCCCGCGGGGGGGACCCAGGCTGGGGCAGTATGAAAGAGCTGCTGCCCCTGGGAAGGGCCTGCATTGGAGGGGTTTGTGGAGTCTGGGGTCCTGTGGGAGGGACCACCTGCTGGGGAGGAGGGGGAGGAGGCAGGCAGTGTGTGGTGTACTGACCCCAGCCCCCATTCCCTGTCCCCCTGCACCCCTGTGGGTGAGCAGATAGAGAATTTGCGAGTAAAGTGGAGCACAGGAAGAAGGGAGGAGCAAGGAGATGGTGTTTGAAGATTTGGGGATTATTTCTCTTTACTGTAGTCTGACTTCTCAGAGGCAATACGTTAAATTTTGTAGCATGTTTTGCCCGTGATGGTAATTGGTGAGTGGTCTCTCTCTGCCCTTACCTTGATCCATGAGCCTTCAGTTACATTTTCTCTCCCCTGTCCGGCTGACGGGGGTGACAGACCAGCTTCGGTGGGCACCTGGCATCCAGCCAGGACCAACCCACCACACTAGATGTTGTCCAGACAGCAGGTGACAGCTCCTTGCCCCAAACCGTTGACAGCCAAACAGTATAAAATGAACAATAGCAGAGTATGAATGCATTATCAGTTTTAAATAAATTGATTTCCTCGGTCCATCAGACATTTCATGAGTTCCTGCCAAAGTGTTCCCCTCTTGCTGACCCAGCCAGCCTGACTCGGCTTGGCTCCCTTCATCATTCCTGACATCTCCTATGATTAACCTGTTCTCCTGTATTGATTGCCACCATCTGTGGTTGTAATGGATTAATTGTTCTTCCACTTTTGCTTTGAGGGGATGGTTTCATGTGAAGGGTTTAGTAAGGCTTTTCTTCCCACCCTGTCCCACTAGCACTGGCCAGGAGGTGTTCCCACCAGTTACACAGTTGCAAGACCTCTTTCTCTAGAGGTTAGTTCAGGGTTTTATCTGCCCTGTCTTAAGCCTATGGTAGCTTCAATACCTTAATAATAGCCAAGCCTTTTTCTTTCTTGCTTTAATTAGGTGAATTCCGTGTTATTTAATCTTCTGCGTGCCCTGTCTCAGACTGGGAGCCATGCAGGAGCCGTCGACTTTGTGATTATTGTCTCATAAGCAACTCTGTGCATCCTTCTGCTTGGAGAAGGAAGGCTTTGCATCCTACCGTCATGAGACAGACTTTGTGTCTGTACTCGGGTCCCTTAATCATAGAGATCCAGTTGCCAAAGGTGTTGAAGAGATGAGCTCTCTGGGTTTCAGTGAGAACTTGCAAAAATCCATCCAGCTTTGCCGAGAGGTGTGCACTTGGGTTAAAGGGACTGGCAGCGGGCATCATCATCAGGGTCTGAAACGTTTCATCACATGGTAATTGGGAAACATAAAGTGTTTCCACAGCATGTAATTTGCATACAGAGCAGAACTCATGATTTTTGGAAAAATTGAGGATGAACTTGTTCCAGTATGAGCTGTTGGACCGAATTCTAGATGGCTGCCAGGCACTATCAAAAGAGCCATCCCTGATGCTTTGGGCAAACAAATTTGGCTGTCAGCTGTACCCTTAGTCCCAAAACCAGTGTTTTTCTGTACCAAATGGGGAAAGCAAACAAAACTGCTGGATCTAGAACTCCCCTAAGTTGAGGGCACAAGGGAGCATGTCCTCAAACAGAGCTGCTGCAATAGTGTGGGTGCCACCATTGTCTGGGGCCACTGTGGGGGTTGTCACCTGGGTGTGGGAAGGAAAGAGGAGATGGCAAGATGGGCTCTGTGTGGCCTGAAGACTGGTTAAACTATGGGTTTGTAGAAAAGTGAGGATACTGGGACACCTGATATTTTCCAAGATTCATGACTGTTCAGCATGTTGTGAGCATACTCGGCGTCAGTCGGGAATTTCTTGCTCTTCTCCCATGCTCCTGGCATGGGAACCTGGTGTGAAACTCGCCAAGGATTGGATGAGTTGTTGGAGCCCTTGAGGAGACACTCAGTGTAGATCTAGGACCTATGACTGCTGGGCAAGTGTCCAGCATCCCATGAGCTTACATGTGTGCATAGTGTGAACTGTGGGGTGGAAAGGGTCATTAAGTGTTCATCAAAACCTTGGGCTTTAGCTGGGTATCGAGTTGGACCCAGCGCATTCAGCTTCACCTGGCAGGCTGCTGCAGTTTAGGGTTGATTTTTAGCATACTTGACAGCAGTGGTTTGTGCCCCTAGTCTGTTTGGGAGAGGATCACAGCTGGAACAGATTTCTCATCAGCAAATAAGTAAATAGTGCAGTTCAGAAAAGGAATGTTTATTAGGAGAGTTAAATCTCAGTGGTATTTCTCCTTGCTTTCTCTCTTCAGCACCTCATTGTGAACATCTGGATTAACCTTGGGCAAATCCACTGAGTGTGTTGCCTCGGTTTCCCCACATGTCAAAGCAGGATAATACTCAGCTACCTTACCAGAGCATTTGTTACACTTAATTAATGTTGTAATGTGTCTTTGGTTCCTCTGATAAAATGTGCTGGGCGAATGCTAAGTTGTTTTTACTGATTGGATTGTTAATTAAATGTGCACATATAAATGATTTGTTGGCATTAGAGAGCTAAGACTTAATAATTTAAAATATTAATGCCAAGGTGGTTGGGTCAGTTTTAAGCCTGTATCATTCTGCTATTTAGAGACTGAAAGTAATGGCACTGGGAGAGGAAGGGAAGCAGGAGCTGGCCCAGCTAACAGCTTATTTTGTGATATTTCTATTTGGGGACTGGTTTGATAACAGGATCCAGATTCCAGTGCCTGGCCCAGGGAAACCACTGGCAGCATCAACAGCACGCTGAGAGCTTCGTAGAGCACAGGAGATGCATCACCTAGCAGTGATCCCTCTTGGCCCAACTTAGAAACAGTTTGTCGGCCTTCGGAGGAGCGTGCATCAGTTCAGGACAGCAGCTGATGTGTGGTATTCACTCTTGTGTATCAGGAAAAAGCATGAAAGAAAGGTTATCCGGGGCATGTGTGCGCCTGCAAGGCTGCTGACTTGGATCACCTTCTCCTGTTCAAAGCTCCTGACCCAGCAGTGGTTTTTTCCCACAAAATAACATGGTGTTTCAGTGTCTAACCTTAAGACTTCTACCTCCTTATATTCATCTATCCTCTGTTCTTTATCTAGGCCGATGTTTCTGAGGTGGATGTGGGAATGAGCTGCAGCTGACAGCCAGGCAGGGACCAGAGGAACAGATATGTCATCCTAGTGCAGTAATGAGTTTGAGGACCTAGAAGAACAGAGCTAAAAAGGGAAGGCAGCCTGTGGGAGCAGATATGGTTGGTTGATCGGCTACTGGGACCAGAGAGGAAGGTTAACTGTTCTGAACCCAAGGAAGTTGTGCACATTGGTGTGGGTGCTAGTATGTTGGAGGCAAAGGCGTTGCAAAGAAATGAAAATTGTTCTGTAAGTAGGATTTTCAAAGGTGGATTCACAAGGGGAGGGAAGGGAAGGTGGGAAGATGTACATGGTGCTGTGGAAGAGGCAGTTGAAATTCAAGAACAGAGTGCTGGAAGCAGGGTTTGATGAGAGATACCATGCAAGGGACAATGATCTCACAGATACAAAAGCCCTAAAGGGTATATGGGACAGATGGTCTGGGAAAGATGAAAAGCGTTCTTGCACAAACTAGGGAATTGCTGATTTAAGTGTGAAGAAGATTTGAAAGAGGGAACTGAGCAACTGAGGAGTGTTGGATACAGTTGAGCTGGAAGAGAAAGCACTGACCTGGCAAAAAGGAGAAGGAAGAAGAGAGAGGGTAAGAGGGATGGGAGAAACACATTGAAAGTGAAAGGAAGAGACATAAGACAAGCAGCTAAACATGAAGCAGGGCTTAAACTGGAGTTTGCCCTTCACAGTAGGGCAAGGAATATGTTGTAAATTAGAGGACTGAGGAGGTGTGGGAAAGGATGGTTTTTAGCTTCTCAGGAGTTTCCCAGCTGCATCTGTTCCTTCCCAGTGCAACATCAGGGAGTGGTGGTCCTTGCTGTGCTTCAGGACTGGGCTGTGTGGCACTCATGGTAGGCTGTGCTTGTAGGGTGGACTGTTTGTCTATTCTGGGGTAGTTTTGACTGAAGAGGCTTTTCATGTTCTGCTGATTTCTGTTTATGGCTCCAGTCCCCGATGGTTTGCCATTGGTCTGCACAAAATCACTACCTAAAACTACCAGCTTTAGGTCACATTTCTGAATACTGTCATGCAGATTGGTGGCCGTTACTTCAGATGGCTCATTTTGGTTTTGAGGCCGGTTCGGAAGAGAAGCGTAAGTGATAGCAATAGTAATGATACAACCCCAGGGCTTGGTTTTGCCACATACGGCACTGATGGGCAGGGCAACATGACCTTGGCTAGGGAGAGATTAAATTCATCACCTCCAGCATGATGTAATGACTGACTGCAAGAAAAAGTAGAAAAGAAAGGAGGAAAATGTATCAGCGGTAGAAATGCAGGTCTCTGACTGTGCAGTTGTCAAGGGACATACAGCACTGCATTATGTAAAATTGCCAAACGAATATTTGGGGAGCGTTAAGTATTAAGAGAATAGATGTTAAAAGCTGTTTTCACTAAACTAATGCCTAGCCATTTCCTGTGGTTTTGCAATATTGATGCTAATGTGTTGCATGTTTATGTATACGTTTTTTGTAGGCTTATTGCGAACTATATTTATATACTGCTGCTGCTTTGTTCAAGGCCTGGAGCATATTGTTTATGGGGAGCGTCTGAAATCCCAGGATATACGACCACAGGAACAAGTAGCTTTAGAGACCTTGTCACAGATAGATGGGCAGTGGAGCTCAATATTCCTACATATAAAGGAGGAGAAGACTTGCCCTTTGGGGGAGGGGGGTTAATGCCACCATAATTTGGTTTTAGCATATGTCTCCCTACCTTGCCTGATCGGGAGTGTGCAACAGCTGTTAGAGCTGTGTACTTCACTTTGCAGTAGATGCAGAATAATAAGTGTCTGATGAGTTATTCTCATCTTGAATTCTAAATAAATTAGGCGCTCATCAAAACCAGTTTTGTTCCAGAAAGACTAAATTATAGAGGCAGTCGCCTGTAATATAGCAACAATTCCTGAGGTGGAAATTTGCAGAGCTTTCTTTGCCCTCTTTCATCAGTCTCACTGGCCTCCATTTCCATCTTGAATTCAGAAGATGGTGCAAATTCGTGTCTGTGTGCAGCACCGCACGTGTGTACCTCTATTTTCTTCTAGCCTGGTCTTCAGTTGCCTTGTTGATCTCGTTTTCTTGAGAGCTACATGCTGAAAAGAAAGGTCATGCTAAGAAAAAGTGATTTCTCACTTGGCTGGGAGATAGCTTACTACTCATTTGAGTGTGTCACTGGAGCAAGCCTTGGACTGCCTTCCCCTGGGCACCCATGCTCTGTGAATACAGAGACCTGAGTATATATGATAGCAAATAAGCTTCCAGTTATACAGCATCTTCTTGTGCTGAGTTTGGTCTAAATAGAAGTAAAAAAATGCATTAAGTGTAAAATCCAAAAATGAGAAGACTGCTGCTTCAGGGAGCAGGAAAGAGGGATATATTCATGTATTGAGTGTCGCGGTTAGAAAATACCAGATGTGGAAGTGTCAGAAAACTTGATAAAAGCATCCCTGGTACAGAGATTAAAGTCTGGAATTGCAGAAAAATGAGGGGAGGGATTCAAGGAGTGTTGAATTTCTACCTGTGCATGTTTCCTAGCGAGACGTGCTTCATCTTGTGCAGAAGCTGCAAACTCTGCGTGATGTAGGATGATGAAAACACTAATTTGTTTGAAAGCTTTTTTTCCCCTTTATACTGTGTCCATGAATTCCTACGTGAGAAGAAACTATACATGTGTGCATGTGACCGTAGGCAAGTCTTTCTATGGAAAGCAAGGCAAAGGAGTGCTGTCATCTGTAAATCTGTGGGTTAATGTTTTAGGAAAATACCTTTATTATGCTCTGTGGGTGTAATTGTGCAGCATTTATAAACTTAAAAACCCAAAAGATTGTGTATTTGCGGCTGGATCTAGAAGGAAGCACAGGCGAGACCTTTTCCAGATATATTGAGCTGTTGCTTTGGGGGGGGGGGGGGGGTGGGGGGGGGTGTCCAGATAAGCCTGAGGAGGCTTTATCTCTGTGTGTACAAAGGAATTACCTTCAGAATGCGATAAAAATACAGTTTCTAAGGATTAAAAGACACAGTTTAGGCATGTGTGTTCCATTCCAGGTTTCAAACAACAAGTCAGGTGTTGCCACTCCTGAAATGTGACATCTTTTATATGTAAGACCTTGTTCTTTAAAGTACTTGGTTTAAAGAAGTAATTAATTTTTGCTTGGGCCTGATGTTCGAAGTATACATAATAAATAATCCCTTAAAATTGTTCAAAATGGATTAACATTAGGTGAGTGTGATGGCATATAAGGCAAATTCTGGCACACAGAGAGGTAGAGGGTTGTGCACCACTTTAACAACCCCATCGTGCACCCCTCCGTTGCTAACAATTGTATCACAACAATGGAAATAAAAAGAACAGAATTCCATGTGCCGCACATCGTCCTGCTGGGAAGAGATCTAATCTAGCAGTTTAGCTTTTAAAAGCATCTTGATTTTTTGTACGCTGGAGGTTCATCGTGTTTCCTAGGTTAGAATTTGTAATTTTCTTTCAAAAACAAAAGCTGACTTGAGTCATACAACAAGAAAATAACTGAGTCTCAGGGGAATTGAGTGAAAAGCCGTTAGAATCTGCTAATTACAAGATGAAGAGCAGTCAAGCAGTGGTGGTCTGTTGGGGAACTGCTTTCACGTATTTTGATGTATGAAAAGACTTTGTGTGTGATGTCGATGGGAAAAGTTTTGGTGAAATATGTCTTGCAGATGGTCTGCAGCTCAGTCCTAAAAGCCAGCACCTAAGTAATAGCTGCCATCTTCAGTAAGGACTGAGTAGCTTTACTTAAAGGGCTTTCTGTACAAACACCACTAGATTTAGTTCAACTATATACTTTTATTCTGCCTATAAATAACATAAGGCAATGGCCACTTGAGTGCAGGCTTTCTCACCCAGTGTATTTTCCTATTGTATCAACAACTTTACTTAATTAGGCTCCTGTTCCTTTGAGTGAGTGTTCAGAGTTCGCTGGCAGCGAGTCCGTCTGCTTGAAAGGGAATTGCTGACGAACCAGCCATTCATTAGCAAAAATGTCTGCTGGGGTGGCGAGGTGAGTTGTTAATTTAAAATGAAAGCTTTAGGAATCCTAATTGTGAATCCATGGAACAAACCTAGCTGAAAATCCAGAAAATTTACACTTACCTCAGTGATGACTCTGCTGGAAGTTTGAATCATATATGACTTATTTGTGCAGAAAAGGGGCGTAAGAGGCACAAACTTTGTGGCCTGTAGTTATTTTAGAATATGGTGAAAGTCTGAAATATGATTTACAGTCCCTTGCATGAACACATGCATGTATAACCTGGAGACACATCTTGCTTCGCCACTGGCATCTTTACAATTCGAAGGGACAATTTCTTCAGCCTTTTGTGTTACTGCTGGTATCTGTGGAAGGTAGGATGGAGAGCAGAAGTAGGAAATAAGTCCGTGTTGTATCATTTCTCCTTTAGCCAAACTTTCTTCTTTCCTCAGCATGGGCCTTGCAGGGAAACACTGTTGGTTAAGTTTGTTTAAAGGGTTGTTTTGTCAGGTTAACAGCACCGAGAAGTGCTGCTGTATCTTTTATGTGTTGGCTTACATGGTCAAGGCTGTGATTGTTAGCTACCCACTGTAGTTCCCAACCTTCAAGTACTCTTGAGTCTCTTTTTGCAAAACTACTGCATTTATGAGCTACAAAAGTGTAGGTTATGTTCACATATAAATGTTCTGGTTGACAGTTTCGCTCCCAACAGGGGGACCGAGATGTTTCAAAGTCAGCATCCAGGCTCCTCCTCTTCTGTAGACCATGCTCCAGCTTTTCCCTCAGTGTGAGCTTCTGTATTTCACTTCAAGGACTGATACATGCGGGATAATGGAGGAGGCGTGGTTTTACAAAGGATTACATTAAAGGAAAAACAAACTGTCCAAGTGATTTGTGCTCATTTTGCCTATTTTGAGCCCCTTTGGGACAGGCTGTCTCTTTTGTGTCAGGAAAGAAGACAGTAAACACTCAGCTGTGATTTTGCCTGAGCCTTCTGATGGGGAGGGATGCTGAACTCCCGAAGCACTGTGGCTGCAGTCAGGTGTCCATGGTGACTCTTTAGAAGGGAAGAGGGATGGCTGGAGATGAGCCCTGCAGTTACTGGGAGGCTGGATTTACAGCTTAGCTAGAGGGTCTGTCTGGAATTTTCTCTTGCTCCATAGAGTTTGAGTCTGCTTGGGCATCAGTGTGTGTCCCTCCAAGGAGATGTGTGGGGTTTTAACAGCTATCTGGGGTGACATTAATTTAGTTCCCCCCCAACCCCCATGTTTTCTTGCACAAAGATATAAAGAAAGAGTGGAAGAGCTACAACCTCAGCTGTCTCTTACTCCCTATTGCACAGAAGCAGCACTGACAACTTTTCAGTTGTTCAGCTGGGTTTCCTCAAGCTTCGCGAAACACCCAGAGCATTTCTGATTTTCTTAATGCGACTGCTCTTGCATGAATACTAGCAGTCAGCCAGACTTTCCTTCTCCTCCCTTCCTTCCCTGTACAAATTGTCTCCCCAGGGCCATCCAAACACAGGGCTCTAGGAGGGAAGGAAATTGGTGTGCTTCAAAAACCAGCTGTCACTGGGTGAATAATTTGTTGGAATGGTGAATGTAGCAGGTATTTCATCTACTCAGGAAGGTCCTAGATTTGATTTTGTTTTTCTTTGCCATCAAGAATGTGCTGGTTTGGCACAATCAATGAAAGTCCCTTCAAATCCCAAGGGCAAATGCTCCTGAGTTCCTATGGGTGGACCAGTCATGTTCATCCAGTGCCACATCTGGGAGAACAGGGATGCGTCAGGTTGAAGGCAGAGGTGCTTCTGCCTGGTCTGTCTTTGCACTCAGGACTGATTTACAGCTTCACTTTGCATAATGCCTACCTCCATGTGGATATGTGTCCAGGCTGTAGGCAATAACAAAGATTTGTGGTGGAGTCAAGTCCTTCCCAATGTCAAGGAACTGTCCTTCAGGCTTCCCACAACACTGCCTCTGCAGTCAAGGAAAAAGTTGGCATGTGTGGAAGGCTGTTCATAAGGCTTACCACAGGACAGGCCTGGAGCATCTTAGAGCAGTACTGGACCTGCACCCTGTATTAATCTTAATGTAAGTCCTAAGACGCCCCTACATTTGTCGATTAATCTTTCTAAATTCGTATGTAATGCCAAGAGACAAGAAGATGCATACTCCTGTCATCCCCAGAGCCTTGTTCTTTCCTGTTGACTTAACAGGACCAAAACTTTTAAGCTGTTCCCCATCAATTTTATGGCTGTCCCTGGCTTGTTGAGATGCCACATTATCTCATCACAGCGAACCAGAGCGCACCATGCCACGTCTCCACCCATCTCTCCTTATCTGCTTTGATGTGCAGAAGAGAGGTTGCCACATTTCATCAGGTTACACAGTCGGTGGCTTTCCACCAGTGTGCAGTAATGCTTGAGATTAGCAACCACGTGGAACAAAATGCTGTTGCTTGCCAGGCAGCAATCTCTCATTTCTTGGTTTTTGTTGTGAGTTTTCATTTTGTTTTCCTTCAATTTTATTTTAGCAAAGGTAGCTGGCACCTTTTGCCTCTTCTTTGAAGTAGGGCTACAAGTGCTAACCACCCGTAGGAGGAGGTGCATGCATAGAAGGGGCACTTTAATAACTGATTTCTTCAGAGCAGGACTACTCACTTGGGGTGGATCTCCAATAGAGCCCCTGCCTCTGCTTTGAGAGTTCCTGGCTCCTGCAGACAACAAATTTAGGAGGGATGAGGAGGGAAGGCCAGCCTTTCAACCTTCTTGTTCTGCCTAGAAACATGAATTATGGTAAAGTAGAACATGCAACCACAATGGATGGTGATACCTTCTATTTTCATGCCTGAGAGATACAGGTGCTTGTAGTGGTGCAGTGGGTGACGTGGGTATTCTACCAGTTCAGTGGTCATGGTGGTCATGTTTTGAGGACATGGTCACTCCATTCGTACATGTCTTGGCAAAAAGATTGGTTCAGCATGCACACAGCTGTCATGAGTTACAAACCTACGGATCTAAGCAACCTCACGACTTGCTTAGGCGTTTAACACGTTGAATATATTGGCTGTTTTACAGGCAGCACGAAAGGAAGAGAATTGTTTCTTTAGAGGATTAAAAACAAGTTACTTAGCTGCGTTCCCAGGGAAGCAGTGCTGGAGTACCTTAACAAGCAAGTCACTGTTTGTTCGATGACAGATTTGGTGCTAATTTTGTTGCTGTCTGCTCCCGTTTGCGTCTCATGGTTGTGGCTGAAAGCAGCAGAGCGGTGATTAGCTCAGACCCTGCTGAAAAAAGAACCCAGTGGCTTCTGAAGAACAAGGGAGTGAGAGTATATTACCCTCTGGCGTTTTTATTTTATTTAGCAGGTAAAACTGTTCATTGAACCAGAGTTCATTTACAGTGGTACCCCAGCAGACTGCAGCAGCAGGATGAATTACCAATCGCTTACGGTGCAAACAGGAATCATTCAAACCTTGGATCATCTGTACTCAGGAGTTCAAGGCTCTTGCACTGCACACTAGATAGCTGCTGGTCTCTCTCCCTTGCGTCCAAAATCCTTTCTGGTATCCCGGTCCCTGTTTTAGTCCCCAAATCACATCTATAGCTGCATTCCCCCTGGTGGGTTTTGATTTTAATGCTGCTAACCAGAAGCTGAGCAGTTCATGGGATTAGACCCTTTTAGCCACCAAATTAATGGAAATTGGAGTATATGCTTCCTTTGAGGATACACTTTCTTTTCAGGAGCTTTGACTTACAGGATCATTGGTGAGATAATATCAGGAGTTTTAACTAATCCTTTAATGATTGTAACCGGGGTGAACAAATCTATGTATAACAATTAGCCCAGCGGTCCACCACAAGGCTACTCTTACCTGATCAGTGGGTTTGTGCATTGAAAAGGTTTTTTCTCCCTTTGCTTCAAAGCTGATGGCAGTGCAAAGTCCTGAACCTCGTGGCGAGGCAGTGTGCAATCCTGTTGGGGCTGGGCTGAGCTGCCTGTCTGCTCCCTTTGGAGCGGGGCATATTCTAGTCACTGAGTTTATTAAAAATGCATGTGTTAAGCGATGGGATAATTGCAGCAAGTTTGTCTGGGGATGGATAGAAGCAGCAAGAGAAATCGAAAAATGTGTCTGAGAAGATATCAGCTGTCTTTAGAGAAAACGGTTCGTGGCAGGCAGTTTGGCAGTCTGTGCTACTACTGGCACAGTAGTGGGGATATAAAGCGGATGCGGGACACTGGTCTGGGAGCAGCGGTTTGACCTTGGCATCTCCAGGGTTGTTGCCAGCACCCCAGCACTTACATGCTTTAGGTTTATTGGCACAGTCAAGTTCCTTTGGATTTCCCCTGGCTGAACAATTTTTGTGCATCTGCACTTGCTGGCCACATCAGGAATGCAGTCTGAAGAGCAGCCGCTGTCTCCTAGTTTTTGCCTGGGGGTTGCCTGACTGATGCAGCAGACCATTAATTTGCAGACAACCAGGACATCTCCAAATGCAACTCCATCAATTGGCAGGAGGTAAATAGATACTGCCTTTGTGCATAAAGCAGGGCTGGAGACTTCTGTTTATCTTCCCTTCCAAACTGGGTGTATCTACTATTACTCTCATCTCTTCTCTTTGTTTTACTTGTCTGAAACCTCTTGGCTGTGGGAGAGGTGGTGTGGCCTCAGAGCTGGGGAGGTTTTGTCATGGTGATAGGCAGTTTAGTTAGGGCACTGGAGACCTTTGTCCATATGCTGCCAAAAGATTAATATTATTACTATTATTATTATTGTTATTATTAGCCCACTTCACGGGGAGACTGTGAGGATTATTTTATGTTTGTAAATTGCTTTGGAGATTTAAAGCTCTGTACAAGCACTAAGGATTATTGCTTTCTAATTCTTCAAGGTAGTGTAACTTTTATAAGAGTTAGCCTGGAAAGCATCTTGGAAATAGTAAGAATTAAGTCCCTTTGAAATTATCTAGAATTCTAATGGCTAAGGTGAAAACAACTGCTGCTTCTCTGCTCATTCTTCCAAAAAGGAGCAGGAGGAAGGAAAAAAAAAGGCAGGGGGGGTGGCGAGGAAAAAAAAAAAAGCAATGCAGATTGTGATAGTACCTCTTCTGTTTTTTTCCAGGAGTCCAACGTGCTGATTGCTGCTAACAGTCAGGGTACAATTAAGGTAAGTTATTTCATAGATCTCCTCTTGAATGCTGGAATCTGTTGTTAGTGAAGAGCAAGGTCAGAGAAATCATACAGCCAGGACAAACCACTAGAGGAGGTCATCCCAACTGTAGAAGTTTGTAATTTAAATGACGTATTTGCCTCTGGCATGTGGTAGAGCGAGCAGACAGTGCACCAGCAATGAAACCCAGTTAAAGCAAGGTGTAGAAAAGCTGCTGGTGGCCGTCCAGCTCCTGCCATGCCTCCGCTGCTCCTGAGGTCTTACTAGTATGGGGAGTCTGGCCCAAGCATCTCCCCAGGCTCACACTGGTTCTCGTGGCAGCTGAGGCTGTGCGTTAACCACAGCCCATCCTCTGGCGGCTGCTGCTGACACTGGGTACAGCAGAGCTCGAAGCTGAGCTTCTGATGTGCAGCCGGCTGGAGCAGTGTTTGAAATGAGCAGGGATGCTCCTTCGCTTTGCTTACTCCTGGTGCCCAGGCTGGCTGTAACAGACGGCAGCTGCCAGCGCAGGGTTTTGTGAAAGCAACAGCCTTCCCTGTGCACTGAGGTGCCAGCATTTTGCCAGGTTTTCAGCACTTGAATTAAAAGTCTTCCAGGTTGTCTGTTCAATGTATTTCTATCCATGAAGTGTAATATGGAAAATACTTGGTATTTTCTTCACGTGTCTATCAGACAGCCAGGAAAAACTCAAACCCAGGCTGGTGCTGATCCTCTGGAGACCCCCCAGGTCTGATGCCACCCCAGATTGTACACAGCAACATTGACTTCCACCGTGCTTTTGAGGCTTGGTGGTTAACACCGTAAACTTGTAGCCCAGAGCTCTGGCAGCTTTCTGTAGCTACTGATAAAGGGCTTTACTTGCTGTTTGGTTACACTCTGAATTGTCACTTTCATGAAGCTGGGGTTCTCATCCTGATTTCCTCTCGCATCCCTCTGACAACAGCAGCTCTTTGGAGCCAGACCAGAATATCTGGTCTGAACAGTCCCAGAAAAATCACAGAAAAAAGAAGGAATGGGGAGAGACCAGAGTCATCTGTGTTTGACTGCATATGAAAACATATTTTTTTTCCACCTTTTTAGTCCATGAGTAGCCTATTTACTCCTGCTGTTGCAGCATGGGATGCCATAGCCTCTTGTACATAGCAGGCCTTGTACTTGGTTGCTCATTACTTTGGTTGCTTCCTTCTTAGTAAAATGGACAAAAAATGCACAGATATTTTTAATATCTTGAAATGAATCCAGCAGCAACAGGAGAGTGATTGGGAGAGATTTTGGTCATGCAGTTTGCTTGTTAATGAGGGAAGGCAGAGAAATGTGCAAACAGCCAGGGCTGTCAGAGCTCGGGTATGTCCATTTGCCTTTGGCAGCGTGCAGGGGGGAGGTGGGGTGGTCTGGGAAAGGACGAATCCAGTCTGGGGGCAGATGCTGTGCTAGACAGTACCCACAAGCTAAAGCTCTAGAGCCTTCCCCAGTAAAACCAAACGAGGTTAATAGAGGCTGTGACAGCCCTCATGGTCACTCTTCTGCCATCTCGAGACTACGCCTTGAGAGGCTGCTGTACCGTCTTAGCGTGGGCAAGGGAACTGTGAGCACAGAGGGCTGAGAGGACAAGATCTCTGATCTCCATTTTACAAAGCTTCCAAGAGCTGCTTGATTGGGATGAGTGTGGAAATGAGGCAACTGTGGATTTTTTTGCTTCATGCTGTAATTTATCATAGTGCGGAGAGACATCAAAATTGGGATCCTTGCCAAGTGCTTATCCCATTTGCGTGATATTATTGCATGCCGGTGAATAAAGGGTAAGGGGTGGAGACAGAAGGGTCAGTCCTGTCCTAGTGATCTATATGCTGATGTAGGAGATAATGAGTGTCATAAATTCCTATTCTAAATGTCTTGTCTTCCCTACTAATCAGGTACTGGAGCTGGTATGAAGGGTTTTCTCTCAAGGCATGAGGTACTTGGTCCTGCTGATATGCTACAGTATTCATCTGGGATCCTCAGTGGGACAAGAAACCAAAATCACCTTGATGTTCCTCCCCAAAACCATCATGTTTGGATTTTTTTTCCATTTATGGACTTTCTAGGACATTTTGAGACACTGGAAACACCAGTGAACTGTCTGCCATCAACATTAACTCCACAGACTTTGCTGCTGCTGGTGGTGGTGGTATGGTTGTCTAATTTTTATGATAGGAGAACAAATTCTTTTAAATAAAAACAAAAAGGAATAATAAAATTTATTGAGCCACAAGCTGAAGCTGGAAGATTCTCTCTTGTTGCATATGGGAACAGATTTACTTGGGAAGGGAGCTTACAGGACCACACAGGGCTATCCTCCGTTGCACATCTCCAGGTACTTTCATCCGGACTGTTCTTCATCCCCACTGGAAGAAGTCTCTAAGCCTTATCTGGACATGCAAGCAATTCACTTTGAGATCCCATAATGATACAGTTTGGTTGTTTCTTTGATTTATTTTTTTTTAGATGCATTAAATGTTGAGAAATGTCACCCAGGTTGACACCTCTGGAGACTGAAGTCCTCTGGCCATCGAGAAGGGCAGCTTCTCCTTCCTCCTCTCCTTACGCCCCTGCCTCGACCTGGAGGGGCAGCTCCAAAGGGGAGCCTGAAGTTGTCCTGCTGTCTGTGAGCCTGGGCTTCTGCTGCCTGCCACCAGCAACGTGCTGAGATGAGGTGACCTGCAGCTGCGTGGGACCTGGACTGACCTCACCAGGACGTGGTGGGATAACGATCTCCCTCCCACTGGCCTGGCTGTGTTTGACTATCTCAGCTAGAGAAGGAAGCTTCTAGATCCAGTTACCAAAGCCCCATACCACTTAATCGCCCATGTGGTCTGGTTGTTTTTGCCCCTTTCTGCACACCATGGAAACCAAGCATTTTGAATGTTGTCATGAGGGGGGATGGAGTTGGTTTGTAATGTGTTTCAGAGCCATGATATAAGTAGCCTTATTTTTAATGGTCATGCATACACTTAATTGTACATATGGAGGGGGAATAAACCATGATGCGAAGAGTCGTTGTTGCTTTGTTGGCAGGATAGCGGGGAGGGAGGGTAGGAAGGTGCAGACGGTCTTTGTGAGTAGCAGCCGTGCTGAGCTGTCAGGATTGCTGCCAGAACTCATTAAGCTTGAAAGTGGAATTGGTGGGTGTACCATCTTGTCTTAGCTGTGGGTGGCAAAGGTGTAATGTGTATACAGTGATACCTGTGGGAAGCATTTTGGTTTGCAAACAGAATCTCTCTATGTTCATTCGTTGCAGTAGGCTTCTCCCTCACACCTCTGAGGCTGGGATTGCCCCAGGGACTTTGCTTTCCATGTTAGCAAAGCAAGGCTATGCTGAAGTCCTGGGCCACCCATCAAGGAACTGTAACCAGTGGCATGTGAAAGGTGTCTCATGTCCTCCAGGTGTTAATAGTCTGATTCTGATCCTCCCAGGAGGATTGTGAGGTCTTCTCACATGCTTTGGTCACACAGAGCAGAAAAGAAAAGCAAGGATGCTCTTGGGGATGTGAAAAAAGAAGCAGGGATGAAGCCTTACAGCAGAATTGGGGACAGATACTTTCCTGATTCAACGTTGCTGCCAGTTTCTAGCTTGGCTGTAGGGCACATACATTCTCCTTCAAAGCTAGGAGGGTGTGGGGACGCATGAAAATTGCTGTTGGCTTCTGGGGAATCTTGCCCAATGGGGAAAAACGTGATGCTCGGCTCCAAAAGAGGCGTGGGTGGCCCTTGGGTGCTGTGTGCAGGTGTTCTTGCTGTTTCTGGTATGCCAGTGGGGACGAGCAAGAAGAAGAAAAAGAGAAGAGAGCATACTAGCTTGCATCTTGCTCCGAGGTGCTACCTGCAGGTCTCCATCGTATGAGTCACCCAAGTCACTGTGCCAGAAGGAAACAAAATTGGTTCCTTCTGCTTGATGGCAGCTGTCTGATGCGTCCCGCTGAGCACTAGCTTGATTTTTATTTTGCAGCATTTGAAGAGAATTCGGTGCTGGGTGACTGTGCTGGGTTGTGTGAAGCATCCTTCCCAGCCTGCCGGCACGAGGAGCAATGGCCATCGCTCTTGCTGCTTCAGGCGTGGGTTTCCCTCAGCCGCTGTCTTTGTTTATTGCTGCCTACTAATTTGTTTTGCAAGCTGCTGTGGCTGCTGTTGTACCCCAGCTCCGTGCCGCGCAGCCGCTGGTTGGCAGGTGACCTCATTCCTTCTCTCCCCTATTTGAAGGTTTTAAGTTGAAATCGCTCTGACAAAGCTGAGATCTTAAAAAGAAAAGAAGAAAACCAGCTATTTTGAATGCTGTAAGGTTGCGGCTTGAATTAAACAGGGAAAACAGTTTAACACTGGCTGCCCTTATTTTTTTAGCTTTCATTCTGTTTCAATCAAGATAAAATGCAAATTTGGTGTCTGGCCCTAATTAGAAACACAGCAGCTCATAAACACAAGTTGATAGCATTTTTGGCTTTGTCTCTTTGTCACGAGTGGTATGCTCCTTATTTTAATCCCCTTAATCTTCTTTCCTTCAGGTAACTCTTTGCAGTTGACATATTAAGTCGCATATAATTACTTACTATAATCTCTTTTTATTTTCAACAGCATTTGGTCAATATTTTTTCAATTAGTCACCTCCTCAACAAATGGTTCCTATCAGGTTTTCAGCTTTTCTCGAGTTGGGGAGTTGCTTGAGCTTGGGAGGGGGCTCCAGAGGGCTCTGGTCTCCCCCCTGTCCAGAGCAGGGCTTGCCTCAAAGTTGGATGAGGTTGCTCAGGGCTTGGAGGTGTTCCCAGATCACCTGAGCAAGGATTGGAGATCTTTGGGATCTAGGAAACCTGTTCCAGTGCTCAGCTGCTCTCCTTGTGAAAATTAATTGCAGATGGTGGGCACTTTGGAGTCTTTATTCTATTTTTTTTTTTTTCTTTTGAAATAAAAGGGTTACAAAGCCCTTGGCTGGAAGCTGCCCCAGAATGGTTTTGCCTGCAGCGCTTGTGTCCCTTCGAGAGGTGTTGGGTGAGTCAGAATTTTCTCTGATAAGGGGAATTTAAAACCCTGCCTGGCCAGCCAGCCTCTTTAATTAATTTTAAAGCATTTAATAGAAGAGTAGGAGGAACATCCCTCAGTGCTAAAAAGAAGTTCACTGCTGGAGGGAATCAAAAATGATGGTCAAGGGGAAATTTAAATTAATATCAATATGTCAGGGCTCTTCAGCAGTGAGTGCAGACGGCTGCTAATGCCAGCGTTCAACCCAAACACTGGAGCCTCGTTTGTTTAGGGTAATTTTGTTTAACTATGGAAGGTCATAACGACAGCAGCAGATAATTGGAAAGGCAAATCTAACTCCTTCCTTGCTCAAAAGTCCTCTTTCCTTTCTTGCTGCTTTTTGGAGGCCAGAAACACCCAGCAAGGACCTGCAGCAGCCCAGGGGTGAAGGAGAGCGTTTGGCTGCAGTGTTTGCTTTGAAGAAATCATCTTGCATGTCGGCAGCGTCCATGCGTGCAGGCGGCAGCGTTAGCCCCAGCATTCTGGCCAGCATCCAGAGAAGGTAATTGCATCCTGCCTCCTGCCAGTCGTGCCGCCGTCCACAAAGACCTTTTCTTGGGACCAGCCTCGTAAGATCTTCCTCGCTCGATTTCCGCGAGGGGCTTTTCCTTCCTCTCAACAGTGCAGAGACCGTGTGCTGCACTTGGTCATGGGTGGAGGGTTCTTACTGAGCATCTGTGGGAGGTCAAGGACTGTCACTTGCTGTAGATGTTGAGGAGCTGAGGGGTTTGGCTAGCAGGGAGTTGTGCTTGAGACTATGGGAAGCTGTGAATCATAGCAGCACCTGTGGCATAAGGACTGGAGCCCACATCTGTTCTCTTCTGGAGAGACACCTGTAGCCCTGGTCCCCACAGCCCCCTGGTAATTGTCACCATGTAGTTTGCTTTAGTTTTGCTTTGACAGCTGCAAATGAATTCTCGAAGTGAGGGTCTTCTCATCCTTATCTCTGTTCAACTGCAAAGCATTATTTGGGTATTCTAAGTCTTTAATGTCTTCATAAATGAATTTAAGTGGTTGGTTGGGTTAAAGCAAGACTTCTTTCTTTGGTCCATGTGTTAACCAGACATTTTTGATGAGCAGGTCTTGCCAAAACACTGTTTTAAATCTTGCCAGCTGAACTCTCACGCCCTAAATCTGGCTTTGGCTGATGGCTGGCCATTGTTACTTGGTAGAGGCAGGACAAGAATTTACCCTCTAACAGCAAGCAGCAGAAAGAATTCTTGGGAGGGGAAAAAGTGAGGGTTTGACATCTCTAGAAAGAAAACTAAGTACACGCCTTCCTTGGCCAGCCTGCAGTGCACGGAGGAGGTGGCTCCAGCTCCTGCAGGACCACAGCATCCTGCAGGGCTCGCTGCTTCATGAACCTTTCAGGTGAAGGAGGCCTCACACACCCTTCGTAGCCTATCTTCTCATCTCCCTGGGATAGCAAGTGTGCGCATCATCAGTGGGCTGCAGCAGAAAATAGCTCGCTGGGGGGAGGGGGGGTCATCTGCGATAGCTGCTTGCCCAAAGCCTCTGGTGAATGCAGCAGCAAAAGCAGAGAGGTGCAGGTTAATTTTTTTCCTCTCCCAGTTTTGCCTTCCCTTAAAGCTGTCGCTGTCTCCCTGCTCTGTTTAGGGAGGTGTGTTAACCCTGATGCTCTTGTTTGACGAATATGGGGGGGGGGGGGCAATAGGACTGGCTTTTACCTGGAGACTGGTGTGAGTAGCAGAGGGGTGTGAGCTCCATGAGCATCTCTAAACCTGTCTTCCTCCCCAAAATCCCCCCAGTGCCTCCAGCCCTCTGAGGGCTGAGGAGCATGCTGTCACCTGGTCTCTTTTCAGGCAGCCAAGGAAAATAGTTTGGAAACTTTCAGGAAAAAAAAGAAACCATAAAGGCCATCCTTAGATGGAGGCGTGAGTAATAGCATGTGACAGCTGACAACAAGCCAGCAGCGTGTGCTCAACGCGAATCCCAAACCAGCAAGTGCCAATGTGCTCTTCCAGCCCTGCCTGCCCTTCCCATCACCCCTCTCCATGCCAGAAGCCTTGCTGGGAACAAGAGTAGCCCCAGGGGCTTTTAATTCAGAAATTAAATGTGTTTATTTAAAGCTTACCTCGCAACCCCCTCGGCATCGTGAGCCTTCCTGATAGGGCTGGCCAGCGCTGCAGGGGGCCACGGGCATGGTGTTGGGTTCCAATGGACCGAGCTGTGGAGGTGCCATCCCATGTGTCCCCTTCTCTGGACCCTGCAGTGAGGACAGTGACTGCCAGAGGACGAGCAACTCATGCTGCAGGTGTGACCCCATCCCACTGCCTGTCCCTCCACCCGTGAAATGTGCGGGCTTGGGTAGGGAAAATGCTCAGCAGCTTTGATCCCAGGAAGGCCTTAGTTAAACAAGTTTGTCTTGATTATGGTACTTAATCTGACTTGTCAAAATCCTCATAAAATCATTTAGGACTTTAAGAGGAAAAACACACTCCCCTCATCCTCCTAGACCTGAGCAGGAGCTGGTCTGAAGCTGCCAGCCCAGCCCAGCTGCTCCTGTCCCATTGCTGGTGGCCCAGGTCAGAGGTACATGCTGGAGATGCTGCCTCCGCGGATGAGCCCTCACTGTCCAGCCCAGTGCCAGGGCTCAGCTACCTATAAAATATACAGAGTTAATTTATATAGAGTTAATTTATGTAGAGTTAGTTAATTTATATTTTTTTAATTGTTATTAAAGTAATTATTAAGAGCTGACAGCTCTTGCCTGATCCCATGGCGACTAAAAAACATCCTGAAGCTGGCATGGATCTGTGGAGTACCGAGCGACCCGTGACTAAATGGGGCAGGGGGGTGTTGAGACGAAGCAAAGCGGGGCCGACCCCTCAAAGTCATAAGAGCTTCACGCTCGAGCTGGCGCCAGACGGGCACCCGAGCCAGGGTGAAATGAGCCAAAGCCCAGCAGACCGCGATGGCCCTGCCCTCGGCATGGCCCTGGTGAAGGCGAGCAGCGGGCTGGGGGCTGCAAATCCTGGGGGGCACCCAGGGCAGCCCTGCCCAGGGCTGGGGGGAAGGTGCAGCTGCATCCCAACGCCATGGGAGCAATGCCATGCTCCCCAGCTCTGCATGGAGGAGGAGAGCTAATTTCCAAGCTCTTTAAACGCGATGAGAAATGATGGGTTTACATTGCTGGCAAAAGGCGGCGGGGCTGGGAAGATCTAGGAGCGCCACATCTATTTTGTGAGATCTTAAGGAACAGGTTATGTCTGGATGTTAGTGGAGAAGACATCCCTGTGTGCCCCAGCTCACCCAAGAACAAGGAGGAGGAGAGGGCAGCATCAATTACATCCTGTGCCCCCCCCCCCCCCCTTTTCTCCTGTTCAGTTTTTTCCTGTAGGAGATTAATGGGAACTCTTTGTCTTCTAACATGACTGTACCTTATGAATTCTCTGTCGCACCCTCATCCTTTAAATTATCCACATAATAAAATATGTATTCAGTGATTTCAGGTCATAATTTGATCTGCTTAGGGAAGAAAAGGAATGATGGAGAAGGGTTGCCGGCATGCTCAGCTCTCCTCCATTTATCTTTATTTATCGTATTTTTTTTCCTAACCACCTGTGTGCAGCCAAGCGATGGAAATGCCGGTAACTGTGTCCTGGTTCCTTGCAGACCAATGCCCCCCCCGGCGCCTCCAACTTGGCAGGACCTGGTGACCCACCCTGGTCTGTTGGCAGAAGTGACGTTTGGGGTGGCCGAAGGGCTGAGCCATCCCCGTAATTCCTGCCTTGCCCTCGCTGCCTCTGGGCTTGGTTTTACGCAGCTGTAAAATGGGCACAAATTTGCCTCCATGCAAACCCCAGGCCCATGGTGGTTCCTGCAGGAAAGCAGCTCCACACAGGTAAGCTGGGGGGGCACGTGAAGCAACCGGGATCTGCCCAGCCTGCTGGAAAAGGTGGGATGGCATGGCCTTATCCCAAGGCAGAGACATGGCTCTAAAGATCCCTCCTTCGTTTTTCCTGTGGGCAGCTGTGGGGCTGCTGTACAGCACTGGAGCTGCCAGAGTTTCATTTTAATATCAGATTTTCAGCCTGAACATGGGTTTTAATTACTTGAATACACTCCTGCGACATTGAAAAACCTAGTGCATGGCAATAGCGGCACTAAAGGGCATTTTGCATTTTAAAAAATCCCAGGAGCTTGTAATGCCTTGATGTTGCTGGGGGATGCTGCAATTCCCACCAGAGCTGTGAAGCTGCCTTTGCCCCATGGGGCCGGGAGGAGGAGGAAGGGGAAGGAGCCCGGCACTGCGCAGCCTGCAAGGGGACATCCCCAGCATGGTGTGTCCCAGGCGAGGGGACATCCCCAGCATGGTGTGTCCCAGGTGCAGGGCAGCCCCCAGGCACCAGCCTCTCATGAGGAGGAGGAGACAATCTGGGGGGATTTTTGGCCTCTTCTGCACAGGGGGAAGGAAACCCTCCCCACTCAGCTTCACCACAGGGAGTGATCGTGTGGAGAACACATTATGCTTGTTTGTAATAAAAAATCAGGGTTTAAAATCCTTCTGTTTAATGCGGTCCTTGGACTGATGTCTCCCGGTGCCTGTTTTCCCCATGGCTGTTTACACAGCTATTTGTCTGTCTTCGAGCCTGCAAAGCCTCTTCTTATGGGGATGTAAAGCCAAGGGTTTCAGCTGTGCTGGCTGGTGGGTCAGTGCTGCTGCCTGGGGAGGCAGGAGGTTTGGGAGAAGGCTTCTTGAAAGGAGGTTTGGGGGGCTTCCTCTCTGCCCAGATGCTCCGAGCCCCCGTAGGCTCTTTGCCTCTTGCCTGCACTTTTAAGGGCTGTTTATTCTGGCGATGGAGATGCTCTCTGCGTGGCTGGTACCACTGACAGATGAGAAAGCAAGGGCTTGTCACGGCAATGATACTTTAATGATGATGAAGTGTTAGCGTCAGCATTGCTTACCCCGGACAGGTGGAAAGGGGGAGAAAAACCACATCGGTGCCACCTGACCAGGGAGGGGACCCGGCTGACCTGGGCATTTCTGAGCAGCTAAGGGTGGCCTTGCTGCTGCACATTCTGCCACAAGCAGGGGTGTGGTGGGGGAGACAAAAAGTGAAGGCAATGCCCCAGAGCACCCAGCGTGGTTGGCAAAGCTGGGTAGTGTCTTGTTTTGCCGGGATTGCATTGTGTTTTGTCAGTGGAGGAGATGCTCAACCCAATGCCAGCTCTTGGTCCCTGCAAGCTCATCACACCTTGCCTGCCCAAATCCCCTGCTGCAGGCATGGGTGCCACTAGTTGCTTTCCAAGTTTGCAGTGTGTTTTGATGCTGAGAGGTGACAGCATCGTATCAAAGTCCCCTGCCACTGGGGCAGTGTGCTGTCCCATAGCGCTGCCAGCCTGGCTTGGGTGAAAAGCCTCCTGCGTGGTCTGAGCTCCAAGAGGGACCCTCAGAGGAGCCCTTGCAGGGTGGCACCTCTCCCCCCACTCTCCCTGTGGCCCGTGGGTCCAGGCACCAGCCATCTCAGGTGGGATGGAGAGGTATTTGGGGATGAGGCTGAGCACAGGTCAGCAGCAAAGCAGCTCATGCACCTGTACATCAGGCTGAAATAAAGAGCTTTTATTTCTTATAAAGAAATAAAAATTCTCCCAAAGCAGCAACACCTCCATCCGAGGTGCTTTACTGTCTTTAGAGGCCATCAAGTGCACTGAGATGCAGCTGATGCTAGGGGGAAGCAGGGAAATTGCTGCTAGCAGCACCCTAAAACCCAAGGATGGGGCATGGCTTTGCAGCTGCTCCCCCCCAGCAGCAGCAACCAACCTCAGCCCTGCCCTATGGGTGACTGTCGTCTTCTGAGGCTCTCCCAGGGATGCTTGAGGAGGGGCTGAGGATAGAGAAGGATGGACATGACCAACACCTAGAGACAGGAGGTGCCCTGTCCTTGGCACCTCTTACAACCGGCAATGCATCTCTGTGCTCTCAGCCGCGAAGTTATGTCCTCCCTTAAAATGTAAAATTAAAAAATCCATTTGGTTTCTTATGTGCTTTTGGTGATCCCTAAGCACGGGTTTATTGGATGTCTTCTAAAAGGTCTTCTCTCCTAATGAGCACTGTGTATAGAGCCATGTTGGCTCAACCCACCTGCTGCAGTAGTTGGACATCACAGTGATGCCATACTATAATATTAATATTTATTATTCACATATGAAATGTTAGATGAACTGTTTTGTCATTGAAAGCACAAACTTCTCCCAGCTTCACAGTGAGGCCGTTTGCTTCTTGCCAGCAGGGTCAAAGATGGAGACACCCTCATGGACAACACGGGTCATAGGTGCCAGCACATCTCCCACCCAGGCTTGCCATGTCTCCCACTGCTGGAGCATCTCAAGGTATTTCTGCTCTCTCTCAGAAACACAAACCCTACACTAAGGAAGCTCTTTGCAGCAAGCTGGGATCAGGCTTTCCCTTCCCATCACTGGGAGGACTGATGTCTTGGTGCTATGGACCGATAAAACACCTGGGCTGCCTTGCCATAAAGCTCGCATCTATTTTGCAGGGCTGTTTGCTGGCTCCGCCACTGTTCTCCGCACCCCTGCCAGTGCTCGCCTTCATTCAGCCATTGTATGATAGCAGATAATTTCGGGGGTTTTGATTGTAGGGTATTAGATGGATTTAAAGATTTGGGTTTATTGCTTTCATGATTACAGTCAAACATTTTTAATATCACTCCTGGTTTATGATACGCTCCCTCTTATTATCCACAGA
The DNA here is from genome assembly GCF_023634085.1 of Falco cherrug. Taxonomy (NCBI): domain Eukaryota; kingdom Metazoa; phylum Chordata; class Aves; order Falconiformes; family Falconidae; genus Falco; species Falco cherrug. The sequence goes on along the minus strand of NC_073708.1, from coordinate 5,695,456 downwards.
CATGCCACCCTGTGTGTGCTGCAGGTTCCTGGGGAAGTGGCTCAGGATGCTGTCAGCCCCCATGGCCCCGAGCATCCCCCTGGGGTTCTAAGCATTCCCCCAGGGCACTGAGCATCCCCCACCATGGCCCTGAGCAGACCCCCTGGATGCCCCAAGCATCCCCCCAGGGCACTGAGCATCCTCCCATGGCCCTGAACACCTTCCCATGACCCTTAAGCATCCACCCCAGGTCCCTGAGCATCCCCCCCATGGGGCTCAGTGGGGCTGCAGTGCCTGGGGTGTTCCCCTGCCCAGGAGAAGCCCTGCGGGCTGGGGACCTCTCCGAGACTATTCAGCCTTCCTGGGGTCTCTGCATGGGGAAGGCAGCGCCTGCCCTCGGCTGTAATTTAAATAGATGGGATCAGGATGGATCAACGTCTAATTCCTCACCTGGGTGAATGGAGACATATGTTTAATTTTCTGGTAATTCAAGCTGGGAACCCCAGCTCGTTCCTCTGCGCGCACACAAGGATCACCGCTGCCAAGAGGCAGTTTCGCTTTGTCTGCGTAAAATCCCCTCCCTGGGGCTGCCATCCCCAGCATCGGTGATGGGAGAAGAAACAAACATTTCCCAAACTTCTTCTGAAAGGACAGAGTTCCCATGCCCCTGCACACCCAGGGGAAACGGCAGGGATGCTCAGTGCCCAGGGATGCGGGTGGGTGCCGGCTGTGTTTCCATCCAGGTGTTTCTTGAGGGCTGTGCTGGGAGAGGAACGGCAGGAGGGGAGAGCTTGGAAACAGCAGCAGCTCACTGCTGGGCATCTCCCCAAATGGGACCGCACAGAGAAGGGATCCTGGGGTTTTCAGGCCAGGCCAGGCCAGAAGGTCTTGTGCTTTTCCCTAATGCACCATGTTATTGGGAGGTAGAAACTCCTGGGGTGTCCAGCTGAGACCAAATCCCGCTGGCATCAGCAAGGCAGGCTTGGGAAGCGTGAAGGTGCCCGGGCTGCATGTGTGTTTATGGGCCAGAGCCCCAAGGAGCAGGAAACAGCACAAACGGAGGGGGGACAGGGGTTTGAAATGATGTCCCCAAAGATATCTTTGAAATGAAGACCTCTAGTTTTTCCCAGAATGATGCCCCAGGACCCCTTCAGACCAAGACCAAGGTGTGTCTTGTGTTCAATACAAAACAAGCAAGTTTCCCGTTTTGGGGGTGTGTTTTGCTCTGAAGTACATTTAAGAGCAAGGGATTTTGTGTGTTGCTCCTCAGCTTCGCCATGGGTTTTGTTAAGGTTCCTCTTAGGCGGGCTGTGACAGCCTTAGACCCTGCTTTTTCCTTGCACCTTCACTACCACAGGAATTCAAGTGTGCCATTTTGATACCCAGCCACCCTGCCCTGAGCAACTTGGGCAAAAAACCTCTCCTTCATGCATGGTGGTGGTTAAAATGCCATGACTTTCAGGGATGTTGCCCTCCACTTTGACTTGCAAGCTTGTCATCATGACTGGAAGCTGAAGAGGAGCAGTGACCTCCTTGTCTCCAGCTCCTGTGATTTCAACTTCCAAGGCAGGACCCAGCCAGGTCCTTTTGCCCACCACAACAAGAAGCCCGGGTGAATAAAGCCAGGAGGGCCTGATCAGCAGTTTCAATCTTGCATATGGTTTCTTGGGGTTTTTTGTATGTGTGGTCCAAGGAACGTAATTTTTGTCTTGCTGGTACATCTGTAAAACCAAAAAGGGAGTTTTCTTGCAGCTGAGGTACCTCATTTCCAACTCGGGTTTTTGCATTATGGTAGGAAAGTTGCATGCCACCTCACTGGTGGTACCCGTTGGGTGTAGGTCAACCAGGTTTAGTTAGCTCTGGTGTCTGAAGTGAGGCCATCAAAAATCCCTGCCTACTCCCTTGGGGCTGTGGGTTTCACTCTGTAGGATGTCTGTGCACGTAGGTGCAGATAGATGACTCCCTGTACATCTAAGTGGGCACTTATCTACAAAGCTGAAGCATCTCATCGTTCTTAATGGGCTTTACATCTCTCAATGAACTTCCATTTCATGGAGGTAGAGGTAGATTAGGCAATTTACCCAAAGCGATGTGGGGAAATTGGGAAATGAAATTATATCTCTGCAGTCACGGATACTTTTAGGGCCACCAGGTTACCGTGACTAAGGAAGGTCTGATTTAACTTATCAGGATGGGAGTCTCTCAGCTGACGGAGCAGCTTACCAGGAAAATGTTTGAGCCACCTGTGGAAACTGCATCTAAAAGTTGTACGCAGAATTAGAATGACTTGCTTTTTTCAACTTTGGTTTACCAGCTCAGCTGGAAAAAAAAATCTTCTACCAGAACATTACTCATTGTTGAGCAAAAAGCTTTTGGAGGCTTATGACTTTGAATATCCAGGTAGGTTCTGGTGTTAAAAGGAATTAGAGTGCTCCAAAGATATTAAAATATGACATTACAGCCTCTTCGGCATCTTTCCTGCATTATTTTGGCTGAGTGATGGTAATTGGGTGAGTTTGTCAGGAATTCACAAATGGCTTCAATGGCTCTTAACCTGCAAAGAGAGAATTCGATTGAAAATTTCTCCTGGCTGTATTTGAGGCAGTGACCACTGGGGATGGAGGCTTGTTTCTGGTGGTCTTGGTGAGGCCAGCCTCTGGCTGTACAGAAATAGTGGGGAGTGATAAACTCGGGTGTTTTTAACCAAGTCAAGTAAGGATGGGTGTAGAAGTACCTACTGCCAGCTTGACCATTTATCCTTCCACTTCCCCAAGGTCTGACAGCCGGTCGGAGGCAATGTATAATGCTAACATCCCTCTCTTTCCCCATCCTGCTTGGAAGGGGAGCTGGGGGTGACCCTCAAAGAGGGACCAGAGTGAGGATGGTTTTCAGTCCCCATGCTGAGGCTGAGGCTTCTGCCCTCTCCTCCCCAACCAAGCAGCTCTGTTCCCCTGTCCGGGCAGTGATGTACAATTTGATACCCCAACCTCCCAGCTGGGTAGGAAATCCCCCCCAGATCCCTCCCAGACCTTTGGAGGGAGAGTAGACCCAAACTTTGTTGTGTGGGGTTATAGAATCATAGGATGGTTTGGGTGGGAAGGGACGCTTAAAGGTCAGCTAGTCCAATCTTCCTGCCCTAAGCAGGGACATCTTCAGCTAGGTCAGGTTGCTCAGACCCCCATCCAACCTAAGCTTGAATGTTTCCAGGGATGGGGCACCTACTACCTCTCTGCACAGCCTATGCCAGTGCTTCACTGCTCTCATCACTACCCTCTTTTACTTGAAAACTATTACTCCCTGTCCTATTGCAACATACCCTGTAAAAGAAATCGTAGACTCCTACACTACCACGTTGGAAGGGTCCTCAAGAATCATCTGGTCCAGCCTTTCCTGGCAAAAACAGTCTAGACAAGATGGCCCGGCACCTTGTCTAGAGGAATCTTAAATGTGGCCGAAGTAGGGGAATCCACCACCATCCCCATCTTTCCTCTAAGCTCCTGTTAGGCACTGGTGCTGTTAGGAGGTCTCTTCCCTTCCCCAGGCTCAAATCCCAGCTCTCCCAGCCTGTCCGCACAGCAGAGGGGCTCCAGCCCTCGGACCATCTTTGCGGCCACGCTGGTTCACATTCAGAGCCCAGTAAGGATGAGGCTGAACTCAGTTGGCTCTCACTTTTGGTTTGCATCCCATTTTGTGGAGTGGCATCCTTCCCCCCCCCCCCCCCCTTTTCCAGGCGCTTCCCCCCGGGAGCCGGTGCCCGGCGGCGGGCGGTGCGGGGCCGTGGGGGTCCCCGGGGGCGGCGGGGGGCGGTGGGATGCGATGCGGCGGGGCCGCCTGGGTTTGCGGGTGGGATTTTCCTCCCGCCTCTGCCCACTAGGTGGCTGCGTGCTGGGAGAGCCCGGAGCGGGGAGCGGAGGGAGAAGAGGGGAGAGCAAGAGGGAAAAAAAAACAAGGGGAAAAAAAAAAAAAAAACCGAGCTGCTGAAATTTAAGCAGGAGAGGGAGCGGCAGCGCGGCAGTCCCGGGGTCCCTCCTCTCCGCCGCAGCAGCCAGCGGGGCTGCCGGCGCCAGGCGGGGCGCCAGGCCGAGCCCGGGGACCCCGCAGCGGGGCCGCCCCACTTCCCTCCCGGCGGCGGCAGGAGGCGCCGGCCCGGCCCGGCCCGGTGAGTCTGCTCAGCACCGCGGACAGCTCCGCGGCCGCGCTCGGCGGGCGGCCGCCATCGGGCTCCGCGTCCGGGGCTCCGCGTCCGGGGCTCCGCGTCCGGGGCTCCGCACCCCGCGGCCGCGCTCGGGGCTCCGCGCTCGGGGCTCCGCGTCCCGGGCTCCGGGCTCCGCGTCCGCGCTCGGGCTCCGCATTCGGGGCTCCGCGTCCGCGCTCCGTCTCCGGGCTCCGTATTCGGGACTCCGCGGCCCGGGCTCCGCGTCCGCGCTCCGGGCTCCGCGCCCCGCGGGTGGCCGCGCCCCGGCCCGCGGCCGTTTGTGCTCCGGGAAGGGACCCGCGGCTCCCCCGCCGCGCTGCGGGCTGCCCCCGGCCGGGCCCCGGGGGGCTGTGCGGGGGAAGGCGGTAGGGGTTTGGGGCGGGGGGCAAACGCTGCCCGCACTTTCTGCAAGTTCCTTTTGTTGCTGGAATGAGGTTAAAGAAATTTGGCTCTTGGCACCTGCGTCATACGGCGAGAGGAGACATTTCGGGGAGGGGAGGAGGTTTCTTGCTGCATACTCGCCGGCAGCGCTGAGGGGGCTCACTCACACCCTCTCCCCCTCCAGCTCCAGCTCCCTGCCCACGCCGTGCCCTCCCTCCCTCCCGCTGCCCGCCGCTCCCCTCCGCCGGGCGCCCAGCGCAGCCCGGTCCCCGCAGGGCCGTGCCGGGGACGCAGCATCCCCGACCCCGGCGGGGGGAGCAGCCCTGCGCAGCCCTTCCCTCCCGCACACGGCTGCCCCCGCACGCTGCTGGCCGACACGGAGCCCCCCCAGGCTCGCTGCGGAGCCCTAACCCCGGCTTTCTGTCCCAATTCACCAAAGTTTGAATGGGATTTTTGCCTTCTCTCCTGCCTGCTCACGAGTGCCTGGTGGGCGGCGAGGGTCCCTTTCTCTGGGAGAGCTGACCCCTGGAAGGGGCCGTCTGAGAGCTCTGGGCTGAACGATGCTCCCCGAGCCTGCGCTGAGCTGCGACTTTTAAAGCCGGGGAGCAGAGCACTGGCTTGGCGAGGTCACCGCTGAGCAGAAGGGGGGGCGAGCAGCTGGAGGAAGGGGCGGCAAGGGTGTTTCTGAGGCACACGTTAATTAGGCATGCTTCGTTAGCAGTTACCTGTTACGGCTTCTGGCAGAATCCATCTGTCCAGAGAGGAGAAGGAGGCTGAGCCCGGTGGGGAGATGCTTCCTGAAGAGGCAAGGGGTTTGCCAAGGCTCTGCAGAGCCAGGGGGAAAGAAGCATCCCTGTATCCTGCCCTCCTGGCTGGAAGTGGGAAGCGCCTCGCTGCTGCAGGCTCCTGGCTGTGTGTTGGCTAGGCACCTGAGACTAGACATCTCCTCCTGCGGTGGCACTGGGGTGGCAAGGAAGGGCCAGGTTTGCGGGTCACTTTCTGCCAGCAGCATCGCTGTGGCTGCCCCCCGCATCACACCCCCATGGGACGAGTGTCTGCAGGCAGGGAAACTGCGGCATGGGGAATGGGCAGGAGGAGGCCAGGCAGGCAGGCAGGGGGGGCCAGATGAGGGTTCTCCTGCACCTTTGGTGGAGCATGAGTTTGTCTGTTTATTTGACTCTCAGGTCTGTGCTCACAGCGATGGGGTGCGAATCCCCAGGACGGGATGCTGGACAAGTGGGTTTGGTGGGAGAGAGGGGCCCCAGAGCATCAGCGGCCCCACCAGCCTGCCAGGAGGAGCAGGTCTGCCCCTGGGTACCTGTGCAGCAAGAGGTGGTGACTCCTCAGGGGCTGGGGCTCTCACTGGGGCCACAGGGCAGAGGTGGCCCTTGGAGGGGCATGGACCCACATGTAGATCCATATCAGCGGAACTGGAAGGTACAGTGCTGGTTGCCAAGGCTCATCATGCTGCTGCTGGGGTGGGATTTGGCTGTAAATTCTGGCAAACCAAGGCTGAGGAGAAGGCTTGTTTGGGGCTGAAGCTGGGGTTTCCTCTGGGCTCAGCTCCCGGTGAGCAGAGGCGGTTCTGTGGGCGGGGATGGACTGGGCTGCCCGTGTCCAGGGGGCTGCTTGTGGGGTACAGGGGAGCTCAAGTCACACACACACACGGAGAACTCCCCACCCTGCCCTGTACCCTAAACCTGCTCAGAGGGACTCAGCAGGTGGCTTTGGGCACCAGCAAGGTGAGGACAGAAGGCTGCGGTGACACAGGGCAGCAGCCTTGGAGGTGGACACAGATCTCTTGCTGTTCTCTGACAGTGATGCCCCAGGCTACCCAATCCCTGCTAAGGCAGCTCAAGGACCATGTTAGGAGGCAGAAATAAATCCTAGAGGAATCCTTCCCTGCCACAGCCACAGCTCTGGCCACCAATAGCTTCATCTGCAGCTCTGGGTAGGGCAGGGGACAGGCACCCAAACCTGCTGCGCTGGGGTGGGCTGGGGGCCGGGGCTCCTGCCCCAGGCTCAGGATGTCTCTGGGGCTCCCAGCCCTCTCCCTGCTCCCATTCATCTTGCCAGAGCGCGTAGCAAATGCAATAAACACCGAGAAAAATGCTAATTAGTGACTACAAGCATGCAGGGTGTAAAGTAGATGTTTAACCATATTATATAAACAAACATAAAGGAGCCATAAATTAGGTGGGGGAAGAAGTCGATCCATTGATGGAACTGCCCAGGCAGAAGAGAGAAAGGCAGCACACAGCAGCCGAGGGATGGGGACACAGCGTGGCCGTTGCCTGTAATCCTCTCTCCTTTTAATTGCACCTGTAACAAGAAACAAAAAGTCAATGTTGTTAGATGCTGCTTCTCTGTAGGGTGGTCCCAGCCAAGGGAGCAGCATCCTACAGCCAGGCCAGGGTTAAAATCCCGGAGAAAGCAAAGCCTGGGACTCCTTGGAGCCTCTCAGCCCTTGGGAACTGGTCTCTAACTGTGCCCAGTGTGCTGGCTGGAGTTACTGGGAGGTGGCTGGTAAATCCTGTGGCATTAAGTGCATTAAGTTCGAGGTCTCTACAGGACCTGTTTGACAACATGATTAGTTCTCTGTCTTCTCTAACCCACATCACTGCTTTCAGCCCGGTGTCACCTTCACTGTGCAAGAAATAAAATAAGGAAATAAGAAAGAAATAGGGATAGGAAATTGAAAACAAAAATAGAAAATAATGGGGCACGTTTGGCGGGTACTGTTTGTCCATCCCTTGGCCTGGAAGGGATTTTCCCCCCCAGTGCTCTCCCACGTCTCACAAGGCGGTTCAAGCCTCCTTACCAATGCGCCTGAAACTAACACCGGGGTGCTGGGCTCCCTTGTAGCCAACCTTTAGTTAAGGATTTTATTTCTGTTTTTTAAATTTTTTTAATTTCTATACTTTAAAGACCTTTAGTTAAGGATTATCTCCATCAGCTCCCTATGCTCCCTCAGCCCTGCAGGGAGCTGCTTCAGCTGGGTGTTATGGGGACTGGCAGGGCCTCTCCCCTCCATCCCTCCCCGCTATTCCCTGGCTGAAGAAGGGGGTTGCAGTGTGGGTGAGAGAGCCCCTTCCCACTGGGGCAGCAGCATCCCTGCACTAATTAACTGATGATGATATTCCCTGAAACAGATTGGAGGAGTGGGACTGATCCAGCCCAGGGATGGGCAGCTGGAGCTGGCAGCCAGCTCGGTGCTGCCTGTTGAGACATCACGTCCCCACCCGCCTCTTGGCCTCTGGACCAGCTTGGGGAGTTTTCTGACTGAATTAATATTCAAAGGACCATCCTTTCCTGCCAAAATCTCAGCGGCAAACCTCCCACTCAGGGGCTGCTGTGGGGTGCTAAGAGCCCCTCTCCTCCTGTGCCTCCCCAGTCCGGCCCAGCATGTCATCCTCATTTCGGAGCTTGATTTTATTTTCCCTTTCTAATTACCCGTTGCAATCTCTCCCGGCAGCTCCTTGATGAGCCCCTTGTTTGTAATTGTTTGGTCCTTTTTTTAACCCCTCTATTTTCCTTGATGCTCTGCAATGTCAAAGCCCTGTATTTCCATAAGCCAGCACGTTTCTCTCCGGTAAAGCATCTGCAGGGCAGCAGCACTGGCAAGGTGCAGGCAGCAAAGCCGGCAGCTGCCTGTCTTATGTCTCCCAGCTTCAACCGGCCGCCTTCAGTAAAACACAACGCTTTTAATAAGCCAGCACGGTGAGCTCGTCCTGCGGGCGCATGTGCATCCGAGTCAGCAGAGTTTGGGAACACATGAGAGTGGTGGAGGTGTCACAGCTGCGGGATGTCACATGTCCCCTCTCCTCTTCCCCACGCTGGAGACCCTCATGGGGTATGGGTTTTGATACCCCATGGTTGGCTGCTGCCAGACTTGCCTGCAGGGTGGAAATTCCAGGGACACTAAATTCTCCCCTCATGCTCGCTGGGGTTGCTGAGGGTAGGAAGGGGGCTGGGTCCCCCCAAAACCCCTGCAAAAAGAGACAGCAAAGGGGGTATGGGCTCACTGAGGTCCCTGTCTCTCGGAGGTCTGGTGGGCAGAGATTTTAATCCGAACCTTTTTCTTCTAAACTGTTGGGTTTGGGGAGCAGCTTGACCCAGAACAAGCTAAGACCCACCCCAGCTACCACCTCCCACCTCCTCCCTGCCCCTCTCTCAACTTTTGTGCTAAACAAGCGCTTTTTGGCAGGCATTTCTGCTCCCCATCCCTTTTCCCAGGTCACGCAGAACCCCAGCGCTTGTCCTCCACAGCCAGCCACCACAGGAGGATGAGATTTGAAGCCTCCTGCTAGAGCATGGTCATGTGGGTCATCGTTAGAGGACTTATTCAGGGATGTTTAATTGGTATCTGGGTAAGCGTGGGATGTAGCCAGCCCACCTCATTTCCCTTGGCCCAACTGGAACTCCTTCTCCTTTTGCAGGAGCTCTTAAAATCACCCACACTTTGTGGAAATGAGGTGCGTGTAGCTACTACAAGTGTAGAAATGTCCTTTGGTAATGGCTGACCTCCAGGAGAGAGGTCTGGCAGAGGCGAGGGGTTGTTTCTCTCCTTTCCCTCCGCTCATGAGAGCCATCACATGAGGGAGAAATTATTTCAGCTTTCCGTCCTTCATCCCCAGGACAGCTGCCTCCTCTTCCTCTCGCTCACTTGGGAAGAAGACCCGACTTGCAATCGTGTGGGGCTGGGGGCTGTGGATGGGGAGCTGGAGAGGCGCCTGGGGAGCAGACATGCTCCAGTGGGTGCTAGCTCTCCATCCAAAGTGCAAATATCCTCCCTGGAGGAAGAAAAACAGCCTTAACTCTGCCCACCCAGCACCACTCTCTGTTTCAGAGCCTGCCATCATGGGATGTGAGGCAATGTCCCAAGGGAAAACTGCTCCATTTGCATTAGCTGGAGCACACGGCTGGCCGGCGTAATTACTCTTCCTTGGCCCCGCTGCCTGGGATTTGAAAATTGATTGCTGAGTCAATACTGATGCGTTTGGACCATGCCGGACTGCCTGCAGCGGGAGGCAAGCGCTCGGGACGGCTGCCCCCACCCATGGCCAGCATGGGGAAAGGCTGGGCTTTGGCTTTCTGAGCTCATCTCCAGCAGGAGAGGTGACCCCTGAGCCCCGCTGCACCGTGCTGGAGCGGGGTGGTGGGTGCAGGACGTGTGAGCAAGCAGGAGGAGCATGTCCCGGGTCATGCGGCCCCTCATGGATCCCACCCTTAGGGCTCCAGTCCCACCATTGTGGTCCTGGAAGATCATCTCCGTCAGGGAAATGTTTCTGGGTGAAGGTCTCAAGCTGTTTCCCCGCTGGCTTCCTTCATTTTGGCTGAAACTATGTTAGTCAGCAGAAATCCCTGAAACTGTGGATTCCTAAAGTGGGTATTTTATTTTCCTTTGGGTTTTGGTGGAGGAGTCCTCTAGTCCCCGTGGGGTTTTGCAGTCTCGCCTTGCCCAGCCTGGCAGCCAGGAATAGGTCCTGTCGATAGAGCACAACCATGTCCCTCCTAAACAACACAGGGGACATGCAGGGAGCTCCACCAGCGGCAATTTTGGCTGCTGGCAGCTGAGCTCACACTGCAGACAGCTCAGCATCCCCGCGGCGAGAGCACGGCCGGTAATTAAAACGCAGATTGATTGAGTTCGATCTGGTTGTTGTCCCTTGGGGAAGCGAGGGGCTCCCCAAGGGGACTTGCTGGTGCTGACAGCACCCAGTGTTTGTCACGGGGGATCGGTGCCCCGCCTGGCCCTGCCTGCCTGTGCCCACGGCTGTGGCGCAGGATTCGGCCCCTCCTCACACAACACTCGATGCCCGTGTTTTTGGAAGGGATGCTTGTACTTGCATGGAGACTTAAAAGAAAATCCCTCTGCAAAGCATCAGCATTAAACTTATCTTTAATTACACAGTTAATTTATTATGTAGCACTAGTAACAAAGTAAAATGGGTAAACGGCTCTAAGATAGCACGCCGAGGATTGCCTCATTTAGTAAATAATTTTAACTTAAGTAATTATTTCCTGCAAGGGGGATGATGAGGGAGTGTCCCAGGGGGCATTTCATTCATGGCCACAGGAGGGATGAACCCTCTGTGTAATTCCTCATTAACTCCTGGATGCTGTTGTCACCTGCTCCGTGTCTGGCTGACGTGCACCCATCACCCCACGCACCCCAATGGGGTCCCAGCGGGCGCTTTCAGTGCTGCCTGTGTGTGCTTGCTGGCCCCAGCCTGGCAGCATCCCTGGGCAGAGGCTGGGTGGTTTTCCTTTGGGTTGCTGCGTTTTTTTCATCCCCAATTTTAACATAGCCACTTGTCATTTTGCTAAAGCTGCATCTCCTTTTGCTAGCCTTGCATAATGAGGACTAATTGCAGCGGGACACCGATTAACTTGCTGGGCACTTTCCTGCTGGGCGGGAGGTGGTGGGCAATGGCTGAGCTGGAGGCAGGCAATGTTACCCGCATCCCTGGTACCTGGCACTTGTGGCACTGCTGGCTGCATCTCGAGGTCCTCCAGCTGCCCTGTTTTCGGTAGGAAACATGGTTTATATGTAGCTGCTTCATTTCTGTTCCCCCCCCGCCCCATCTTCCTCTGCAGCTCATCCTGCTCTCCCCTCCTCCCTGGCTTGTCCCCGTCGTCCCCCCCCCATCCCTCTCTGGCTTCGCCCACACGCTCTTCCCCACTCCGGCCTTTTGTTTCCCCCTGGGGCTTCATTTAAAAGCGCTATTGATGCTGTTAGGCGCTAATATGAAGAGAGTCTCTCTCCGTCTGCCCTCCGCAGATGGGGACCTCGGCTCAATCCACGTCCTGTTCTCCACTGGGGAATAACAATGAACTTGGGCACCATGGAGAGATGGAGAAAGAGCAGCTCTGTGCTCTGGGAGACAGCCCTGTCCCCGGGGCCAAAATAACTCCACTTGTTTTATTTATCAACTCCGGGGGGACGGGGAGTGAGTGGCATACAGATGTTGCCACAGCTGGCTCTGCTGGCCCCACGTGCCTGCGACTGGCCCTGCAGTGGGGTCCCCTCTGGAGGGGGGATGCTCTGTGGTGTCTGGGTCTCGGCATCCCATCCAGAGCTGGAAAACCAGCTGAGGGGTGTTTCAAAATACAGAGCAAGATTTGGGCTGTGGGCATCTCTGTGGCCAAGCCCCAAGAAGCCTTCAGCTGCCAGCATCCGATCTGCCACGAATTTCTACCCTCCCCCAGGCTGGTACCCTAGTGATGCTCACACAGAGCCTGAGACAGCTATGCATTTACCCAGCATCTCTGGTGCTTGCAAAGGGAAGAGGAAATGGGAGAAAAGTCCTTCTTCATCTTTTATGCACGCACACAAAATGAAACGAAGGGTGGTAGCCACTGAGCTGGTTTTTCCCCATCCCCTGCTCCCTCCCCACCACTGCCCCCCTCATACACGCAGACTCACTCCCCCCTGCTCCTCTCTTCCTGCACTACCACGAGTGAATTGGATTAGTCACCTTCTTAATTAACTGTGCCGGTGTGAGCTCTATTAGGTATTAAATGTTTGTCACAATCCAATTAAAAAAATCCATCCCAGCAGGGCAGGGCTTTGTAGGCACTGGGCGTTTGCAGCCCTCACACCGGGGGTGTGGAGATGTGAAGTTGGGTGGGACGGGGCGGGGGGGGTGAGCCTGGTGGGGTTTAACCCCCCCCTCAATTCATGGATACCCCAGGGTCTTGTTTGGCCTTTGGGAAAGGTCATCCTCACCCTCTAAGCAAGGAGTAGACCCAAAGGTGGTGCCCTGAGGAGAGGCAGGGATGTCCCCACAGCACCTCCCAAGCACCCCCCGACCCAATGCAGGTTGTAAATTGGGCTGGAGCTGGGTGAAATCCATGATGGAGCTGGGGTACACAGACTCTGACCAGCAGCGGGGTGCCTGGCGGCATCGGTGAGGCCAGCCTGGGGTAAACCCAACCTTTTTGGGGGGGTTAAGGGCTGTGTTGTTAGTGTGCAGGCTGGACGCTTTCGGGAGGGAGATGGCATCAGCATCTTCAGCGTCAAAGGCAGCGTTCGTTTTGAATGAACACCCACACCAGGGATGAATGAGGTTTAGTTTCTGCTTCAGAACCAACCCAGCTCCCGAGGACAGGCATGGCACATCCTCCTGCAGCCCCCTACACGGTCCAGCCACCTCCCTGGGGCAGGAATTGTCCCAAGCTCTGCACCCCATCGGATGCCTTCATCACTGCTCATCTCTTTTATCTATCTTTTTCTCGGTCTTCTAGACCATTTCTGAGCTGTAACAAACTTTCACCTCTTGTCTTAGTTCCCTTAATAGCCTCTGCAGAAGGACTTTATGAAAGTCTCCTGGAAACTCTGAATTTATTACAGCTCCTTATGCCTCAGCACACAGCGCTTTTCTGGCTCCCTCGGGTCAGGGCTCCGGTAGTTTATAGGAGGCATACGGAGTACTTAGGCTGGTTTCTTCCTAGCCCAAATTATTATTTATCATTTTTATGTATTTATTAATTATTTATCAATATATAATTATTATTATGATGTATTATGAATATGTTTTCTCCCCACGCCAAGTGACAAGGCTCACTGGGCTGTGATGTTTCCCAGCATCACCTTGTGTGTATTTTGCTGTAGAGGATGGTGAACCACTGACCAGATGGGTGGGAAAAGCATCATTTTTCACAGTAGATTATATGTCATTCAGCACTTTTAGTCTAAAAAAATGCCTCTTGAGTGAACCCTGCAGGTACCCAGGGGGGTCTCAGTGGGTACCCATGGCCACACTTCTCACCCATGAGGTCCTGAGGCAGCTGATGTGGTCCAGGAGGTGAGACCCTGATGGGGAGCATCTCATTTGTGGCAGAGGCAGAAAGCTTAATCCCTTTAAATTTCTCTTTATTGATTGCAGCTTTATGGCTAAATCACTCGATGTAGCGATGCATGATCTTCCCCATCGCAAGTGCATTAGTGGCCTGCGGAACTCCAGCCATTGCACAGCACTGCACAGCGGCACCTCACCTGCCATCCCCTCCACAGGGCTTGGCAGAGGAGCTCAGGCAGCACCCAAGCATCCCTGATTTCCAGCATGAAACGGGAATGCTTGGGCAGGCCCAGGGAAGAGAAGTGGGATGCGATGTGTTGCCTGCACGGACAGGGGTGCAGGTGCCGACGTGCTGAGGCGCTTGCCTTGGGGAAGCAGTTGGAGGTGGTTTGTCAGCCATGGGTGCAGCATGGAAGAGGTCAGTGCTTTGGGCCCTGCTTTCAGTCTCCCAGGTGGAATTATAGGTGCTTTACATCATGCATCTTCTGGGGGTGTCATATCCTACATCCTGTACCTGTACTCCTGCCTCCACTCCATGGGTGTCCCCAAAACACATCCTCCTCACCAGGATGGTGGGCTGTGGCAGGGGATAAGAGGAATTTGGAGGTGTTATCAATTCCCAGAGCAAAGAATCTGCTTCTCTGGAGGATTTTTCTTTCCAGCAATCAATGGAAATGTGTTTATCAGGAAAACGTGTTTGACCTGGACAAGTGTTTTACTGATGTAAACAGAGCCAGGGAGAGTGATGGGGGGGAGGAGAGATAAGGAGTGTTAGGAGAGGAGAAACAGCCACAGAAAGGACCAGGAGGGAGGAGAGGAGGCTAAAGGGGCAGAAGTAAGGAGGGATCCTGCCCTTCCCTGCCCAAGCTGCCAGAGAGCAGAAATAGGGGCACACACACACACCCCAAGCTTTGCCCAGACCCCTGTGAGTGGTGGGCAGGGGCTGCCAGGTACAGGCAGGCAGAGGGGCTTCGCTGCCTGCCCAGGTGGGTTGTCTCCAGCCGGTCCAGGCAGCTCCTTAGGGAGCAGAAAGGAACCGGTTTCCTTAAATTAGCAGGAGTGCAGGCAGGGGAAGGAGCGAGGAGGGCAGGTTTCCATGGAAATGGGAGCTGGCATGAGAGGTGGCAAAGGCAGAACAGGCAGCAGTGAGCCCTGGCAGGGGGGATGCTCTGCCCACCTGCCCCTCGCTGCCCGAGGGAGGGCTTCTCCCTGTAGTTCCCGGGTATTACTTGGAGCAAAAATTAATCTCTTCGCAATGGAGACATTCTTATGCCTGCTGCTATGATAACAGGTCTTTTCTTCTTCCTCCGCAGCATCATTTATGCTATAAGATCCTCAGGAAAGACAAGAAGCAAATGCCCAGCCTCAAAATGCTGGGTTGGGAAGTGAGACTAGGCAGCAGGTTTGGAAAAAAGAGCAGTTTCAAATGTCAGGGGAATTTGTGTGATGAGGATGTGGTTTGCAGAGGGCAGCTGGGCCAGCAGGTTAATGTGCCTACCCTTTGCAGAATGAACTGGGGGACATTTAATGACTGTAAATAGCAAGGGCTTGGGTTTTACATCTGGTCTTAAAAATACCCGGTAAATCCCAGGTGAACTCTCACTTGTCTGTAGTTTGGCCTCAGTGTGTATTTCGGCTCCTGGGTAGGAGTAGCTCTGTCTTGCAGTCTTGCCCCTGCACATCCCCTTTGGGTCCCATCCTAACCAGAGGAGAAGTCCTCATACAGGATCCTGTGAGGCTGGTGGCAGAGCAAGATTCAGGTAAAGAAAACAGATTCCTAATATCAGTGGGGCATTGCGCACAGGGGTTCTGTGCAAGCAGCAGGACGAGCATCACTTGGGAGCTGGGGAAGGCATGTGCCTCCCTTCAGCTGGGAGCGAACCTCTTCTCCTCTGGCCCAGGCCGGGTAGAGCAGAGCAGAGATGGAGCTGGTCGTGCTGCAGAGAAGAATAAGGCATTATCTTGATTCTACTTACAGCTGGAGAAGGGGACGTGTGTGCCATCGCTGCATCCCGCACGTATGCGTGTCGCTGGCAGGCTCATACCCAGGTCCTGCGCAGCGCAGCCTGGCTGGGTGCAGGGGAATTTAGGAGCCCGTTCAGCAGCCCATGGATGATGATCCTTGCATGTCCAAGCCCCAGCCCAGCACCAGCGAAATGCTCTTCTCCAAATTCAGTGGGATTTGAGGTAGGGTGGTGATGTGACTGCCACATGCAGTCAGGGACCACACTGCAGAGCATCAGACTACCTGCCCTCCTCCCCCAGAGCGGCTCCTCAGCCACCCCCAGCACTGATTTGAAGTCACCCAGCCCCATAAGAACCCCTCAAGTGCCACCACCCTGGAGAAAAATCCAACTTACACCACCAGTGAGATAGAGAGAAGCCCAAGACCATGCCCAGATGGTGCCAGCAGACACCTCTCCCCTGCCCTGGCATACGGCCTGTGGCAGCCTGGCGCTGATGACTTTTTCATAAGCCACTGCCTGACACGAGGCCACCGAGTCCAGTAGGTTGGCACTGGTGGCTTTTATTTCCACCCTCCTCAAGAGTTTGGGTTCCACTGAGCCCGGTGCAGACAGACCTCTCATTGCATCAGGGCATGTGGTGCCCCCCACCAGCTGGAGGGACAGTCCTCCATCGGCTGGGACAAGGCAGGAGGGACCCCAGATCGGCTCCCGGGGGCAGAGGGAGCTGGGTAGCCCCAATGCGGGTGAAGGATGTGCTGCCCACTCCTGCTGCCTGCTCCTGCCGGGGGGCATGTGGCCATGGGACCCGTGGAGCTGGCGCGGAGGAGGCTGCTGAGATCCAGTCCAGCCTGGGCTCCCTTCCTCCTAAAATAAGGGTATTTGGGGAACACCCCGCTGCAGAAAGCAGCAGGATTCATCATTTACCTTGTTAGTGCCAATGCTTGGGATCGTCTTAAACAGGACACCAAGGGAATTAGAACAGATCTAAGTCTTTGGGGTACACATTGAACTGTTAACTGATGCCAAGCTGGGGGTGCTTTCTTCAAACTTACCATCACATACGCGTCCTTTTTGCACCTGAACCTCCATACCTCTCTATCCAAATTGGGGAAAATCTCAGCTTTGCTTCTAGGGACCAGTGCTGGCTGCTGGCTGTGGCCACAGCAATATGCCAGTGTGCCCAGCTCCAGCGCAGCCACATCCCACCTGTGGCCATAAATCACCTTCCTGGAGGGAAACTGCCTCACTGACCTCGGGCAATTAGTATTTGCCTCGTGCCTGGATATGCCAGGGGTTTTTATCCCCTCTAAGCTTTTATCCTCTCTTGTTATCCCTTTTGGTGTCTAATCCTGCCTCGAATCCCACTAAGCCGCTGACGTGGCTGTGCCCAGACCCTGACAGCCACCCAGGAATAATTCCTGCATCGAAGGGTGGGGATGCTTTGGGGTCCTCCAGACCAAAACCAGAGCAGACTCAGGGGGGAGCACTGGCCATCCTTAATAGGCTAAAAATTAAATTGGAGCGAAAAAACAGGTTTTTAGTGGGGGGGTTCTTCCCAAATCCTGCAGACAGCTACAGAAATACATTTTCCGCCACTTGACCTTGATAAAGCACTCACTCCAAATGAGATTCAGAGGTGCAAATACAGTTAATTGCTGGGTTGGGCTCCACTCCTGAATTGTGGGGATCCTTAGAGTGCGATGGGTGACGGTGTGTGGGACACCCCAATTACATGGCCAGTGCTGGGTTGTCCCCAGCAAGGGAGCATCTCACCTTGCTGCATCCCCTCCACGGCTTTGCAGAAGACAAAGCTCTCAGCTCTTTGCTTTCCCCTGGAGCTGCTCTGCCCCAGCCCTGGGCTCAGCCTGGCAAAGGTGCTGCAAACTCATGACACCTGTGGGTACCACCAGTCTTTCCCCGCCCATCATCTCAGCTGGATCCTTTCTCCTCCCTTCTTTTTTCCTCATGGTCACTTGGAAACAAATGTTTTAATGTAAAGGAAGGAGGAGCTGGGGGGAAGCCCAACCACCATCCCATTTATGCCCTGGTGTGTTTGGTATGAAAAATGACACTTGGGACAAGTCCAGAGCCAGATCTCCAACTCCCAGCCTCCAGCAGGAGCTGGTCTCAGTAAAATACCCCCTGCTTACACAAGAAAAAGCTTTAACTTCTTGCTTGCTGGGTTGGAGGCAGCCTAGCAGCTGCCCACATCTGCCCATGCCACGCTCGCTCGCTTGGTCCCCAGAGTGGCTGTACTGGTGCCCCTCAGTGTCCCAAGCCCGGCTGCAAATGCCACCCCACTACATCACAGCCCAGCAGCGTTAATTGCCCTCGTTGCTTTGTAATTACCTGGTAATTACTATATTCTCATTCCCCAGTCTGCCTTCCTGCACCCTGCAGCCACATCCCCATTAGGGGTGCCTCTTGATTATCCCTAATGATGGCAATGCAGCTGAATGCAGCTGAATGCCAAATTCCCCATTTCCCTGTAATCTGCACTGCGGCAGTGCAGCCAGAGCTAAGGCCACGCTGGCTTTGGGACTGTGGGGCTTGTTACTCACTTATTATCCTCTGGGCTCACCAAGATGATGGGGGAAAGGGGAGATGTCCCCCGGGATGGCCCCCGGGGACTGCGGGGAACACAGCAGTGTGCTGGCCCCAGGCAGCTCAGTGGGGTTTTCCCACCCCAGACTGGGCGTGCAGGCAGGAGACAGGCAGCCTTTGCCAGCAGGGGAGCACACTGGTGTGGCTGAGACCTTCCCAACTCATTCCACTCACCTTCCTTGTAGGGATGCACAAGGTGCATCGCGCCCCCTCCCCAGCCAGGAGGGGGTTTATCCAGGCAGCTGCGTGGGCTTCTCCAGTTGCTGTAGCAAATGGGAAGGTGAAGCACCAGAGTGAAGAATTTAATTTTTTAGTCTATTTCTGTAATTCCTTATTTTGTTTATTCCTCATCCTGCTTAGGGAGACTGAGGCATGGGCACTGAGCTGGGGGCTTTGACTGCAGGGATGTGCCAACATCCCAGGGCAAGGCAGGGATGGGTCACATCCTGCTCTCCCCACCCTGGAGGGGAGTCTGCTCACAGGCTGCTGCCTTGTCCCCATCCTGTAGAGAACCAGGTGCCCATCCATCATTCCTCCGCGATATGGCATTTGGGGAGAAATCCCCCAGATGCCTGCAGGGTTCCCCTGCCTGAGCTGAGCAGGCAGTGGCACTCCTGAGCAGATCACAAGGGCTAGTGGCATCCCTGTGCTGAGTGGGAATTGCTTGGAATTGCTTGGAATGTCTTCTGGGGTAGTGAGGTCTTGCATGGTCCTGCTGTACCTCCCTGGTGGGAGGCAGGATTACTGCTAGGCAAGGGAGGTTGGCAGGGATGCTGAGATTAATGGGCTTTCGGAAGGAGGTAGCTTGGGTGGGATGCTTCTTGAGCCTTTTTAATAGCAAAAAATAAAAGATAGCCTCCCAGGACAGAAAATAAATAGCAAAGCCCATTGACAGTGCCTGTCGCGGCGTGAGGTGCTCCGTTCGGCTGAGCATCCTTGGGTCACTGCTGGTCCTGCTGGGCAAAAAAAGCCCCTCTGCAGGGGATGGATCCATCCAGGGCATGATGTGGAGGGGGGGGGGGAACAGAGGGGAGGGGGAAATCACCAGTGATGACTATCACAAGGAGGAATTAGCAGAGGCAAACACCCAATCCAGCTGCTGAACCCCCAAAAGGTACCTGTGGGGGGATCTGGATGCTCCTCCTCCCCAAAACTCTTGCAGGGATCCACCAGGGATATGGGTGATGCCTGTGGGGCTGTGACCAACCTCTTGACAATTTTATTGCCACCTTAGCAGCTCAGAGGGAAAGACCAAGGGCTTTTTATACTTGAAAAAAGTCTTTTTTAAAACTTCGAGCTGTGCTGTTTCCAGCATGGGGGCTCAGGAACACAGGGTTGGGGATAGGGCAGCAGGGAGAAAATGAACCCCCAAAATTTCCCTTATTTGAACCCAGCAGCCAGAGAGGTTTGGGGTTGCTCAGCACAGGTGCAGGTTTTTGGCTGAGCTGGCAGCACGTGGCTGGCCAAGTGCCAGTCCCCGAAGCAGCAGCTTGGGGTTTTAGCCTTTCCCTGGGGTGAGCGCAGCCAGCGTCAGCGCTAAAAAAAAAAATATGACACAACGGAGGTGTGAATCAGCAAGAGGAAAATTCCCACCATTCAGGGAGGGAGAGCAGGCAGAAAAATTGCAGGCAGAACCATGCTGGACTCTGCAAGGCAACTTCATGGGATGCAGTGATGGGATAGGAACGGGGAAGGCAAGGAAAGGCATGGAGGCATGGTGCCAGAGCAGCCGGTGATGTATAGCAGCAGGGCAATGTATGGAGTATGTTCAGCAGATGATCCTGCAGGCTTGAATTCCAGCTGCCAGGAAGCCTGGGAAAGCTGCCCCAGGTACCAATCTCACAGCATCACTGAAATGTGGGCTTTGTCCCCAAACCCACTGTCCTCTGCAGGGTGGCCAGGTCCCGAGCATCCCAGGGCGAAGGGATGCAGGAGTGTGGGTACATGTGTTCACCAGTTGCAGGTTTCTTGGTGCCCATGTGCAGGACAAAGCCTAACCCCAAAAATGGGGAGAAAAGTGTGTCAGGGCAGGGAAGCATCCCTGGGGTGGGATGCTGAGCTCCTGCACCTTGTGCTCCTGCACCAATGGGTGTTCTTCCACCACAGTTTGCTGAGCTAGAGCTGAGCATGGCTTAAAAGAGAGGGCACAGAGACGGGGCCGTATTATCTCGCCCGTAACGCACTCGAGCTGAGCAGCGCAATGGAGGCCATAAACAAGATTGATGTACGGATTAAAGAGACAGAGGAAAGAGAGGCAAAGGTTAAGAATATAAATAGGTAAAGCTCCAACCAGGAGTGCGAGGTAGAGGCTGGGCAGGAAAGACAGTGAATAAAGCAGGGAGTGAGTGGCCAGAGGGCTAGATAAACATGCAAGGGATGGGGGAATTGAGAGAAAAGCCAGGTGGATAAATAAGCAGCGAGATGAGAACAGCACCAGGGGGCTTGGGGTTAGGGAGAGCTGGGGCGCAGGGTGGAGGGATGGGCATGTGGTGCTGACTGTGCCAGGGCGCTCAGCATCATTGGAGAGGAAAGAAATAAAATCAAAACCCAGCATCTCCCAAACGCAGCTCATCTCTGTTCCCCTGCCAAGCACCAAGTTGCTTTTTCCAGCTTCCTGTTTTCCCAGCTCTCTGCTCAGACATTATTAATTCTACAGCCCAAGTCGACAGAGCTATTCGAAACAAAGCGAGTGGCACCATGGTGCTAATTCCCAGCAGCAGCCAGGCACCATCAACCAGCACCACACTGCCTTCCCCGACCCTTAATGAGCCCCCAACAGGGCGGCACCATTAATTGCATTGCCTTGCACCCTAAAAGGATGGTCCAAAATATATATGTGCATACATCTATAGCATGCACAGTGTTCCTATTAACATCCGTAGTGGGGGGTTCTGCTGGTTTTAGGTTGCCAGCTCTGTGGGGAAGATGCAGGGATGTCCCTGTGTTGGAAAGCTGGAGAGGGGCAGAGCAAAAAGGAGAAAATCTCACTCATCCATAGAGGCATTTTTGAGGGCCATACATCTCATGGGGGAGCAAGCCTCCCCTGCCACAGCCGCGCCATGCCTGGCTTTGCTCATGGCTCAATCCCCTGGCTCCCTATCACCAGCAAGGGGATTAAATGCTCTTTTTATGGCATGGCTGGGGTGGAGAAAAAGCCCCCAGTGATGCTTTGCTCTCCACTGCAGCCATCAGGTCCCTGCACATTCTACGGAGTCGAATACTGATGGAGAGGGGGGACAGTCATCTTTTCACATGGACAGGACCCAGCAGGGATGCTTGTGCCCTCGGGTACCCCCCAGCAGTTGTGCTTCCCTCATCATTGGAGACAAGTTTTTACAACTGCTTGGACAGACAGTAGTTTTTACAACGGTTTTTACAACTTCTAGAACCACTGAGTTGCAGTTCTGGTGTCTCAAAATAGATTGTCGTTAAAGTGTCAGGGTAGCAGGTCCCTTTGGTGGCCAATTATTCTTCTTTATTATATCAAAGACACTCAGCAAAGGCCAAAAAATAAAATAATCTAGGTGATTTACTCCTCTTTGTAATTAGAGTTACTAATTAGACTGTCCTTCATAACACGGTGGGGTTGTGTCCAAGAAGCGTTGGCAACGTGGATTTTGTCAGCAGCCCTACCCAAAGACCTAAAACTCTCTGGCTGGCTCCTGTGAGGGACCATGGGGACATCACAGCAGTGTCACCAGCACAGCTTCAGTTTTGGGACCTTTCTCCTTTGTTGCTCCAGCTTAGGATGCATCTTGCTCAACTCCAGGATGGGAAGGACCTTGGAGAACCTCGGCTGATGGGTTCTGTTGGGACCCAACAATTGCTATGCAATTATTGAGAAAGTAATTGAGCAAATGGAAATGACTGAAAAATAAGTAGCAGAAAAGGGATATTTGAGGCCTTTCCATAACTCAGAGGATTTCCCCATGCAGCTTGCTCCAATGGGGAAAGAGGGTGCCTGTGCAGGGTACCAAATGCAGGGTTTGCTCACCGTTTTCCTCTCCTCGGCACTCACCGCTGATGCTGGTGGGGTTGTGTCCTCTGGAAACAGGCTGGGATGGGGTTTTGCTGAGTGGAAGAGAGCATCTCCTGTTGGATTTTGGTGCTGGTGCATGCTCTTGCTGGGATGGCTGACACTTGAAATTTGTAACTGCACTTTCCTTCAGATATATTGACCACAAGGTTCTGCTGGGCTTCCTAAAAATAAAGCAAAAATAAGAGAGAGATGTTAAAAAGTCACTTTAGCTGGCTCCAGCCCTTAAAAATAGGGGTGTCTTTTCAACAGGCAAAGGACTGGATAGCTTGTTTGGGTTATTTTAATTAATCTTTACCAGCATCCTCTTTATCTCTTATGACCCTCGCACCTGGTCCTGCCACCTCTCTGTGGGGTGACAGTGGCCAAGCCCTCCCATCCCATCCCATCCCATCCCAGGTCCCCATCACCTGCTTCATCTCTCAGGCTGTGGTGACTTAGGGCTGCATTTGCTCATGGGTGTTATAGGATTTATTGTTATTTTTATTTTGGCCCTGAACTGGAAAGGAGAGAGGATGTTTTGGGAATTGTTTTTCGCTTGGTTTAATTCATTTTTAATCGGCTGACGGTAATGATTTGATACAGACAATCTTCCCCAACTGAGGTTAATCAGGACGGAGCAAGCCTTTCACTTGGTGTTATTTAGAGAGGCATTTTATAGAAATACTGTTAGAGAGGTTATTTAACCATATATTTGTTTTCATTGTGTACACAGCTTTTTCATGGGCTTCCCAGCTTTTAATGCTGAGAGATTTTATTTATTTTTGTCATTTGGAGGGAATTCAGGCCTGCCAAAGTGCCCAGGACAGATAGCCCCGTAGGCTGCAGTAATCTGTTCAGACCATCTGGGCTCCAGCTCCTGGAGCAGCCCCGGTAGGGAGAGCTGGAAAGCTTTAACCAGCCCCAGCCCCATCAGCCTGGGAAGATGGGGTTTTTTGGAGATGTGGTGACAGACAGATACCCCAATGGGGATGTGCTGCCTCCTGTCAGTCCCTGCAATACAAAGCTACTCCCAGTGCACCATCTCTCTGGAAGGGCTGAGTTTTGCTCTGGTGGGTTGGTGATGGGTTGGGGGCAAAATTAAACTGGGAGGTGGAGGCAGCCCCTCGAAGCTTGAAATTTAAACTATAGAACAGCTGAATGGTCCAGCAGCCGAGCTCCAGCACAAAGTTTTCCAGCCAGCGCAGAGCAGCGAGCATCCACACCACCTTGAAAAACACCCTCCCCAGGGCAGCGGGGAGCAAATCCAACCCCTAGATACCAGCTGAGCAAATACTCATTTACTCCTACAGGTAGGGCTGCATATGGGTATTCCTAGGCCAGACACACGTAGAAACCCACTTGTCAGCAAAGCCCCCAGGGCTGCTGCTTTGCAAGGGAACGCCAGCGCTTTTAGCTGTGGTTCTTGACCCGCCAGAGATGCTCAGGGACCAGAGAGTCCCCCCGGCATGAGCGGTGCCTGCGTGGGGCTGCGCTCGCTTTTGTTTTCATCTTGTTGCAAGGAGTAAAGCATCTGTCTGGAGACAGTAAATTATCCCCTCGGCTGGTGTATAGCTAATGTAATTGAGCTGCATTTAAAGACTCCCCAAGGTGCTCCCTTCTCAGCCTGGCAGTTTGCAGTGTGCTTGCTCCCAACTGCAGCCCAGCACATCCCAGTGCATCCCTCTTGGGGGGACCAGCATCCCCAGCTGTTGTTTGCAACTGGTTTTCGATGGGGGTGGGTGGGAAAAGCAGTTCTGCCCAGTCCAGGCCCCAGGCAGGAGATGATGGATTATTTGCAGTCTGCAGTTGTCTGTGCATAGTGGAAATTGCCCACTGCTGGTTTGGGCAGGTGGGCTGCCAAGCAGCAGGATCAGACCATTGCAAGGGGCTCTGTGGAAAACAGAGCCACCCCAGTTCAACCCCAAAATCATTTACTGGCCTCACCAAAAGTTTCCAGAGCCTTGAAGCCTGTAAAAAACTGCCGTGCTCTACTGCCTGTCATAATCTGCATGTCACAGCAGGGAAACCTGTGTTTCCTTTTAATTTATAAAAACTCCCAGATGTTCTGGCTCCAGATGTGCAGTGAGCAGCCTGGGCAACACAAACCCACTAGTGAGGGCTTACTGGGGGGTGTTATTTTAATCCTGAATGTGTTTGCCACCACAATGGCTGCTTTCTACCATCTCATGACTTTTATTCAGAAAAAAAACAACCAACAAACCAAGGTACAGGCAATAGGCTGTGGCAGCAAGGCAGTTTTCTGGCTGCTTGCTCAGGCAATCCCAGTTTATGCTTTTTTATAAGAGGCAACCTGTGGCTATGGCTTGAAACCAAAAAGCCAGGAGAGCCAGTCTCCACCCCAGTGCTGCTTCCCAATTCTTCAATAAAATCCTTACCCTTGACCCTGAAAGAGCTTAGATCTCCTGTCACGCCGTGTTATATTCAGCCTTCCCCATATAGATGGGGCATTGCTGGGTACTGAAGTGCTCCCCCAAATCCCCAGAGGACTGACATAGCAGGGCAGGAGTGCCAGCTGTCCCCATGTCCCTCGGGGAGAGCACTGCCTCGTGGTCTGCAGCAAGCTCGGCTCCGTCAGGTGCCTTTACAGGCAGCGCAGCAAGGAAATAACAGGAGAGAGATGCCAACTGCTTCACCTCCCTTTCTCTGGTCGCTTTGAACCTAGCCAGAATTAGGAAAAACTCCCCCAGAGTTTGCAGCGGGGTCGCAGTGTGGTGCTGGGAGCTGCTACCTGCCCCATCCGTGGTGTGGCTGCATGGCAGGTTGCTCCCCCTTCGTTAGCTTTTCCACTCCCAGTGCTCGCCAGCAGCATCTCGGGGGGTGGGTGGGGTGGGGAGCGGGGGGCGGCGTTTGCAGCAGCACAGGGCCACCCAGCCTGAGCTCCCTGGCTAGGGCTGCCTCCCTCACCCCTGGACTTATTTATATCTTTTATTTTTCTCTCTGAGCCATATTCCTCCTGGCATTGCTAAACCAAACAGAGTACAAAATCTGATAAGCGCAAGGTAGCATTTTTTTTCCCCCTGCAGGATACATTATTTACGAAGCTTATCGATTGTGGGAAATAACCCAGGGGCGTTCAAACATGAGCTACATCCACTCTTACACCAGACATGTTAATTACCTGCAAGCTGTTACTGGCTTCTCTGCTGCTGAGCATCACCCGCAGACCAGGAGAGTTTAGGGATGCGAGGAAATGTAGCTCGCGAGCTGCTGGATCACACCTTTTCCAGCAGCCTCCTGGAGATGCTGGGAACGGGCATCGCTCTCACTTTAAACCCCATGTGCTGCATCAGTCATCTAAATTTGCCTGCCTTAGCTCCCAGCCATCACTCCCGCTCTGCCTTTCTCCTCTGCTGTAAAGAGCTCTTTAGTATCTTCTTTAGTATTTCCCTGCCTTGACAGTTCTTATAGGAAGTCATGAAGTCACCTCTCAATCTTCATGATAAACTAAGCAGACTGAGCTCTCTAAAGCTGGCAGCTTCCCCATCCTTGGGGAGTTCTGCGACTCTCTCTGTAACCACTCCAATCTCTCAATGTCCTCTCAAGGAGCACGGCCACTGGACCTGCTGTCAAAGCACTTGTCCTCAGCTGCATCAGCGCTATGTAGAGGATAAAATGGTACCCTACTCCTCCATGGCACCCTAAATGATGCAACCCACCCTCTGCTGGCAGAGAAGCTTTTTCCCTCCTCTTAGTGCTGATGAAAGAGGTGCCAAACGCTGCTCGTGAGGCACCAGGGTGGTTTCTGGAAGATGAAGGTAGCGTGGGGGAAGCACAGGTGGGTCTGGCAGTGCCTGGGGTGGGCAAGCAGCTGAAACCATGGGGAGAGCAGCACCAGTGGGATGTGGAGCTCAGGGCTGCACCGCAGGAACTTACAAAATTTTGTACCTTTGCAACAAACCCACTTCTACTACTACTACTATCACACCAGATACACTTTTAATTTAAAAGAATGAAGTGTCCTTAGAGTCATTGTCCAGCTCTAGGTATGGAAAACCAGAGTGGGTCAGGGATGCTCCTCCACCCAGGCAGGAAGAGAAGGGGCACCACCAGCTGGAGGACGTGGTCATACCCATCACAGAAGCTGCAATGGACATAAGCTGAAGGATAATGGAATGATAACATCAGTAGTTAGGGCTGCAACAGAGATTAAATGCTGGGATTGCAATGGAGGACAGTGATGGGGTGAAGGCACCTGCTCAGGGCTGATGCAAATCAGTGTAATATCACTGCCCTGAGTCTCAGCTCACACCCCGATACCCATCCCAGCTATGATACTTCAGGGAGAGGAGAATGACCAATAAATGAAGCAATAACAGCAAAAGACTATAAAACCATAATGAAAAATAATTAAAATACAACCATTGGTATGGGGATAATTATGAATGCAGGGAAGGTGGCGGTAACTGCGCTAGGCGATGAAGGCAATGAGGAGCAGGAAAGGCGCGCTGCTGGTGACGGGCCGATGGAGACACCGACTTGTCTGGATGGAGACGCAGATCTTGAAATTGTAATGGGAATAATTATGACTGTAATGGGGTGGTAATAAAGATAATGGAATCGTAATTGAGGAGGGGATGGCTGTAAAGGAGGAGGTGCACATAACAGCCTTGTAAAGGAGATGATAAGAAAGATAATGGATGGTAATGGAGTTGTTGTTAAAGGTAATGGAGTTATAATGAGGTGACGACTGCGGCAGGTAGAAGGGATGGTTGGTTTAACGAGGACTATGATGCAGAGAGGACTCTATTTCTAATTCATCATGACAGGCAGTGCTGGAGGTGACCATGAGGCTAATAATAACTGAAGGGGTCAATCGTTAAGACAAATGCAGCCACACAACGAGCACAGCAGGACTGCAGTCCCTGGAGATGCAAGGTGGAGGTGCAAAACCTGGGCAGCGGGTATGTGGTGTTGCATCATGAGGTACAAGGCAGAGGAGACAATAAAAAGCACCGTGACAAATTATCTGGGCAAGTCCTCTGAGGTTTGCTTTAGTGCAGGGCTGCCCTTCAGAGTCTTGAACCTAGGAGACAGGGATGGGGTGGGGGACAGCAGCTGACAGGGGCCATGTGTCCCCAGGGAGGGCAGCCCACAGCAACTATGAGGAGCCACTGCAGCAGAGATGATGGTGACAGGGACCGGCTGATGACCACAGGGGGAGGAATTGGGATTAGCAAGGGCAAGGCTGGCTCTTGCAGCATCAGGACAGACATACAAGCAAACACATCAGCTTGTAGTGACTTGGGCACCTCCACAGGGGGACAATTCAGAAAGCAGTTAATGGCATCATCCATAATGGCAACATCCCATGCAACGTATCTGCTCTTCACCTCCCGCTGAAGCTCAGCCCAAGGTCCCCAACCCTTCCTGCAGAGCTGCTTGCCACACACCACCAGCCAAGCCCCAGCCTGTCCCCCACCACTCCCCTACCCACCAGCCCAGTTACCCTGTCAGAGGAGTAAAATTAGATTGGTTCCACTTGACTTGTTCTTGACAAACCCATGTCAGTCGTTACTTTCTAACCTCATTATCTTCCAGGTTTGTACAAACTGATTGCTTAATGAGTTCCTCTTGCAAGCCTTCCTGTTTTGAAGCCTCTAACTCCAGGGGTTGCCCCACTTCAGCCCCCAGCTTGCCCTGGGCTCCTGCAGTGCTGGAGAAACACTGAATGCTTCCAGGGTTGGGTTGGCTCTGGCAGTACGCCCAAGGGAGATTTTGGGCAGCCCTGCCAACACCAGCACACCTGGCTGATCCAAACACCCTGGAAGGTCTTCTGCCCACTGAGTTGGGCTCCTGCCCAATATAATCATCCTGTCCTAATTAGCTGAGTGCAAGGAAAGGCTCAAGCAAAGCCCACTCTGAATCCTTTAGTTTTCCTCCTGCATTTAAGCAACATCCTTGGGCTTTCCTCAGCTCTCCCTCTCCTTCCTGTGCATTTACAAAAAGGTTTTGCCCAGCCTTAAAACAGCCAGTGCGCTGGAGCTCGTTCTGCACCTTCACATCTCCAACTTGTAGCTGCCCTGTTGTCCCCATCACCAGGTCTCTGGCCTCAGTTCCCCTTCTCTGCAGCTCTTCTTTGGGTCTGAGGTCCATCAGGTCTCTGCATCACTTCCCTCTTGTTCCTCTGCATCAGGATGGCTTGTTGTGGTGCCCCTAATGCATTCGCTTTAGATAATTGCCAGCTTCCCTGTGCTCTTTAGCCCTTAGATTATCCTCCCTAGAGATGCTACCTACTGGTTCCCTGAGATTTTTGCAGTGCATTATCCTTGCTCTGCTGTTCACGCTCCCTTTCTCTTGGCATTGTGGGATCCGCTATTTTGTGACTTATTTCCTGAAATTACCTTCCACTTCTTTCAGTCAGTTCTTCTCTGTTAGCCCAAATCAAGCCCAAAATAGCAGCTTTTCCAGTAGCTTTCTCCATCACTGGAAATGAGATGTTGCACTAACACACCCAGGGAACTGAATGGCTCTGTCCTGCTGTATCGCTCACCCCAGAGATGTCCATGGAGATGCCATTACCACCAGGCTCTGTCATGTAGAGGTACTTTGGGTTTGGAGAGTCCCTCACACCCATCCACCTCATTCTTCTACCTCACATGAAGTCTGTCCCACCAGCTGCACCCCTTTTAAGTTAACCACATTTGATGTAACCTGTTCCCCACCCCTTGCTAACCTTCAGGAAAAGCGGAACCCCATTTTCGGGACACTCCTTTCCTTCATTTTCCTTGCCTGCTTCTCCCCAGCAAGTCACGGAGGGTCCTATGTGTCCTACCAAGTCCCTGTTATTTAAGCCCTAGACTGAACAAGGTACTAAGATGTCTACATCAGCCTGTTTGTTTGCCATGCTCTGCCACACGTGTACAGAAACATTTGCCCTGTTATTTGCTTTCTTGTCCCTTTTCTGATCTCACCACTTATTTTTTTCCTGCCATTTGTTGGCATTTCTTCTGTTTGCCTTGCTGGCATGACAGGTGCCTTTCCTCATTCAGGGGATCCCAACCTCCCCCCAGCAAGGACTTCTCCATACACATCAAGAGCCTCTGGTTCCGCTGACCCCCAGCCCAACAGCAGATGAGAGCATTTCTCCACTCCTCACCCACAACCCAAGATGACAGGGAGCCTGTCTCCACCGGCCACCTCTCAGCTCATTTTCACCCAGAACTCCTCAAGACCTTTGCAATTCCACCCCTGCTTCCAGGAGACAGTTTAATGGGTTTAAAGTACCATCTGCATGTGTCCAAGAAGAAGGGGAGAAGTAGTGTCCTTCAAACGCTTAAGCACCTGTGAAATAAATAGAAGAGCTAATAAAAAAATATATTAAGGGTGAAAAAACTGGAAAAAGAGGAATACAGGAGATTGTACCAGCCTTGGAGATAACCTAGGGACATTTTTGTATCACGGAAAGTCCATTTTCAGTACAGATGGGACTTTTTCTTCTTAATCGCTTTCCCAACAGAAAGCCACCAAGTCACAATAACCTAACCCACCAAAGGACAAAGCAATTGCAAGTCCTTTCTCTGCTAGCTGGTTGCCAAATCAAACTCTGCTAGATAGGGGGGGTGGGGGCAAATACTCTACAACAGGTCTCCCAAAGGGAAAACAGGGAACGAGGGTGAAGGATAGGAGGGGAAATTGGAAAAGAAACACTGCCCAGCTGCAGGATGAACTTGTGCAGAGAGCCCTTAATAACTAACCAGCTCTGGCTGCCTGGGGAATTTAGTAGAAAAACTCCCATTTTTGTCATCACCAGCAACGCCAGCCCTGATAAATAACAAGCTGGAAAATTTGTGGGCACTCGTGTCCTAGAGACCAAGGAAGGCAATGGAGCCTTGAAGCAAAACTGGAAGAGTTGGCTTTCACATGCTGTTGCTTGGGAGGTTTGTACTGGGATGATGTCCCTCATCTCCAGTATAGGGCTGGCCAGGAAGCTCAGGAGGAGTTTGCCTGAGGATTTCAAGGGATCAGGATATTTGCTGGTCATTTTGAAGCAGAGCTGCTTATAGCTGCCTGATATAGGAGGAAAACCTGGAAAAAAGCCAGAGCAGAAGGGAAATAAAATGCAAAACCTGTGATAGTGCATGGGAAGGCACCAGCAACACAGAGCTGGAAAGGATCAACACTTTGTCCACCGGCCTTAATATAAAGCGTTTAAGCTGTCTGGAGCCTGCTTTCCTGCAGAGCTCTCTGCTCAGCCGGTCTTTAAGCGCAGGAACAATATTATCCACACTGAGAAATGCCCAGAGGCAAGGTGTCCCCCCAGCCCAGCCCCCCACATTTGCAGATTAGCAGCTGTGATTTCCCTTTAGGGGTGGCAAGATAAAGACAAGGAACTACAGTAAAGGTTGGGGGGAAAAAACTGAGGCTGACCTGATGCTGGCTGGAGAGGGAGACTCGGAGCAGGACTCCTTTTCCTAGTTAACGGAAATCCCATGGAGTAAGGGCTGATCTCTCTTTTTGCTCTCTGCCACCTTCTTTTCACTAAGTTCCCCCAGTCTGGTGTCTTCAGAGCTTCTGGGCAGCAGCCAAAGCCCCTCCAGGCTCCGTGGTCACGCAGGTGACTTTGGCCAGGAAGACAAACCTGGGTGCTGGGGTGAGCGCTGGCTGCAGTAAGGCTTGGTGCTATGGGGTGAGCTGTTGTGCTGGGACCAGAGGCACTGGGGTCTCTACAGCAATGGGACCAGCTCCTGATGGCATTGCATCCTCACACCTCATCACAGGGACACAACCTGCCACTACCGAGGGATTAGTCAGCCTTGAAGTGTGGCAGGAGGATGGAAAACCAGTAATAAGCATATGGTCATCCCCCAGGGAGCTGGCTCCAGCCACAGCTGGTTGTCCCAAGCCTGCAGAGATCACATTAGCATGGAAAGGCACAGCAAAAATAATTTTTTTTCAAAAAAAAAAAAAAAGAATCAACCTTTTCAGGCATTGCATGCTTGCTTTGATCATGCCCTGTGCTCAGCAGCCTTACCCCACATAAGCCCAGCCACCCAGGCCAGCAGCCTGCTGCCAAAGGGAAAAGTCCATAAACATCCCACATGCCCTGCTGCATCTCTCCAGTGTTTCCCCCTCTGCCCAAGCTTGTGAGGGTATCGGCATCTGGGCATAACCTCAGGATGTTGCTGAAATAGTTGGAGAGAAAAGAAAATAAAAAGGGAGATAAAAATTCCCATTATGCAAGAGAAGAAACAGTGTTATTTTGGCTTCTGTAGATGCCCAGCTGTCAGTGCACACTGTTCTAGCTCCCTGAGAAACGGTACCTTGTGGGGAAAATCCTACAGGATGCAATAGCAATGCAGCTAATGGAGTTACCCTGAAACCTGCAGGATTTAATAGCTCGGGATGCTCTTTCTAATAGTGGCTTTAACCATCCAATGTGTTTTTCTTTATGGCAGGGGGAATTATTCTTGCCCTTTCATAGAGCACGAGCCACAAAAACCTGTAAGAAAGCCATTTTCTATTAAGCCCTGTATTGCTTTCAAGGGGGTAAAAAAGCCAGGAAATGAAACTCAAGTGAAGTTTCCCCAAAGTTATAGTTTCTTTTTAATTCTTAAAGTCTTACAAGGATTTGAGAGTTGGACTCTGCACGCTTGGCATCCATGGTCATTTAGTTTGGAATGAAATCCAGGCATGTCACAGCCAAGGAGCTCATGGGTCTCACCAGGACCCAGCTTTGGGCTGAACCCAAATGTACATGTTCAGCCCAGGGTTCGCCAGGCAAACAAATTGAGTTTTCACGGTCGTTGCTGTGGTATCAGAGTAGTGAGAAGTCTTGACTGAGTGTTTTATAAAACAATTTGTAAGCAGTGGGCAAAAATCGTCTATTGGCATCCATGTGAAAACTGGGAGTCAAACTGGCTGCTGTGGGAACAGGCTGCTGCAAGCTCTGGTTCTCCTTTCCCCTCACCTTCCTGGATGACTGTGCCAAAGCCACCAGTGGCGACGTCGCCTCCACACCGATTTGTTGCTGGTGTTGTAGAAATTAAAGACGTGCTCTTTTCAACTCTGAGAAGGTACACTCAGCTGCTGTAGATTTCCATGATGGGCATTGCTCACCCTGTGCCTGCACAGATGCGTGTGCATTCACTCCTCCCCCGGGGTGTAAGTTTTCACTTCACCTACTTGTCCAAAATGTTGCCGTTTGATTTCTTGTCGACTCTTGGACTGCTCAGAGATGTGGGATCTGCTGAGAGAGCTGTGGTGAAGAGCTTGGAAGAAGGGGAGAAAGGGGGTCCTCTGATCCAAAGGAAGAGTCCTGCAGAGATGGGCCTGCCTTGTCCAGGTCCTGCAGCATTACAGGTGCCCTCATGGAGTGTGGCATGGTGGCACACATGGTGGGGTGACATCTCTTGCTTAGAGCTGCTCAGTGGGGTTAAAGCTGAGCAGTCACCTCAGTCACACACAGAGACCCCCTCCAAGGGATGCTCTTTGCAGCCTCCTCACTTAGGAATATAAAACAGATGTCACAGCAAGGTCCTGGGGACCTGACACCATCCTGCTAGCACCACGACCAGCCTGCAGCACCAAGCAGAGATACCAGGGGTGCAGGCAGCTGTGCCACAACCCTGCCTGCAGCCAGTGTGAATGGGGTAGAGACACCACAGAAGCTGGTTTTGGTACAGCCAAGGCAACCTGGCTGCCCTTGGCCACTTCTGCCTCTTGGGGAACATGATTTTCCCCACCTGAATGGCACAAAGCACCAGTGAGACACAGGGGCTGCAGAGCACCTATCGGTGCCAGGATATACCTTACGTGCAGCTGGGGGAAGAGCATCCAAACGCTGCTGATGAGCCCAGGACCATGATGTCAGCTCCCACAGCAGACAAACACCAGGACTGGATTCATGAGCCATTTCACCTGGGCATCAGCCCAGTCTGAGTCAGTCTTCAGGCAAGCAGCAGCAGTCCTGACATTGCACAGTCAGGGTTGGGTCTAAAAATAAAATTATAAAGGAAAAAAAATTATATTCTTAGCTCCAGCCCTGTTCCAGAGCCCCCCAGGGGACACTGAGATTGAGAGGAGATGGCAAAGTCCAGGAGGTTGGAAGCACAGCTCTGGGCTGAACGTGCTGGGTGTGCAGCAACATCAGCTGCATTTCACAACAGAGAGGGAGCTCCCCATGACACCATCTCCTGCCCTCATTTTTAGGGAGGAAAGAAAAATGAAGCAAAGGAAGCATCCAAAAGGCCACGCCAAGTCCCAGGTAGCCGGTGCATAAGGCTGTGACCACCACGCTGTAAATCCTCACCCACATCCCTTGGTTTTTGTGCTGTTGCCACCTCCCTTGCAGGCTCGGCCGCGCTCTCTGGAGCAGCGTATTTGGGTAATTTATTCTCCCCTGGCAAGCTCAGCTCGTGGGTAGCATCTGGCTCTCTGCAAAGGTCACTCTGTTTTCTTAGCATCAGCCTTCCAGCCTGGTTTGGCAGCAGGACCCCGAGACTCACCAAAAACCTGGCTTTGCAGCCCTCCCCTTAAACAGAATAAGGTTACTCAGAAAACAAGTTACCCTGAAACATGGCTCAAGAGATTTCCTTTAAAATAGATATTCAGGCTTCAAGGCCATTTTCCAACTAAAACCATACGAAGCTTAACTTCAGACAGGTTTGGGAGCTGCTCTGATGTGCCTCAGTTTGCCTTTGCCAACCAACACGTTGCTCCAGCAGCCAGACCCGGACTGAAGCCAGGAGCTGGAGCAGTGCCCGCAGGATGCTCCACTGCCCTCAACAGGGCTCACAGACACGTTGCCTATTGCCTGTGATCAGATTTGCTCCCTCAGTGTCTTAACTTGTCCCAGGTCCCATTTTTCTGTGCAATTTGCAATATGGGATGGCTCCTTCCAGCAGCCACAGTACTGCCTCCCAGCCCTGGAAAGCAGGGACTTCCACAACTGATACACTTTTATGGACATTTAAGATTTTATTTAAGTTCCTGATGTCATGGAAGATAGAAAAAATATTTTTTAACATGCCAAGAAAGGCTGACATGAAATGCAGGTGAGTTTCCTTCACCTATCCCCACCCCCTAGAAAAATAAAACCAAAACATTTAAAGTAGTTATAAGAAAGAATTTTTTTTTTTATGAGGGTGCCTAAACACTGGCATAGGTTGCCCAGAGAGGTGGCAGATGTCCCACCCCTAGAAACATTCAAGGTCAGGTTTGGATGGGGCTCTGAGCAACCTGATCTAGTTGAAGATGTCCCTGCTCATAGCAGAGGGGCTGGACTAGATGGCCTTTAAAGCTCCCTTCCCACCCAAACCATCCTATGAAAACCTTATGCTAACAAGAACATCACTACACACCTGAAGCCAGAGGTGTGCAAGCACAGCAGAGCCACTGTCAGATGAATGTCCCTGTTGACATCAGCACTTTCTACTTAAGCTTCTTGGGCTCTCCAAACTAGCAAAACTCTTTGTTTTCAGAGTCAGCTCAACATGAACTTGCATAAGCAGGTCTGCTGCGGGATGGATGGACCCACCATGGGTGCACCCATGGCCACAGTCCGATGTTGAAGCATTGCCAGAGTCAGGTAACAAGTCATCATCTCTCCTATGTCTCCAAAGCCTACATGCATCTCTCACCGCCACAAATAAATCTCCAGGCTTTTTCAGAGTTGGATTTGTAACACCGAAGCCTCAGGTTGCGTGTACTCAAGTGTTCCATGGGAATTCAAAGGTCACTGGAGTGCTTTTGAAAAAATATTACTTAAGCTCCTCTGAAAAGCAGGTACTTCAGTGGGGGCTTGATCAGGTTTATAATCACGTACGGAAGCATTATCCCATGATTTTAGTCTAGCAAAAATGCAAAACATGATACCCAGCAAGGAAAAAACAGAGTTTGAGTTGCTGATGGGGT
Source organism: Falco cherrug (assembly GCF_023634085.1). Classification (NCBI taxonomy): domain Eukaryota; kingdom Metazoa; phylum Chordata; class Aves; order Falconiformes; family Falconidae; genus Falco; species Falco cherrug. Next base: position 5,660,635 of record NC_073708.1, on the reverse strand, counting down.
TTTAAGTCAGTTCAGGGAGAGGGAGCATGGCAGCTGAAGGGAAGCAGTTCCACGGCCAAGCATCCAGCAGCTCTCCCCATCCAGATGCACTGCATCTAGCTGGAACGAGACCTCTCTTCCAGCTTTAAGAGCCACACTCATCACTTCCCAGGGCAAATCTCCAAGCAAAGCACTCAGAAGAAGCCTTAGGGCACACTGATTACATTTGCCTAACTTGCTCAGGGCAGAGGTTTCCAGTGTAACCAGTAACCCCAAGCAAGGGCAGCCCTTTTGCACTGGGAGCAGGGCAGCAGGCACAGAGCATCGACTGATTCCCCACTGCCTGTAAGACACTTGTCCCTGTGCCCATGGTTGCACTGCATCCCAAGATGCTTTCCAGAGGTGCTCCCACCTTCACTGTCTGACCAGCTCTTCCAGCAGTTTTCACTCAGACCCAGCAAATGCAGAGCAGCTTTGTCTAAAGACAAATAAATTTTAAAAACCCTCAGAAGGCCATTATAAAAACCATATACCCGCTGGATAACCCTGGCTGCAGCTGTGCCAGCTCAGGGCTGTGTGCTCTAATTACTCTGGAAATCACTGATTTACCTGCAAAATTTCAAAACCAGAACAAACCCTTGATCTTTTTTTTTTTTAAAAAGAAACAGTTGTGCCTCCTGGCTTTTGCAAACAAAGAGCATTTTACTGCATTCAGCTGTTCTCCAAGTTTGGTTTAGATGATGCTAAAGTCTGTGTGCTCCAAGGCGCCCATGTTTAGGTCAGCAGGAAGGCTTGTGGGTCACCCAGGAGGGGTAGAAAAGCCTGTGACAGGCACTGGCAGGCTCAGAGCTGCAGGAGTGGCCCAGAGGAGATACCAAAGCAGCTCAGAGACAGAGCATCACCTGGGCACACAGGGAAGTCCTGGCATGAACCAAGCCCACCTCAAACCCACTGATAGGAAATACAGGGCAGGGAGCCAGGTGAGGTAATGAGACCTTCCCACCCTGTCTTCTCCCACCCCATGCTTGAGAGCCAGCTCTGAGGAGCTTAAGATTCAATGTTTATTTTTAAATAGCATTCTTCTCAGGGTGTAAATACTTAAAGAAAATACTTGAACCCCCTCCAAACACATGGCTTTCTTTACAATTAATTGCTTGGCCCATTTAGCATCCCAACTTTGCTTAGAGCAAGGGATCCACCACACATTAAAAAAAAAAAGTTTACATCAAAAAAAAAAGAAAGTTTACATCTTTATATATGCATGAGACACAGAGGACCACACAGGGCACACACTGTAGAGAAGGAAGAACTGCAGAAAAATCAACACAACAAGCACACCTGAACTCCGGAGCACAGGACTCAGGTCACAGAAGATCAATGTGTTTCCTCCTCCAAGGCCACAGGCAACGTTCAGGCTTCTCAGGGGCCAACACGTGGCAGAGCAACAGCATGTTAATGCACATACTGGAACAAGACAGAAGTAGCACTCCAGGATCTTCTGGTATTTCTTCCACCTGGTATCAAAAGGCAGCACTGCCACAGGCACCCCACCAGACTTCCATGTTCCTCATGGAAGCACAGTCCTTACAGAAAAAGTCAGCTCCCTGTCTTCTCCCTCTTAGCTATATCTCCTATCTATCTAGAGCATCACTAACCACACTTAGTGTCCACCCAGCACCACAAAACCCCCAGCCCCATCCTTACCATAGATACTCTGCTCCTGAGCTGATACAAACAAGCAAGAACTCAGCAGAGCCACATGGACCTAAAAGGAGTTGATCAGCCAACCTAATTACTTATGGCTGGTACCACCCCTGTAATTAGCCATCTCACCTGTGAGAGCTGCAGCAGCTTTAGAAAGGAGAAACACAGGGTGAAGGAGATGGAATTTCAAAATAACTATCAACAACGCTTGGCATTCCTTTGGTTTCTCCAGAACAGCCAAGGCAGGTGTGTATCTAGCAGACTAGATCCCCTGCCAGGAAACATAATCATATATGAGAATGATTATAATGACTTGCAAGCAGAAAACCTTCCATCGGAGCATGCTGCAGCACCGTACAAGCCGTAATGAGTGAAAGCCCCTCTGCAAGGCACACCAGAACACCACAGGTGAAACACCAACCATGCCTTGGCTTTAGGGCACCCACCTATTTGGGCAGGAGGAGATCTGAGCTGCTCTGGCCTGGCCCTGGCCACATGGTGTTGGCCTCAGTCCAAGGAGGCAATTTGTGATGAAAGCCCAGAACCTGGCAGCAGAGCTCGTCACATCCACGTGCTGCATGAAAAGCAACATGATTTTTTTTTTCCCAGAGCCCTGCAAAACCAAATATTAGACAAAAATACATGTGAAGCTGCTATTGATCTTCCAGCCAAGCTTTGTGTTAAAAGAACATTCTTTTCTACTTACTTCACTTAAAAAAGAAAATGAGGTATCAGAGACATCACAGCTCAATTTTATCTCCTACAGACCAGCCAAACACCATGTTAGAGGTTGGCAAGGCCAGCCAAGATAGGAAGAGAACCCACCCAAATTTCAGTGTGACCAGATTGTAAAATTAATCTTTTTCCGTAGTTTTGGCAGTGGAGTTGTCCCTGTCACCTGCCCAGCTGAGCACACGTCTGAGAAGTCTGTTACAAGGCTTTCTGTTTCCCTTCCTCACATGCATTTTAGCGGAGTATTTTGGACTTTGTGGAAGAGAAGTGTTCTATAGGTAATCCCACCAGAGTACAAGGACTTTGGGTAATTAAATATCTATCTAGAGTGGAAAATTAGACTGGCACCTCTGCAGAGAAACAGATTTCCACCAGCTCATGGTACTGTTCATTAGGCTGTCATCTCAGCATTTCATAGGGAGCTAGCCCTATGTTATCCCCATTTTTCAAAGGGGTTAAGCAGCAGTGCACCAGCAAGATGTATCCATGGCAAAAGAGCATGGCCAGGGTCAGGGTGGGGGTGAAATGCCTGACTGCTGCCGCCCACCCTATCCACTCAGCCACATCAAATGAATGAATTATATCCCAAAAGGTAAAACAATTGCTCCAAAATGGAAATGGCTGTGCCAGAACACCAGCCTGCTTGAAAGCCTCATGGTGACCTACTCCAGAAGGACGCCCTAACCCACAGCAAAACCCAGCTGGGGACATCATACTCATGTGCAAGTCGTTGTCCCCCTCTCAAGGAGGACCACCCTGAAATGTCAGTGGATCTGTTCCTTGCAGCAAGGAACCACCCAAGCCTGTTCCCAGGTGGGATCCTTGCCTTGCCAGTTGAGTGAATAGAGTGTTTTCTGCTGTTTCCCATTCATTTTCCCATGCAGAGCTTCTTGCACAAATCTCTCAAAAGCTTCAACCCCTTTCTCCTACTGCAACAATTTGAACTTCACTAGAACCACAGAGGTCCCACCAGTCTTACCATGATGCATCTCAAGCCTTCCCAGCTGGTGGCCTCACCAGCAGTTTTCCAGGGATGCCTAGCTTCCAGACTCAACAAAAGAGCCCCATCCTCTGAAGTGCCATCCTCCCTGCCCTGCTCAGCAGTCACAGCTTGGAGTTACAGGTAGTGGAGGCACCACAGTGCCTAATGCCTCTGATTTTGAAGAGAAAATTGCAGCTGTGTAGCCCTCATCGCATGGCCCGTTGCAGGCTGGTGGTGGGTGGGAGTAGCCAGGGAGAGGCCAGGTCCAGCCATACACCAAGACATCCCTCTGAACACTGTCCTATTTGCTCTGTTTAAAGTGCATAAGAAGCAGTCCATGTCCAACTCAATTAGCAGGTTGAGTCTGCCTAATTTGACAGGGCTGTCCTGCTCCCAGCAGGCATCAAGGGGCGTTTGCTCCTCACTTTCTGCAGGAATAGGTTGCAGCCAATAATTCCTTGCTTTCAAATTGCTACGCTCCAACTCTGCAAATATTTTTTGGCCGTTTCCCGTCTTCCCACAGTGCTGCAATTGCTGCCCAAGTGATCTCGTTTCTCAGTTCAGCAAGCCCTGCTCGGATGGCTGCAGTGTGTTATTTATCATTATTTATCTATCCATTCCATAAGAAGTGAAGGAGGGCAGCAAAGGCAGGCACAGAAGTGTGTTTCAACTGACTGTGGTTAATTTTGGATTAGAGATTGTCAGAGTCTCCGAAATACGAGGTGCTGAGCCAGCCTTCTGGGACATTGGGGACCACAGAAGTCAACCTGAAGATGAATTTTGACCCGTCCATGAAAAGGGTTACATCACATCACTGCCTGTCACAGGCCTGAAGGGGTCTCCTTCATGCTGAGTCTTACATCTCCACACAGTTCTTCAGCATAAAAACAGCCTTAAAATTGATTTTAAGTGCTCGCTGGTGAACTGTCTAACCCCAACACTTACAATACTAGTGGGAGAACTAAAGCGAGCAAAACCAAGCTCTAGCTTAAAAAACATCACAAAGCAGTGGGCTTGCCTCCAAGCTCCCATGCCCTGCACCAGCTCCAGGCTCAATGAAATTATGTTCCACACTTATATCCACTCCTTAATGAGGTACTTACCTATTATAGGGCAGTAAAACCCCAACCTGACTCAGATCTTTGGCTGGTGCAAGCCCACATTGACTGCAGCTGTTTTCCCTTCCCAAGGATCTTGGGCTTCCCTGCAACAAAAGCGCTGAGGCTATTTCCAGTTCTTCCCCAGGGATGTAAAATGGGGAGAGATACAGATTTTCCCACTCACCTTCGTTAATACGGTAGCCCAGGTCTTCCGCCAAAGTACAACAGAAACAAATCTATTTTTAACCAAACCGCTCCAGTAGAAGCCTTCAAGACCTGCTATAAAAATGACTGAAGAATATTATCTCTGGCATACCTTGATTAAAGCCATTTTATATTCCTCCAGAGGCACTGGGGGGTCTGTGCAGGCACCCAGCCAGCTCCTCAGACCCAGACGTGTCTGTGGCAGCTACCCCAGCTGTCAGGAAGGTATAACCTAAGGAAATCTAGGATTTGGACTGCACATCTCGGCATTACTTGTTGTAGAGGGTTCCCATCCTAAAAGCCCAGCCCAGCTCTGTCCTACCCCTGTGAGCCCCTCTCGCTACCTGGGGCAGACAGGCTCTCGAGGCTTAGGAGAGCCCTGAACCACCATGGCCTCCAAGGCTGGGTGGGTGATCACAGTCCTCCTCTCCCCTATCCCCCCTTGCCCTTTTTCCAGAGCCCAAAACTGAGCCCCTGGAATATTAAGCAATCTGGAGTCTCAGCTTGTTCTTTGGGAAGGTGCACGTTTTTTTCTTAGCTGTTGTGAAAGCAGTTTTTAAGAGCATCAGGGCAGAGAGGCAGGGGGGGATTCTCCCCTTTCTTTTGGCTCCCTAAAGAGACCCACTTGCAGCCCTTATTTTCCTACCTCCACATCCTGAGATGTCAAAAGAGGGAGGACGAGGGCCAAACCCACTGGCTGGGCTGCCCCCCTGCTATGGCTGTTAGGGTCAAAGGGATGGCAAACTGGGGAGAGGAGGGGATGCGACCACCTCACGTAACGCCGTTGTAACAGCAGCACAAATTGCAAAGGGAAATCCTTGCTCCCAGCGCTGCACAAGGATGACCAGGGGTGATTTAGCTGGTCATTTCCAACATCCCATCTTTCCTGGGGGATCCACCTGCGGGCAATGCCACATGCTCTTTGGGAAGCATGCTTGCAGCCAAAAAAGATGTTTCAGAGGAGGACCTGTCCCTACCAAGGGAAGGATGAGGGGCACTGTCCTGGGGTGGGGGAGCCACATCTCCAGCATCAGGCTGGACCGGGGCTGGTGGGTAGGTCAGGGTGCAGCATCCTGGTGTTGGGGTGGTGGGTACGCGTGCGCCAACCCAGGGCTATAGGTCTCCTCTTGGCCATATGTCCCTGACACGCATTAACCTGGGGAGCTTTCCTAAACACAGCACCACCAGTGCGTCTCTTTCCCCCTGCAGTGCCTGGAAATGCTGCCTCCTCTCCGTACACGCACGTGTGGCTCATCAGAAGTGAGAAAAGCCCCAGATTAACCTATCTGACACAACAGAGCCTGTCACTGCCTGCCCTGCCTTCCTCTGCGGGAGCAAGCACCCGTCATCCCATTCACCACCTGGAAGGAGGAATACATCCAGGATGTGTCAAACCCAGACCAGCTGCCTGGGTCAGAAAAAAACAGTTATTACTGCAAACTCTATATACATTATTTATCAAATGAAGTCTCTGCAGCAGGACCACAATTCATTACTCCACTCTGGCTTTCTCGTGCTCCCTTCAGCTGTCTTTTCAATGGGAAATGATAGAAAACATTTGCAGGCTCCTTGTGGTCACTGCTGCAAGGCTGTTCCCCTCCTGAGGAGACCCTGTAGGTCACCAAGAGGGGCCTGGGACAAGCTTTGCCCAAGCAAAATCATCAGCCAGCCCCACCGCAGCAACTTTGCTCCAGCCCCAAATCCATTGCACAAGTACCTACTGCTGCTCTGAATATTCCGGGTGAAATGACAGTGGGAAGGGGAGTAGAAAATACCAATTACTGGAGGGTTCGAACAGCACAAACCCTGGTGCTACCTGCCAGGTTGCATATGCGTGTAAATCAGCTGTAAGATGTGATTTAGTTTGAGCAACATATTAAAAAGCAAGGAAAATCTGATTTTTTTCTAGTGGAGGGGGGGTGCGTTATAAAGCAGGTGGGGGAAAGCCACAGCATGCACAACCCTGATCACATGGCCCTGACCTCTGCTTCATCCCCACAGTGTAAAAATACACATGTGGGGGGAAAACAAATGCAAAAACACACCAGATGAGCATTTCTTTTCCATTCCCCTGACTTCGGGTCAGGTATAAATGACTAGGCAAACCAAAAAGCAAGTTAAAAAAACTGTGCTCATTTGACTTCAGCAGGTGGCTTTGCTTTCACTGAAAGCAAACTGAGTTCCTGGGTGCTCTTGCTCAGAGTTCCTGGGGAAAAATGCAGCAATCCCCTAATTATGGTTAAAAAAAGCCATGATAATAGCGGGGATTTTCCTCTCCTGGTCTGCAGTGCTGTTATCCATTTAAACGTGGTCGCGCCGGCAGCATTCAGAGATTATACAGGGCAATGGAGGTTGCAGCACATCAGATTTCTTCAACATGACTTTCTACTTCGTCGCACACTCCTTCATCTCCATCACACCGTATGCTCAATCTGTGGCAGGGGTAATGGGTGGCAGCATTTTGGCGATGGAGCATCCCAAGCTGGGCCGTTTTCATTTGCTTCAACTAAGCCCTGAGGAGGTCCGGGTTGACTCGTAGACTCTAATGCAACATGACAGCCAAGCATTGGCTACACGAGCACGAGGGCTTGCTGCTGGCACCCAAGCTGAGTGCTGGGAGCAAACGGGAAAAAAAAAAGCCTCGTGCCCACAGCTGAGAACAATCCGAATCCCACCCGCTGGTTATGGGCTGTGAGTTCACAGCATAATTGAGGTGGGATCAATTAACCGTGGAGGCTCTCATGCTTGGTTTTCCCCATGCTGGAGGATGACCGGGAGGATCACCACCCTGACTGCCTATGCATGGATGGGCAGAAAGTGGGATGCCGCTGAGGGGGGAGTGGGAAGGGTTGGCAAAGCCATGGCTGTTAGAGAGGGAGGAGAAAGGAGATTTGACTGTCCTGGGCAGCAGCACCTCTGCAGTATTGTGCCTGCAGGATCCACGCCACGCCCACATTCAGCTGGGTCCTACGTTACCCTCCAAAATTAATTACTGGTGCCCCTGCTGAAGATAAAACTGAAATCATATTTATTTTTGCGCTTACATTCCAGTTGTCGTGTAATTAAGTACTGCCACGTAATTAAAGAGGATTTAGAGGCTGTTTACGCCCTGCAATGCTCCATAATTACAGCTAATTCCTCCTTTACGGCTTCCAAGCATCTCCGGTGGAGCTCCGGGAGCCGCCAGGGCAGGCAGAGCGGCTGTCGTGGGGCTCAGAAATGCGTGCACAGCTTTAACGCTGAATGGTGGCATCTCAGAAAGGCCTGGCCCCATCCCAATATCTTCCTTTAGCAGTTTAATCTCTCCCTAGGCATGGGGCAGGAGCGATACCCCCAGGAGCATCATTATGGGCAAACGGTGATGCAAGGGAGAGCAGCAGCAGGAGCCATCCCAGCCTCTGCCCCCAAGCTCTCCCTGGTAAAACTGCTGTAACTCCCAGAGACACTGCATAAGGATTAAATAAACCATTCTGCAACAGAGAGGGCTGCTGAGGGGTGATTTATTTCATAACTGAGTGTGAATAAATATATGCTGTGCAGTGCAGGACGTGATGACCTTTCATGGGTAGGGAGTCCCAAGGGACAGGGCTGTCCCAGCAGTGGGGCAGGCGAGGCCATCTCCAACAGACATCAAATCTTAGTGCTCAGAGAGCTGGGCTACGAAATATTCACCTGCCACAACTCAAATCATACATCCAGCCTTGTAAGTAGGCATGGAAGGGCTCAGCTTTAGCAGCCAGCAACTCCCATTAGGACCTGGGAGTCCAGGTGCCACTTGACCGGGGTGTTACATATAGACCCAGAAGGGAACGCCGTCACCCTCCTGCAGGACACCGGACACCATGTTGGTGTTAAAGGATGGAGAGAAGCATCTAACCATGAGCCATGACATGCTGCACCGTGGGTTTGCAGTCTGCACCTGCATCTCAACGTCACCCACGGAGCGCTGGGGCCAGTCACAGCAAAGAGGTACGGGCAGTAGCCAGGCCACTGCCCAAGCCCACTGTTAACCGCCTTTATTACAAAATTAGGCATCCACCTTGGCTTTCATTGCACAGTTAGGTGTCCACCTTTGCAAGCTGGTCATACAAGTGAATTTTGCACCGAGCAAGTGTTTTTCATGGTGTGTGGTTCAGCGCAGTCGCTTCGAAGGGAGAGCTGATAACGTACCTGCTGCTGCCTGAAAATATATATATAAATTAAGACAGGCAGCGTCACAAATTGCTCAGTAAAATGCTGGGATGGGCTTGGATTAGAGCTGGCACCCTTGTGAAAATGAGACTTAGCCTGGTGACTCCCCAGGCTTCACAGGGGAGCAGGTCGGAGGCAGCGGCTGAATGAGACGATGTGAAGCCAGACACGCTGCATCCCGGCTGCACCTGTTAATGGGAAAATGAAATGAGATTCCCCCAAAACCTTTGCGCTAAGCCACTGCCTGCTTTCCTGTGGGAGCTTATAGAGACTATTGATATATGTCGTGGCAATTGAATAAAAGAATATGTAATGAAAGCAAGATATAACGTAGGCTGCAATCATAGAGGCGTACATGAATTATTAAGCTGGCAGCATTTGCAGTCAGTTGGGGGGAACTATAGATTTCTTCCTCCACATATGGTTAGGGAACGCTGGTAAAAGCATCGAAGTATTTCATCCTTAAATATGTTATTAGTCAGTGGGGTGAAAATCGTTCTCTCTCTGAGGGCTGCTTGGTGGTGGCGTGAAATGACTCGGTTGGGTTTCTCCGGCGCCGTGCAGGTGTCACCTGCTGGTCCTCAGCTCCAGCCCCATGAGTCCACAAGGTCTGACCTTCAGCTAACCAGTGTTATGAGGAGACATGATGCTTTGCTCCTCGAAGCTTTCCATCTCCTTTAATTCTCCCAAAAGCCTGCAACAGGCTGCGTTGTGAGGGAAGACGAGGTTTGCAGTTAGGCAGAGGGTGCAGAAGGGGTTGATCAGGGAGAGGGCTCTGTGTGCTTGCACGTAGCAAGGACCTGCATTCTGCCACAAAGCCCAAGGAACTAATGCAAGGAAAACCCTTTTAAACAGACAAGTTATACATCAGTAGGTTAGTAATAACTGGGAGCAAGTGCTCTTCCCTACAGAAAGCTGCAGGAGGGAATTGGGTCTGCCGGACAGGCTGCATCTCTACATCTGCTCAGGAGAGTCCTTCTGGGGCAAATCAGCCTCAATGACACCGAATCTGCAGCAGTTTCAAGCTGCTGAGGAGCTAAGCCAATTATTTCCACTATTTCTCAGTTAGCAACTTGCAACGTAAGTGCTTTCCAGTGAGATGGGCAAACCGCAAGAGTTTCTCACCAGATCACAAAGCAAAGCAGAAGCAAGACGTGTGCCTGCCCGTGCATACATCCCCACCTGCCATGGCTGGAGGACTGTGGCACCCAGGAGCGATTTCAGCGTAGAGCCAGTACCGATGCTGATGCACGGGAGTGATGGGTTGCTCTAAACCAGCGAGTACCGCAGCCTCTTTTGGGAGGTCTAAAAAGAAAAAAACAGAGATGGGCTTCAGAGGTTCCAATCCACCTCGGTTTGCCAGCTGTGTGGTCCCTTTGGAATGGAAGGTGTACGGTGGGAAGCTGACCAGAGACATCACAGAGCTGAATTTCCTTCCCTGTGAGCCCAGCCAGTGGGAGCAAAGCACCTCGCCATAGCATGGAGCAGCCACCCTCTGCACTGAGTGCTTGGGTACCTCCAGGGGGGTTTGGGGAGACTTGAAAACTGTCCATCAGGGGGTCTTTTGCCTTATGGGAAACCTCCAACACACTTTTCAACATAAACCCCCAAATAATACACTCGGAGGCTGCCTGCCTGCTTCACGCACCACCATGCCCCGGGCTCGCTCCCACCATCAGCAGCAGTTGGGAGCAAATCCGTCACGGCGGTCTGGCTCCTGCCAGCCGAGCTCTGGCAGGGAACACATCACAGCTCCAATGAGCCAGCCCCGACACAGCTCGGGGACCGCTGGGTGTCAGCTAATATCTGCCTGCTCCTGCTGTGCTGGGGAAGCAGGCAGCGAACTCCGTTTCTCAATGGTTTGTTGGTTGGTATTATGGATGGATGCTGGTGTGAGCTCCAAATAGATCCGATTTTCCAATTTGCCATCTGCACCAAAAGCAGGGTCTGTGGTTCATCCAGTGTTCAGGAAAGCAGAATGCAATAAATGCATGAAATGCGTATATGTACACATATATTTCTATGTGCTCTGGGTAGATTAAAATGTTTCTCACCCAAAACAAAAACATTCACTTCATTTTCACACCTTTAGTGACTACAAAAACAATTCAATGTTTAGTGACTTCAAAAATATTTTAATAAACAATATCTGGCTGGAGAAACAAATGCTTTAATTTTTCAAGCATCTTTCCAGGCAACATTGAGTGGTTGTTTTTAACCAGAGCAATTCACCAAAACTGGCATGAAAATAGAAATATTGTTGGACCATCCAGATATTAAATTATCTCCAACAAATGCTGGCAGTCACACTTCTGGCATCATCCTTGTTGTGCAGATCTGATGTCCCTGCTCCCATCCTGCAACAGCCCCTGGGGCACAGTTTGCATTTGTTACATTCGTATTGCTAAGCAATAAAAAAAGGGGCTGCAGATGCTGCTGGGGAATATGGTGCTGTAATTCTGGGTGAAGCTGCCCCCCCAAAAACTGCTGCCACACCATTAATAACTTTCTCGGCACAGCTGCTCTGAGCATCACTGCACGCAGGTTCCCTTTTGCATGCCCAGCGCTGAGCTGCTCACACAGATACAGCCCATCAGCAAAATGTAAAAATAGCTGAAAATATATAATTGGGGTGGATGCACTGTGGATTTAATAGGGTTTTGCTATTTCTTCCTTTGCTGGCCCATAAGACACAAATCCTGGGTGGAGAGAGGCCATTCGGGAAAGAAAGAGCACGCTTTGCTGTGGTATATGTTTGGCAAAAGCCCTCAAATATTTTTCTCAGTTGTATATTGTGTGTATTTTTATTGAGCATCACACAGAAATTGCAGCAGATTGATTCTTTCACAGCTCCCCAAAGTTGAAATGCTTTGGAGCTGAAAGCTCAGTACCTGACAAACTTCGTAATTAACTTTAATAACTCTTTTATTTAAACTTTAATTCAAACACCCATGTTTCTGGGGGACTGTAGGGAGGGGTGGGAAAAAAAAAAGTACAGCAAACCAAGGGAAACCAGCTCTGGTAAAGTAAAGCTGCAGCCTCAAGCCAGAGGCAACTGGAGATCCACTATCCTGTCCTGGGAGCGAGCAGATGGAGAGGCACTGCCCCAGCCCAGTGGAAAACAAAGGAGAAGATTTTGCCATCAGATACCAGGGAAGGGCCAGGCTCAAAGCTCAAAGCTGCCTTCGCTGCCCCAGCCAGGATTTCCAAGGCCACCTCCAGAGACAGAGGGAGCAAAGCCACCAGGAATGCCACCAGCTTGGAGTTTTATCTGAACTTGGTGACAACGAAGGCAAAATTAAAAAAAAAAAAAAAAAAAAAGATTAAAAAGCACCCCAGATAAATTTGCCCTAACACAACTAATTTTACATGTGAGATGACCACAGAAATTTGCTTCTTTTTCCTTGTACAGGGAGAAAGAAAAAATATATAGTCCTGGATCTGTTTGCTCAGTCAGTGGTTTCTAATGCTTCTGTCACTGCCCATGGGCAGCATGAGCTGGGCTGGGAAGCGCTGGGAGGACAGGAGGATGAGGAACCCCAAGCAGGAACATTAATGCAACTTCTCTTCCCTGACAGACAAGCCTTGAGCTGTCAGACCATGCATGCAGCCCCGGCACCCTGCCAGCCAAATCCCAGCACTAGCCCACCCTTGCCAAGCCCACGGTGGTGGTGTCCTTTAGGGAAAAGCAAATCGTTGACAGGAGGAGCAGGAGACAAAGCAGGACCAGATAGGGAATGGAGAGGACAGACCCTGGGAACACATCCACAGATCTGGCAGAGCTTCAGAGCTGTCAGCCCAAGCCTCCAGGAAGAAGCTGAGGATTAATAGGGATGTCTGGCTCAGATGGTCTGCTGTGGGTTGGAGGGCACCAAAGAGCATCCTCCTGCCCTGCAGGACCCTGTGGATTCAGCCTGGTTTGAGGCAGAGACAGCCCAAACGAGGTGACTTTTCACAACTTCACAGAAAAGAGCCCACACAGTGGCATTAAGCCTGATCCAGCACCTAATCGATGCAGGATTACATTTCTTTATTTATTTTCCTTCCATGATCCTGTTCCTAATAATAATAAAAACCAGCAAGCTTCCTTAGCATAGTGCCATGTGGATGCCACCGCACCCGCAGCATCACCCCCTGCCCAAGGCCACTGCGCTGAGCAGGGCTGGAGGGGGATGCCGTGACTTACCGCTCAGAAACGAGAGCTGGGCAGCATCCCACCGGTGTCTGCCGTGATGAATATACTGATAACGAGATTCAGATCAATGATCCTGGCAGTTCCTACCAGCAAACAAATGGCTTTCAGTCTATGGGTTAGAGAGTCGTTAACTACCCAACCTGCTCACTGTCATTCGTGAGCGATCACCACCCTGTATCTGCTCACCCCACTCTATCCACCCACCCGTCTCCCACTCCCTCATCCCTGCATCCACCTAGAGCCCTTCTCCCCCCATCCCTCGGCTCCAGTTTTGCTCATAAACAGGCTCTGGCATCTGTATTGAGCCAGGCTGGATCCGAAGAGCAGGGAGAGGGAGGATTTCATTTCCCCATGTCTAAGCTGTTCCCGTAATCCTGCAAGGAGGCTGGCTTTGAAGCTCTGGCCCAGCTCGGCGCAGCTGGCTCATCACCACAATTACTTCCACTCCAAGCACACACAAAAAAGCTGAGCGAGAGGCCAAGGAGCAGGTAGTTAGCCCCGAATGCTGACGAGTCAGTCAAAGGCAGCCGGTGCTAATTAGTCCCTGTGCCTTCCCCTGTCACGGTTGCCCCATTACACAGGGACAAGAAGTCTCTCCATGGGTCAGCCAGGGCCACCCAGGAGCCACTGGAAAGCCCAGAAGGCAGAGGAGGATTTGGGGGGTCAGAGTATGAGAGTCCAGCCCCAAATCGCCTCTTACAGAGCATCGACTCCACTCCCTCCCTCACACTGTCACCTCCAGCGCCCTCCTCCATTCTGTCTTTTGCAAGCATGGCCAGAGCAACCATGGCAGCCAAGGGGAAGGAGGAGAACACCCCGCCACAGAGTTATTTCTATTTTTCTTGCTTTTCCTAACACTAGAAAAACAGAGATCCTACCGAAGGAGTCCCAGGTGCCTGCTCACAAGAAGCAGGCATTAAGTAGGGAGCCAGGAAGAGAAGTGCAGCAGAAACATTGTGGTAATATGGGATAACAACCCTGTGAATGCTGTGAGGTGGCTGAATAGTTGTATTTTCTGGAGTAACATGATATTGTTGGAGAGAAACCAGTGAACAAATATTTTCATCCAGCAACAGGGCATGGGGGGAGGCATGACCATTTCCCAGGGAGCCGGAGAGTTGCTCCAGAGCAGAAGAGTCATTACGAGTAAGGGAGGGCAATTGCTCAGGATTATGGCACTGGCAGATACCAGCAGTCAGATGCAGTGAGCAGCCCCGAGCATGGCTCAGCTGTGGATCACAGTCGAACACGGCACTGTCATCCTCTCCCACACCCCCCTAAAAAAACCCCAAATACTAAATTGCTGGAGTATTGGCTGGGAGAGCACCCACCCTGCCAGACCAGCTCCCATGGTTTGGAGAAGATCCCAGATGAGTGATTTGGAAGCATCCATCACTGCCCTGCACCTCTGCTCACCATGACCAGCATGCCCTAGCATGGGGCAGATGTGAAACCCCAAGTCCAGACCCTACAGGGTCTGTACTAAATGCAGTTTGGGAGATTTGGCTTTAGGCAGCTTGCTGGGAACACTCAACCTGCCACTCCTTTCCACCTCCGTTTCCCAGTTCTAGCAACTGGTATCAGAGCTACTGCAATAGGCAACTGAGTCAGATCAGGTTGATGTCTCATCTCCTTTTGCCCTCAGATGTCCCAGAAGAAGGATCACGTTGCAGTGGGCAGATGTTGGCAATTTGCAGCTCTCCATGTAGTGGCCCTTCAAGGCAGGTCCCATTCAAACACGTCACAGCAGCACTCGGGCCTCTGAAGTTCTTGAGGTTTAAAGTCCTTCTTAACCCAGATAGTCCTATGGGCTTATTTGTAGCCTTTGAACCTGTACAAATGGCTAAGCCCTCTTACAGCCTAAATACAGAGATATTAATGTGACTAAAACCAGAGTTATTAAAGTTAATTATGAATTAGGGCTGGACACTGCAAGAGGCATGTCCTGGCTTTGAGTAATACCTAAACCCCACAACTTCTTGGAGCTTTGGTAATCCTCAGCTCATTGCATCTTTTTACCAGCACTTTAAAGAGCCTGTTGCCCAGATGTAATGTGCCTGCTGCATCTTTTACACTGCTGGTGCAGAAAGAACCACAAAGCACATCTCCAGCGCTCACCAGTCCAGGTCCTACAAACACAACACAGGTAGGGAGCCACAAACAGGGTGATTTACATTCCATCCTAAAATGCTGCAAGAAATCCAATCGAGCATTTGAGCCATTAGCTGGAAATCTTTAATTAGCTGTCCTGACACTGAAGCAAGTGCCAGGGCTCAGCTGAGAGCCTCTAACCATGGCACAATGTGCCCAAGGAGAAGCCACACTCCAGCAATCCCACCTGGCCTGCAGGGAAAGTACAAGGCAAACAGTATCTTTGGGTGCAATGACATTGCAGACACAGCCTCTGTGCTGTCCTGTGACGGACCTGGTGGTGATTCCTCATGGCAAACCACTTGGAGTTAAGTATTGGTCAGCAGATAACGGTCCCAGCAAGAGTAATGGGGCCAAATCCATCCACAGCACAACTGGGCTGGCACTGCTGATTTCAGGCTGGAGATAAATGCGGTTCTCGGAGGCTGGCTTACCATCCAGGGGCTCGCGATCGATACCAGAACAAGAAGTTGTGTTGTCCCAAATCAAGGCAAGGTTAACTTGTAATCCAGAGCATGGGCAGGGTGTGAAGCCACTTTAACAGGAGGGATTTGTCTGCTCAGAGCGTGGACCTGAACAAGCTGGAGCCTGCCTGTAATTTAACGGTGTTTAACATCAAGGCTACCGTTCCTATAGCTACTGGAGGAAGCTTAGCAACCCTGGCTGCAGCTCCTGGGGCACGGGAGACAACCGAAGGAGAGTGCAGGGATGTGTCACTGTCACCCATACTTTAACCCCTTGGACCCTACACACTGTACTGATCTGGCACTGAAGGCAGGTCCCATGCAGGGTGTTTCTGCTGAAAACGTGGCTGTTCAATGCTTTGTTAGTACCAGATCAACTGTTTCCTTACACACATACAAAAAAAAAAAATAGCAACAAGAATCTGCTTCTGTCACTGTTCAAGGGCTATGGCAGGGTTTCCCCCCAGGTCACAGGCTCCACGTAGGGTTGATTTAGGCTCCATCAACACCAGCAGGACTGAGTGTGCATCAAGTCAGCCCCACGTCTCCCTGGATGGCTTTGCCCAGAAGGACTTGCCTCTCTGCACTGAGCACAGTTTCAGGGCTAACACCAAGTGTGCTCTTTTTCTTCTGTGTCCCCAGGTCCTCCCTGCGCTTGGCTGACCAAAGCTGGCTTAGAAGGCTCTTCCCTCTCCCAAGAAAATGGGGACTGACAGTGAAAACTCGGTCCTGAGGAACGTGCTCATCAGCTTCAATTTGCTTCTGCTGGGTGCCATCCTCAAGCCTTTCGAGTGCAGGGTGGAGGTGACAACAGAGCCGGCCAAGAGGCCGATGGTGGATGAGGAGGGCGGCCTTGCCAACTGCAGCCCACCCATCAAAGAGCAGCCCATGGTCTTCCACCACATCTACAACATCAACATCCCCCTGGATAGCTGCTGCTCATCCATGTTCAAGTCTTCGGCCGAGGAGGTGAGTTCAGAAGACGACCGGCTGGCAGAATACGCTGAGCAGACCTCCGACAGCGAGAGCCAGGTCACCTTCACCCACAGGATAAACTTGCCCAAGCAGGCCTGCAAGTGCTCCACCTCCCTCCCGTCCCTGCAGGAGCTGCTGAGCAGGATTGAGATGCTGGAGAGGGAGGTCTCCATGCTCCGGGACCAATGCAACTCCAATTGCTGCCAAGAAAATGCAGCCACAGGTAGTAACGCCATCCTGTTAGCGCTCGCTGGGGACTGAGGGTTCAAGCAAAAGGCAGGAGAGATAAATACAGAACGGGTGATGCCACTCAGAGTGGCAACAGAGAGAAACCCATGTTCACCTGTGATGTGGCTGCGGCTTTAGGGGAAAAGTTCAGCTTAGGTCCTTTGAGGCAGGAAAACCTCTGGGAGGGATTTGGCCACTCAAGTCCCCATGCCCCGCTTGCTGCAGAAACCCTGTAATGGCCAGAGCTACAGCCCCATTACAGACAAAATTAGAGCCGCCAAGGGGTGGGCAGGGTGACCTCCCAGCCCTGCAGTCTTTGCAAAGCTGTTAGAGACCTGCCACCGCTCCTGGGACAGGGAGGAGAGACGGAGCTGCTGCTCTCCTAAGCTGTCCCTGGGCTAAAGGCAGCACCGCAGGAGCTGGCAATAACCCCTTCATCTTCTCTGTAGGAGGAGTGAATCTGTATGAAAAGCTGAGTTTAAAAAAAATTAGAAGAGTAAAAAATCCAGGGAATAACTTCTGTTGCCATGAAAGATGCAAACAAAACCTATTACAAAGGCACAAAACCATCAATGGGATATTTTATCTGAATGGAAATATTTGTGGTTTGAGCCTCTCATTTCACCACGGCCATTCCTCAGAGCCAGGGAAGAAACATGCAGCTGAAATCAGGTGGGTTAGGAAAGGTTTGGGCTAGAGGCTGCATTTTGATAGCACAGGAGCCATCATAGTGATGGTTTTCCTTACATCTTGGGGAGGCTGGTAAGAGGGACTGTCCCAAAGGGCATCCAACCTTCACACGGCCCAGCCCTGCTTGGGGCTCTGACACACCAGGGCTCCTTGCAGGAAAAGGCCACCAGGCAAGGAAAGCCCCGCAGGGCATCTTTCCAGGGCCTGCTTTTCAGGCCAAGAACAACAACAGGGAGGAAGAAAAATCAAAATCAACTTTTTCCCCCCAGTACCCAGTGCTTTTTTTTAAGTTTTGCAGCTACTAGTGTAATTTTTCCGGTGGTACCCCAACTAGGACACATTAAAATGAAATAGGTGCAACCCACACTCAGGTCAACAGAGTTGGATCAAGGGTGTGTGGGTTGAGGAGGAAGAAAATGGGAGGCTCGGGCTGACATCTCCCATTCCAGCCGCAGGCTCAGCCCACAGCCCCCCCTTCCCCCCCCATGTGACAGTCATCAGCTGCATTAATAATTAAGACAAAACAGAAAACACACATACGTGCCACCAGTGTGTGCAAAGCAAGGGTTAAAATCATCTAGGAAACTCCGTGGGAAAAAAACTGTTTTAAAGGAATTAATTTGAAACTCTGATGGGCCTATTTGGGTTACTTGCAGCATAGGCAGGCAGTCCCATTAAACATTCATCGCTCGGTGGAGTCTCCACTCCAATCGCAGATGCACTGAACTAAAACTGGAGTAATTTCATTTATTTTTACTGGAGCTGCTTTTAATTCACTGCACCACGAAGGAGATCGGGATCCCTACCCCACCACCCGAGGCGTTTCCCCAGGGAGAGCCGCCCTCTTCCAGCACACTTACAAGCATCCTCTCTCCTTTTGATAACTTAACTAGAGACTGAGATCTGAAGAAACCCTGATTGTCATTCCCAGCATTTGCAGTTTAGATGGGAAGTGTCCTGCAAGGTAACCCAAATGGGTCTGTCTGGCACAGCATGTAACTGAACCCTGCTGAGGATAAAAGCGGGACATAAGAGGTGGTGGCCATGGTGGCCACATGCTTTCCCTGCTTTCCCACAACCCTAGCACACCCAAACCCCTGATATTTTGTGCAAAGCCAATGGCTCCATGCTAATCAGGCTTTCCAGGATAGGGATGAAGATGATGTCTTTGGGTATATACTGGCTTTTTGTAGGATAGAGGGTGAGCAGACAGGGATTGCTCACCTGTAAAAAGGAACAGGGGGTGGAGAGGAGACAACAGGAGTCACGGCTGGTGCAGAGACCTTGGCCAGGGAAGGCTTTTTCCCAGTAAGAGGTCTAGGGAAGTTCCCATCGACTGGGAGCTGAGCTGAAAAGAAACCAAAGGGAGCACTTGTACCCCAACAAGGCTGATGGCACCCATAGCTATGGAGGCCAGCGCTCCCAAGGGGACAGACAAACTCCTAGAGACCCACCCAAACCACACCATGAGCCCGTATCACCAAATCTGCCCCTGCCAGCCCTAAATCCACCAGCTCCCCAGAGCTGGACGTGCTGAATCAGACAGAGGGTCATCCCATGCTTGCCCCACACGTCTCCCCCCTTCCCCACCACCCATGGACAGGCTGACCCAGTGCCAACGCTGACCTTTTCCCACCTCCCACCTGGTGGGCTCTGACCCTCGGTCCTGCCTCCTTTCAGGGCAGCTGGATTACACCCCGCAGTGCAGCGGCCACGGGAACTTCAGCTTGGAGTCGTGCAGCTGCGTGTGCATGGAGGGCTGGGCGGGCAGCAACTGCTCCGAGCCCCGCTGCCCCCGGGGCTGCTCCAGCCGCGGCGTCTGTCTGGAGGGCCAGTGCATCTGCGACAACGACTATGGGGGCGAGGACTGCTCCCAGCTCCGCTGCCCTGCCGGCTGCGGCTCCCACGGGCTCTGCGTGGACGGCGAGTGCGTCTGCGAGGAGGGTTTCGCCGGGGAGGATTGCTCCCAGCTGCGGTGCCCCCACGACTGCTCAGGGAAGGGCCACTGCGCCAACGGCACGTGCATCTGCCGGGAGGGCTATGCCGGGGAGGACTGTGGGTGGCTGCACTGTCCCAACGCCTGCAGCGGCCGTGGGGTCTGCCAGGACGGTCTCTGCATCTGCGAGGAAGGCTATGAAGGGCAGGACTGCTCAGCAGGTAGTGGGGGCATGCAGGGGGAAAGCCAGACCCTAACGTATGAGCAAGGGCTTCAGAGTTCCCAGAGCCCCCTAAGAGCACCATGAAGCCTGGGAGAAACTCCCATCCAGCAGAGCATGTCACACAGGACCTGCTCAGGCCCCGCAGTTTGACCACCTTCCTGTTGTCCCTGTCCCCAGAGACACCATGGGCAAAGGTTTGCGAGGCAAGCAAAAAGCCAGCAAGTTCCATCCCAACATCAGTGGCAAACCCTGGGTGCAACAGCAGCTGCAGTCAGTTTCTCCTGAGCCTTTGCCTTGCTATAGCACTGAGTACAACCACAGATAGCACGTAACCCCCAGCTCAAAGCCCATGCCCGTGTCCCACCAGCAGACCCACACACCCTTCCCCATGGGGGGGTGGGAGGATAAGCCACACACACCCTGACGCTCTCCTTACCTCTGCCCTTCCCATCAGTGGCTCCTCCTGGAAACCTGCGAGTGACGGGGATCAGCGACAGCTCCATCGAGCTGACCTGGGACAGCCCCGGGGCAGCCACCGAGTATGTCATCTCGTACCAGCCGGCGGGGCCAGGGGGCATCCAGCTCCAGCAGCGGGTGCCCGGGGACTGGAGCAGCATCACCATCACAGAGCTGGAGCCAGGCGTTGCCTACAACATCAGCATCTATGCAGTCATCAGCGATGTCTTGAGCACCCCCGTTACCTCCAAGGTGATGACCAGTAAGTATCCTACCGCACTTGTCACTTGGTAACCAGATAACCAGAGGTGATGCTCAAGCTGTCTCGCTTTTTCCACAAAAACCTTCTAGCAGTAGAAACTTGAGCCTTCAAAAAAAAAACAAAAAAAAAAATGAGGATATTTTTATCCCCATTTATATTTGTACGGGAATATAGGAAAGCAGGAAATACGTCCACCCTCTGCAGAAAGACTTAGTCTGGATGACAACCTGAATGATTAAAAATCAAAGAAACTTTCAGTGTTTGACAAAAGCCCCCAGAATACGGCCCAAAATATTACACTTTTCTCCTCATAGAAAATATCACGATACATTGCAGAAGTCACAGGTCATCCTCCCACTCCTGAACGGGTTGCCCATGGTGAATCCCCACGACGTGGGTGATAGTGCAGCAAGAGGGGCTGCCTCTGTGCATCGAGACATACGTAGTCCTGACCAGGACTGTGATGCACAGAGGAAAACAGGAATATCAAGCTGTAATGGCAACCTGCAGAAAGGTTCCTCAGAAAATAAAGATACAGAGGGCAGGGGAAAACACAGTAACTATACAGACACCCCCTTTGCAACCCCATCGCTCACTCTGTGTGCACAGTAATGCAGTGTCCGGCAGCCCAGGCATTTCCCTCTTCTCCCCCCAACCCACGCTGAGGAGGGACAAAGGGGCTCTGCTAACAGCTACCAAAAGGTTCCCCATTGTTGTTGCCCAGATAATGAAATACCCACAGGGAGCAGGGTGGGGATGGGCAGCACCCGCACACCCCTCCTGCTCTGCTCACCCACCCTGCTCCCTTCCAGACCTCGCCACGCCGCAGGGGCTGACGTTCAAGACCATCACAGAGACGACAGCGGAGGTGCAGTGGGAGCCCTTCTCCTTCCCCTTTGATGGCTGGGAGATCAGCTTCATCCCCAAGGTACCGCCGCCACATGCATGGCATCACCTAGTCACCCTAAAAACACCGAGCGAACGGATCCTAAATCAGCTTCCAGTTACCCCCGCCTCACAAACCTGACCTCTGTTTGCAATTTGTGTGCTTCGCCTCGGACAGCCCCAAACACCTCAACCTCCAACTGCCAGCTTCAGGTTCCCCAGTAGTCTGGTGTCAACACATACACATTCTCTAAGAAATTCCCCAATAAAATCAAGGCAAATAAATAAATAAACCTTCTAGCCTTGCTGCCACCTACCATCACACACACCCCCCTTTTTTCCTTCCACATCCTTTCCCACGACCCTTCCTCCTCCTCCTCTCCCTCGCCCCTGCTCTCTGCACGCTAAGCTACCCAAAGCAGCCCGGCTCAAACCAAGCAGCTGCCGGCTCTCAGACAACAACCTTCAGCATCCCCGAGTCACACGCACAGCTAATTCCTGCCACGGAATTTTAATCACAGGTAGAAATTGTGCCAGAAAAGATGAAAGGATGAAAATGTTGCCCTAAATATCGCAAATTTTCTATGCACGGCAACAAAAATTGTACATCAAGTATTTCATCTATATTCATAATTTCTACACCATTTAGCCCTAAGTATAGCTTCAATTGTATATAGAGCCTCTTTACAAGAGCAGTCAAGCCCCAGCAGTAAAAGAAATGCTGATTAAGTGCTCAATTATGACGTTTTCACTTGTACAAAACCCTTGCTGGAGTCAAAGGCAGCTCTGGGCAGAGGAGAATTTTAAAACTTGGCCCCAAAGTTTTAAATGCTCTTAACTGTAAAGGGCCATTATGCAGCATGAAGCAAGGGCCCAAGTGCTTTAAATAACTCAGTCCCTCATTTCCAAAAAAGGCTGGAAGGATGCAATTTTGGTACATCTACACACAAATTCTGTCAGAAGTCAAAGTTCAGGTACTGCAGGTACAAACTCCAGGATAATTTTCATTCACCGGTGGGATAAAAGCCCAAATGATAAGGCAACATCAGGGAAGAGCATTTCGTAACAAAAAGTAGCTATCTTGCCAGCATTTCACTGATACTCAGGAATTAAGCTCAACAGCATCCCCCTGAAGCAGATAAATGGGGATAGATCCATTTTAGGGTGATGAATCACCAGGATAGAAGCAAACATCTCCCTGCAGGGTCAGAAACGATAGGTTTTTCTCAAGCCAGCCCAAAAATACAAACCATTGGCCCTCCTTTCCGTTTTTAAGCTTTACACTTAAAACCACACAGCAACATTTCAGGATTTCAAGGAAGAGATAAGGTGCAAAAGGATGGCAGCTCCTGGGTGCAGGTTTTTGGAGCAGGGAAAGGATGCAGCTCTTTGGGCTTTGAGGTTCTTGCACCCATCGGTCAAGCGCATGGTCCTGCAGCGTGAACACTCACGCCTCTGCTTATTGACTGCTGAAATTGTATTCACTGAGTCTCCATCACAGCTTTTCTCCTAAAATAAGGCAGAGGGTGCTGTCTCCTTCATTGCCTGGAAGCATCACTGCCTTGGGCAAACTCTAAACCATTGCCACACCCCAAATAAAACTGAAACCAAGTCCCAGAGACTAAAAACAAGAGAGTTATAACAGCAGCAGCACAAATAACCTCTACGAGCAAAATCAAAGCTCACTCTGTCTTCCCAAAAACTGGGCAAGAGGATGCTACTTTGGTCTTCAGCATCCCCGTGAGGCTGCTCACACCCTCCCACAGAGCAATCCTCCTCCTGTGGTACCCGCAATGCTTTTGCCCCCCAGAAGCCGGGTCAGGCAGGGATTGCCTGTCAGCTGCGTGTGCTGGGGATGGGGTGCGAAAAAGGTGAAGCAAAGACAGATTTATAAAAGAAAATTAGGAAAGGTAAGATGGCAATTTATGGCTAAAATGGAAGATTTCCTGTTTAATGAGAAAAGAGATTAATATGAATTGAGAGCTATGTGCAAAGATTTGTTTAGCGTGTTATTAGTGAAGACAGCGGCAAGAAAAGATCCTTTGTCCAAACACTGGCAGGAAAGGTGACATTTGCAGTTGCTTAAAGCCTTACAGTTTTTCAGAGCAAAACCACAAAGTATAATGAGTTTAATAAAGATATGTAAAAAGCAGGGGATGGCAAAATAAAGACCTTACTGTTTCATACCCATATATGAACAACAAAAGGTTCCTGGCACCTGAATAGTAGGAAAAGGAGTCTAGCCCAGGCTTTGGTTTTATTGTCTTTTCTCTTCTGGAGAACAGCAGACATGCAGATGGCAAAATACAGAAGTTAGGGGTGGGGAGAGAAGGGATGGGGGAGGATTTCTCAGCCCAGCAATGTGAGTGCTCTGTGTTGGTGGGTGACTTCACCCGGGGTTTCTGCACCTCCATAGTGGAATGTGCCAGGGTGACAACACAATTTGGGGATGCAGGGCTGGGCGGGGAAGGTTGCAACGTGGGGACCACCTTCTCACCATGCATCAATCCCCCCAAACCAGCTTTTTCAGTTGTGTTTTTTTAACGCTTATTTCTGCTCCCTGGCAGAATAATGAGGGCGGTGTGATCGCTCAGCTCCCCAGCACCGTCACCACCTTCAACCAGACAGGGCTGAAGCCGGGGGAAGAGTACACCGTCACTCTGGTGGCCCTGAAAGAACAAGCCAGGAGCCCTCCCACCTCTGACAGCGTCTCAACCCGTGAGTGAGCCTGACCCTGGGCAGCACGGCAGTGCCCAGGGCTTGGTCCCCAAAATAAGGTCCCATCAGCAAGAACAGCCCAGCACTGCATGGCAGGGCTGAAACTAGCACAACTCAACTGCCCAAGCTACAGGTGCATCGCAGAAACAGCTTCTTCATGCGGTATCTCGTCCCTCTCCCTCCCAAAGTGCTGCAAGCACAGAAACCGTGGCGAGGTTAATGGGGTTGGGAACGAAGGCTTGGGTCCACTGTTATTACATAGCTCTTCTCCACTAATCTCACAATTTGGAGGCTGAACGCCCCCAAGAAACATCTCTATAAATGTATCGCCTGCACATATATAACAGATTAAAACTCCCACCTGCTTTTGTGCCACTAAACACCCTCTACTCCCAGCAATTCAGGCAAATCAGGCAGCAGGACAGGGAGCCAGGAGCAACAGCATGTCCCTTCCTAACCAATTTCTTTGGCTGGTCACTGGTCCACCCCATAGGCTGCAGGAAATTCAACTGTATCTTCTCCTTGCCGAAGGAGATGTGGTGATGGGCAGAGCTCACAGGGGAGAAAAGGCTCTCCGTGTCAGATCTGCTGCAGTCTGCCTTGGCAGCCAGGCAGATGTCTACCTCCATCCAAGTTGTTGTGAATGGAATCGGCATTTAAATAGCTGCCAGAGGGTTATAACGAGGTGATGCTCTCTTCGGGCTGCTAATTTGAGGCAACAGTGAGAGCGAAGGGAGCAACCCCCCACCAGCAGCAGCTTGCTGCAGGTCTGAGCTTCCTCGGCACAGTCCTCCTGCCTTGCCTCCACGCTCAGCTCAAAGTGGCTTAACAGAGACATCTCCTGGTCAAGCCCAAACCTTCCTTTCCCTAAGAAGACAGCAAAAAATAAAGGCTGGTACTTCAGACTCTGCAGTTGACCTTTGCAGGGGATCGCAGATGGAGTGGTGGGCTCCCAGCTCCCTGCTCCATGAAGGTGTCCCCATGCTGGTATGTCTGCCTTCCTCTGGGGCACACCCCATAGCTTTGCCTCCATCATCCTCGTCCTGCCTCAGCACCTTGTGCCGGGATCGAGCAGCAAAAGCATGGATTTATGCTGCACAGCTAACTAGAACTTGATGCTCCCCAGCATCACCTGGATGACTGGACAACATGAAGTAGTTGGAGATTTCAGGGTTTGGATAAGCATGATGTGGTCCTGGCCAAGCTGGGCAGCCAGCTTGTACTTAAACACTATGCTTCCCAGCTGTCCTCCCTCCTCCATTGCTGTTTTACCCCCAGACCTCACCCCATTGCTCCCATTTCTCCCACATGTCTTTTTCTAACCCTCCCTGGTCCTTCCCACCCCTGCCCACACACATCTCCCCCCGAACTTCCCACCCTGGGGTGCAGCATTCAGCACATCCTTATTACATAGTGTCATTTTCTAATATGTACTTGCATGCAGTATAGCCTGAATTACAGAACCAGTGTGGGGTTTTTCACCCACCTTGTGGTCATGTAAGTGGTAAAACGGGCTGACTGGCGGGCTCCAGGCATCAGTGCTGCCATGGCACAGGAGCGATGGCCGGGCTTGGCCCATCCATCCACCTGCGCAGCAGTGAGGTCCTGCTGGACTCAAAGCATCCATCACCTGGGCTTAAGCCCATGATTTGCAGAGGTCAAGTGTTCCCAGATGAGGAGGAGGGAAGGGCCCAATTCTCTGCAAAAGAAAGCAGAAATGTCCAAAATGATCTCCTGGTAGATCCCCAGTATGAATTTAACTAAAACCCCTTTATCTGAGAGGCTTTGGTAGACACCCACCACAGCCCCGCACCCAGCTAGTTATGAAGACTCACCAGAGCAGTTGCATTTTCTCTTCTCTCCCCACAGCTAAGACATAACAGCTTTATGAGCCAATCCCTCAGCTTAACGACAAACCAGGAGCTGGCACCGAAACAGGAACATTTCTAGATATGTGCCTCAGTTCTTGATGCTTGGATCAGTCCTTGGCCCCACGTTATTTAACACATTGTCAACACCTTTCAAAAGACATAATATCATTGCTGATAAATTTTGCCAGCGATGGAAAGGCTCAGACAAGAGTAAATTGAGTGGAAGGAGATCATCGATAAAAGCAGTCTGAATGGCTCAAAGAGCTGGGCACAAAGGAAAACTGTGTTCTTCAACACATTGCAAAGTACAAGCAGTTATCTAGGAGCAAAGGAAGTGGACCACAGTCAGACGTAGGAGGTTTTATCCTGGGAGATGTCACCTGAAAAAGCCAGGGAGGAATTGTTACAACCAGCTCGAGGGAAGGGCACGGGTTGCATTACAGCTGTAAAGGGCATCAATGAAAGAGCTGCTGGCCTTGCTCTGATGCCCACAGCTCGGGAGAGACATCAGTGAAAGTGGAGAGGGTTCAGGAAAGAGCCAGGAAATTGGGACAAGGGACTGGCAACCCATCAAGACCAAACCCTCTGAATACCTTGGGGTAGGGTGTCATGTCTCCTGCCCATGCCACCTCCCTGCCTTATCCCCAAATGTTAATTCAGGCCACTCTGAAGGTCAGGTCGAAGCATGCCTGAAGCTTGGTGTCCCCAAAGATGCCACCTTGCCCCATCTAACCCTCCCAAAATAACAGGTGCCTGTTTCCCCCCCTCCTCCACAGTCATCGATGGCCCAACGCAGATCCTGGTGAGAGATGTCTCCGACACGGTGGCCTTCGTGGAGTGGACACCGCCACGTGCCAAGGTGGACGCCATCCTGCTGAAGTACGGGCTGGCGGACGGGGAGGGCGGGAGGACCACCTTCCGCCTGCAGCCCCCCCTCAGCCAGTACTCCCTGCAGGCCCTGCGTCCCGGCGCCCGCTACCGCCTCGCCGTCAGCGCCCTCCGGGGTGCCAACGAGAGCCGGCCAGCCCTCGCCCAGTTCACCACAGGTAGCTAGCTGGCTTTGCTGGGAGAACTGGCGTGAATTTGTAAGCCTCCAGCAAGCACGGGCAGATGGCTTGCTGCAGTCTGCAGGTGGGCTGTTGCATATCTGGAGCTGAATCGAGGGTTTTTTTGGCATCTGGGATTTAGTGGTACCTGGTTTTCCTCTGGCATGAGTGAGTTCGGGTTTAATCCAGTGTACTGGGAGGAAGCAGCGCAATGAAAACTATGGTTAAGGTGCAGGTTCAAATGGAGATGCCCAAACGCAGGTGCCTCGCATCCCATTGCGGTGCCAGTACAGAGCAAGGCAGCGCAAATTATTCAGCTCACCCTAAAACACGCAACCTATACCACCCCTTGACCCCCCTCCACTAGTGCCTACATTTCTGTTTAGTCCCTAAAACCTCCAGAGCAACAGGTCTTCTTCATGCCCTGTGCCCCCCAGGGATGCTGGCATGGTCCCCAGGGCAGCCCAGGTGATCCCGGATGCCAGCACCCGGCAGGTGACTCAAACCCCCACATTTCCATGGCAATGCCTGAGCAAACCCCACCTTGGCCGCACCCTGCTGCAGCATCAAGGCTGAACCTGCTGCTGCCTGGGACACACGGCCCCACCAGCTTCAGTGCCCATTCAGACCCACAGCTTAGCTTGAGCTTACTGCTAAAACTTTAAAACCCAGCAGTTTGCACCCTTAATAGCAGCTGTGGATCAAAGTGCAATTCTTAAAAGCACCAAAGCAGCAAGCACAGGTCTGAATTCAAGGCGATGCTTGCTCCCATTCAGTGTTGAAAGCCAAGGCAGATGCCTTGCCAAAGGAATCAGCAGTTACGCAGCTGAAAGCAGCCCGGTCAGAAACATGGTTATCTTATTTTATATCTTCTCTGAATACCCTAACTGGTCGGTAAAACTTTAATTAATGTTAAGCCTGCACATAGCTAACAGGTTTAATTTACCGTGCCATAAAGGAGAAAGTAGAGCGTGTATTTCAGTGCTGGTTTATGGTATATAAATTATTTGTCATGTATATTTCTGGTGGATACTAGGCTCCTACTATAATAACTGCGGTGTGTGAATTGTGTGTGTATGTATCTTTATAGATAAATATTTTGGACGAGATGTTCACCCCGACTGATTTGCTGCGTTGGCCTTCCTTGCTTTATTTCTAAAAGGCAACATAAAAAATCCCCCCCTAAACTGAGATCTATCAAGGAGCAGTAATTACCCCTGTCCGCTGGCACCCAGCCCCTGCCCGGCACTAACCCATCGCTCACCAGCAAGGTTTATCGTGCAAATCAGAGCATATTTGGTGCACAGCCTCAGCAGCACTAATAAACAAACCCTTTGGGCAACATCTGAGTGTGAATGAGCTGGTAAAGATGCTTGAGGTTCTACTAAGGGCTGTTACTAAGGCGTAACTGCTACAGAGCCCTTTTTCTCTTATGCACGCTACCTCGGTTTCTCTTACTCTAACATAGGGGGGAAACACTTTTCTTTTTCAAATAACACACCATTAGATCTTGAATTGAACTTACTGAGGGATGCTGCAAACATCCCAGCACTCGCATCGGTCTCACGGGTGGCATCTCTCGGTCTGTGCTAAGCAGGAGGTGAGAGCAGATGCCCCAGCCCTGTCTGCAGGGACATGCCCTGGGGAGGAGGGACCGCACGTGGGACCTCATGGACATCACACTTGGGTACCCCTCTACTGCCGTTTAGCCATGGAAAGGCTATGGGGTGCATTCCTGGTGCCCGGCGATGAGACGGTGCCTCTCTCCCTTGTGTTGCACAGAGATTGATGCCCCCAAGAACCTGCGGGTGGGCTCGCGGACGCCCGCCAGCCTTGAGCTCGCCTGGGACAACAGTGAGGCCGAGGCCCACAGCTACAGGGTGGTCTACAGCACCCTGGCAGGGGAGCACTACCACGAAGTCCTGGTGCCGCGTGACACCGGTCCCACCACCCGGGCCACCCTCGCAGGTATGCGTGCACCCACACGCCCTTCCTCCCCCTCCTCCTCCTCTCAAGCAGGTAGGGCAATGGAGAGCCCCGTCAGCACCAATGCTCGGTTGCCCTTATGCTGCCACATATTTGAGGCTATTTTGGAGTTTACTAGTTACCAGAGAAAATAGGTTCCTTGGGATGAAGTTCATTTCCCGCTCTGTGGGTCTGCATTTGGACACAGCTTATCCATGAGCTGAACAACGCACCTCCCAGTGATGCACCTCCAGTCTGTCCAGGCGCCAAAGAGAGCTGGCAAGGAGCAAAGTGAGAAATGGGGAGAGGAAGCATTTTTAGACTGATCTAAAGGAAGATACCATTTCACCGTTCTTTCTTTTCCTTGCTGAGAAAGAGCCATGGGCACCAATGCCCCGTAAGAGCAATGGGGAGCCAGGCTGCCCGAGTTCATTGCCTTTCTCCTAATCAAGCACAAAACAGATCCAAATCCAGGGATGCTATTTTTGAGCAGGTCCTTCAAGTGGTACATTATTCAGGCCAGCACAGGGTGTGCCACTGGGGGCTGCAAACACCACCCGCCTCCTGCTGCCCGGGAAGTCCCAAACACCTTCTGCAGCAACATGGTGAAGCACCGTGTGAGGTCTGGTTTCCATTTTTTTTCAACAGCAACTGCTTGCCTGCTGGATTTGCAGCTCCGGTGGCATTTTTGGGGACAAATACAAGACTTAGGCATGTACAAAAAAGATCACTCATTCATCCTGAAGCTCTTCAGTATGGCAGGACACCAGGTTCTTCCACATCAACTGTCTTTGCCCTCCTGGGATCGCCCCAGTCCAAAGGGGGCTCAGGCATCTCTGCCGTAAGGAACTATAGGAGTAAGTTCAGTGGGAAAGTCAAACGCGAAGTTACAAGTACAGTGGCACCAAGTCACGAGAAAGGCTGGTGGGCAGGAAAGCAATTAAAGCAGGTAGCTTGAAAAACGTGGTATGTGGGGAAAAAGGAAAATGTTAGGGATAGTTTCTGCTGCATTCATGATGAGGACACGCATGGAGAACCAGGATGGGATCAAAGAACCAGTGCTGGTCGCCTGCTAGGTTTCCTCTAGGACATTTACTACCTTGGTAAGGGAGAAAGAGCATTAGAAATGGGCCAGATCCCCCCTCCCGCAGAGGTGCAATACCACCCCAGCGACCCAGACTGCGGTGACACCCATGGCAGAGGCTGAGCTTGCCTCGGAGGACATGGCAGCCCAAAGGCTCTTGTTTTCCTGAATAATAACGTAAAAAGCTGACAAGTCTCTGCCAGACTCAGGCAGGGCTACAGGAAAGCCTCTCGGGAGCAAGCTCCAGAAATGCAGAAGCTTAAGTCAACAGCAGTGAGCGATTTTTATATAGTGCTTCCATCATCACCTAAGTGCATTTCTTCTGGTTCCCAGGGTACTATGTAATAAACAAAGAAATTTACAAAAAAAAAAAAAAAAAAAAAAAAAAATCACAGCAGAAAATAACCACAAAAACATTCTACTGGCAAAAAAATAATCCAGGATAGCACGTGAGCCTCTCCCATAGCTCCATTACGCACATGGTAGTCGTGTCCTCCAAAGTCTTGCTGCACGTGGTGCAAAGCCCGTTGGGGTGGGTTTCCAGCCAGCCAGGACCTGGTGGGATCCATGGAGTGAAAGCAACCAACAATTCCTTCATCCACCTTCATCTGCCTGCAGGAAAACCAACAAGGAACAGTGCTGAGCAGAGCTTATCAAAGATTTAAGCTTAAAATACAGCAAGCCTTGCCCTGCCCCATATGTCTCTCTTCAAAATCAGCATTTGCACAGAAACAGCCACAAGTTTGCTCCATCCAGAAGAGCTGGGAGAGAAAAGGCATCATTTTATACATTCCTGCTCATTTCTTCCTTCTCCTCCCCCTTCCTCCCAGGCTCTTCTCCTTTCCAGGCTACTTCTGACACTTACTAGGCAGGGGCAAAGGGGGTCCGTTTCCACCCCCTGGCACCAAGACTGCACCATAGCAAGAGGAAAGGAGCAGGGAATGTGGGTTTCCCTCCCTCCTGGCCTCTCAGGGAAGGTTTTAGTGGCTTCAGGGGATGCTGCCCCTGGGCAAGGCAGGGTGAGACTGGGCTGGAGGGTTTATGGCTTTCTCTAACCCTGTGGGAAAGATCATGAAGCACAGGGAGGCATGGAACAGAGCTGCCAGCAGCCAAGCAGAAGTGAGAGGCAGAGGCAGGAGATGTCCCACAGAGATAAAACATCGATCAGCAAGAGGTGCAGGGGAAAGGAGCTGGATGAGCTTGATTCCCATAGCCCTTGAGAAAGGCACCGCAGGATGCATCCATCCCAAGGAGCAGCACTTGATTCAGCTCCCAGAAAGACTGCGCCTTTCCTAATTAATGTGCATTTCATTTACTCTGCATAATTTATTTCTCTTCAAGACACCAGCCCTGTGACAATATTTGATGTTGAATCAGTTTGGAAACAAATGTAAGATACTTTATCGTTCCCATCTCAGCTCACATACACACAATTTCTGTCTCGGTGCCAGCAATTACAGCAGACCTCAGCAACAACTTTTAGAAATTGCTTATTACTGAGCCTGAATAATCCAAATTCCCTGTCCAAAGGCATCCATGTGGCTTTTTAAAAAGGCTCAGCTCTTCTGCAACGTGCAGAGGAACCGCTGACCTGTGGGAGGGCTGCTCACCCCAGGGATGTTCAGGAGGGTCCCCCCCTGTCCCCAGCTGTGGGAGGTGGGGGGGTCCCTCCCTAAGGCCACCCAGCCAGGTGCTGCTCTCACACCCCTTTGTGTCCTTTGCACCCCCCGGCAGATCTGGTGCCAGGGACAGAGTATGGCATTGGGATTTCAGCGGTGATGGACAGCCAGCAGAGCGTGCCGGCAACCATGAACGCCAGGACCGGTGAGTTTGGCCCCATTGCATGCTTCAAGCACGGCTGGCTCCTATGGCTCAGATGTCCCCATAGGACAGTCCGTGCATGGGAACAAAGGTGTGCACCAACCCTCTCCCACAGAGCTTGACAGCCCCCGGGACCTCCTGGTGACGGCCTCCACAGAGACATCCATTTCACTGGCCTGGACCAAAGCCATGGGTCCTATCGACCACTACCGTGTCACCTTCACCCCTGCCTCAGGGATGGCATCCGAAGTGACAGTGCCCCGGGATGAGTCACAGCTCACCCTCTCGGAGCTGGAGCCCGGGACAGAGTACACCATATCCATCATCGCTGAAAGGGGACGCCAGCAGAGCCTGGAGGCCACCGTGGATGCCTTCACAGGTAGAGAAAGATAAACTGGGGCCAAGGGCACAGACCACCACCCCACATTGGCATCTACGCCAGCCCGCTGTATCCCCAGCACCTAAACTCTTGAGATGGTGATGGGGATGAGAGCTGGAGGCAATGCATCCATATGGGAACAGGTCTGTTGACCTCAAAAGGAGGATGGCCCTACCAGTGTAGGTGCATTGTCCCCTTTGCCTGCAGCTCTGAGCACACTTGCTTGGCTAGAGGCTCCCATAAGGACAAGGCAGGGTTGGGGGAACGGAAAGCCCATGCCTTCCCCTGTGGTCAGGGTGGCCTGTGTGTCCATAAGAAAGAGAAATGAAGCCTTGAGGGACCTTACAAGGACCTCTGGGTAGAAAGCCTGCAGCTGAGAAGCTCAGACAACACATACCATCTGTAGTGGGACAGCCTTACCACCTACCGTATGGGTCTGGGATGGAGCGTGTGTGCAGGCAGAGCTGAAAAAAGCACTGTTTTTCCCCTCACGGTTCTGCCTCTTGATCCCAGCACAGTTTCAGATCAATAGAGAGCCCAGAGCTCCAGCTTTGCCACCTCTCTTGGGTATTTCCCACACAAACACTGAGAACATCGTGGAGGCCAGGATCTGCAGATGGTTGGGGCTGCATCTCCCCTCTCCATCTTGCAGGTGTCCGGCCCATCACACAGCTCCACTTCTCCCAGCTGACATCATCCAGTGTGAATGTCACATGGAGCGACCCATCCCCACCAGCAGACCGCCTCATCCTCACCTACAGCCCCCGGGATGAGGAGGAGGCACAGCAGGTCACACTTGAAGGCACCCGTAGGCACGCCAGCCTGGCGGGCTTGCAGCCATCCACCGAATACCTGGTGTCACTGGTGGCTGTGCACGGCGCCATCAGCTCTGAGCCTGTCATGGGCTCCATCACAACAGGTACCATGGAAAGCCCCCCACCGGGCACAGGACCCTACCAGGAGGGCGGGCCGGGGGACAGGGAGCGGACCTGCCTCCCACAGCTTTGGTTTCTGCTCCATCTCACCAGGGATTGATGCGCCGAAGGACCTCAGGGTGGGCAATGTCACTCAGGAGTCCATGATGGTCTACTGGAGCCCTCCCATTGCTGCCTTTGACCACTATAGAATATCCTACCGTGCCGCCGAAGGTAATGGGTCAGACCGCTCTTGCTCATACCCTGAGCTCACAGCTGCCAACCCTCCCTCCACCCACTGACAGGAGCAAGCCACCAGGTCATCTTCACCCCAGGCAGCATCCTGGTGCCCTGGGCAAAGCCACCAATAGCTGGGATGGACCAAGAGGCTGCAGGGACGGGGTGTCTGGGACAAGGATGGGAAGGGACCACCGCAGCCAAGGGCCAGCCCAGCACAGAGGGGCACAGGGAGTGATTCACTGCAGTGAGCTCTCCCTGGGGATGGTTAATTCGGGGCCCAATCCTGAAATCCCACCTCCCTCACCTGCTTCCCAGGTTCATCTCCCTTGGTCCCAGTTTTGCCTTTGATGCTGAAAAGGTTGAGCCAGCAGCGATAGGCACACAGGTGTGCACCTGCAGGCACAAAACCCAGTTACCCCCAGTATCAGCCCTGGACTGGTGGCATTGCCCTCCCCTCCCAGGCACCTCCTATAGCCCAGGGATGGGGCCAGCTGTGATGCCAAAGCTCTTGGCTCCATCCCAGCAGGCAGGACAGACAGCACCGCCATCGGCAGCGACGCCACCGAGTACGCCCTCCGCCACCTGCAGCCCGCCACCAAGTACGAGATTGGGGTGAAGAGCATGCGGGGCCGGGAGGAGAGCGAGGTGGCCTCCATCACCGTGTACACAGGTGGGAAGGAGCTCCTGGTGGGCAGGTAGCGCTCAAACTGTGCCAGGGCCAGCCCTGGCAGCCCCTGCTTGCACTAGTAATCAGGCAGCTGAGAGCAAGCTAGACCTGATGCAAGCTCAAGATGATGAGCAAGGCTCACAAGGGCCCAGTGTGTACTTTTGAAGTATATCTAAGCAAAGCCTTTCCCAAATATGCGTAGGTAGTCATGGGAGGGAGTGATAAATCTGTGTACTGGGCACAGGGAAGCCAGAGATACGATGGTGGGCAACCATGACAACCTTTCCTAAAGGAAGTACAGACTTCCAGAAATAATCCCCGGGGAAGCCCGGACACAGACAGCATCTGCTGCAAGAATAAAACCCTCTGCTAACTTCAAACTCCTCAAAACCTAAAAAACTCCTTAACATCCCAGGCTGTGCGTCAGGAAAGCAGTGGAAGAGCAGCCCCGGTAGCAGAGTAGCACCAGCTATGACATCTCTGCTCTCCAGCTAGGGCGGCAGTAACTCCTCTGCAGGCACATGTGCCTGTGTTACCGAAATCTCAGAATGAAGAACTTATCGACACCAATGTGATGCAGATAAGCAGACACTTCTTTATTGACAGCCGGGTGCGTGAGTGAGTCCTCTCACGATCAATGCACACCAAGTTTCAAAATCATACACCATATATAGAACTTATTCATACATATTCATTAAGTATTCACGCATAATCATGGTATTTCCCAAAAATCATTAACATACCCTCCTCCCAAATCCGATTCTGCACAGTAAAGGTTAGAAAGGTCCAGAAATGGGTCTGGGGTACGATTTGGGTAGGTGGTACATGAGTCGGTGGTCGCTATCTCCCCCCTGCCGGAGTTACCTTTTACTAAAGCTCACGGTTTCTTGGCAGGTAACTACAAGCTGTTCCAGTTGACTCTCCCCAGTTCCCGTTAATTCTACATTCTGACATTTCAATACACTTTCTACATACAGAAGACTAGTCAAATACAAAGAAATCTGTAAAATCCCAAATTTGTTACCTAAGTTTTAAACAATGATTCTAGCCCATTCTTCTGGCCTTGGTACAGGGCTGTACAGAGGATTTCATAGCAACTTTTGCTGTGCAACTACAAGTTTCATTAAAATCTGTTTCTTATTCCAAATGATTTTACAAAATCAAATAAAGTCAATTAATTCTAACTTATTAGCAGATCTGTAACACCTGGGTAGCAAGTCAGGACCACGAGCGATGGGCCACAAGAAGCCTTTCCAGTCCACATTCCCATCTTTTAAACACTTCTGACTCTGAATCTGTCTTCTGTGCAGCCATGGATGTCCCCTTGGGGGTCACGGCCACCAACATCACCCCTACCGAGGCGCTGCTGCAGTGGAACCCACCGCTGTCAGAGGTGGAGAGCTATGTCCTCGTCCTCACCTGCCGCACAGGTATGCTGGGGCTCCATTTCACCTCACCTCCACCTCTCCCCCACCCCAAAGCCCAGGGCTCAGTAGGTGTCCTCCACGGAAGGAGCCCTTGCTTCAGGAGGGCAG
This sequence comes from Falco cherrug, assembly GCF_023634085.1. Taxonomy (NCBI): domain Eukaryota; kingdom Metazoa; phylum Chordata; class Aves; order Falconiformes; family Falconidae; genus Falco; species Falco cherrug. Next base: position 5,625,038 of record NC_073708.1, on the reverse strand, counting down.
CAGCTGGTGGGTGGCGTGGCTGTACCCCATCCTCAGACACCAGCTCCTCCCACGCAGGTCCCATGGCATGCGCCTTGCACTGCCCCCACCAAGCCTCAGAGCACAGCAGTCCACACAGGGAAGGACTGGGATCCTCCCAATTTGCTAACTGGCCCACCAGCAGCAGCCCTGGGGCAAGCAAGTACCCATCGCAAAGAAACTCGGTGTGTGGCAACACCAATGAAACCCACCACTGAAGGCAAAGAAAGTATCAGACAAATATAGGGACCGTGGGAAAAATAAGACCATCCTTCAGACCGACCACCACCACTACAGCTCACCTGCTGCACTGGAGCTCACGGTGTTTCAGCCATGGTGTGTCATACCCATAGACACATTTTGGAGAACCACCTTGAACATCTACCTTAACTCATCTCTTTTGGCTTACAGTTGCAGGAGAAACAATTCTGGTGGATGGAGTCAACCAGGAGTACCAGCTGACCAATCTCCTGCCCAGTACCACCTACACAGTCTCTATGTACGCCACCAACGGGCCTCTCACCAGCCAGACCATCAGCACCAACTTCACAACTCGTACGTACAGTCACCTCCCCCATCGCCTGTTATGCGCCCCTACCCACACATCCACCCCAGGAAAGGCGGCCAGCAAGGCTCAGCCAAAGCTTTTGTCACATACACATGGGTGTAGAAGTAGCCATGTGCCAAAAGGCCACCCAGATACCAGTGCTGGGCACAACACAAGAACAGAATTTTAATCACAACAAGCATCAACCATCATTTTCACTCTTGCAACCTCCATCCACCTCTTTCTTTGATTTCCCCTGGATGTGGTTCCCCGAGAAGACCCTTGACCAGGTCTTTTTCTTGCCCCAGGCTATAATCCAGGAAAGTCCCACAACCCATTTTGCTTACAGGAAGCTCGGCAGGCCCCATAACACATGAATTTCAGAGCTGTTACCCTTCAGAGAACATGCAAGTAGAGAAGGACATTTAGAGGGCTTACAGAGCTCTGATCAAGGTTGGAGATGGGTGGTGGGGTCTGGAAACTGAGGGTGAGGATGGACTTTGGGCTGTAGCTCAGGGTTGCAAGGTCGAATCCCAGTGCACTGAGTTGGGAAGCAGGCCTGGGGAGGTTGGTTGTCTGTGAGAACTTGCACTTCCCTTGGTCCCAATCCACCCTTGCAGTTTTGGATCCTCCAACAAATCTGACTGCCAGTGAAGTCACTCGACGGAGCGCCCTGCTCTCCTGGGTGCCTCCCGTGGGAGAGATCGAGAACTACGTCATGACCTACAGATCCACCGATGGCAGCCGGAAGGTGAGCGAGTCCTCACAAAGAAAGAGGCTCATTAAGTCAGGGAATAACACAACTGTGGAGAAATGAGCAGGAGAAACCCAACGAAGTAAAAGAATGATGCTCACCAGGTCAGGGAGAGACCAGAAGGGCAAACGCTGCTTTCTACATAAGCAATACTTTAGACAAAAAGTTAGAAAACACAGGAAAAGATTGCCTGGGGCAAAATCTTCATGTACATCTGCAGGTCTGGGCAACGAGGGCATACCTGGGAAGTCTGGAGGAACAGGGGAAATTCCCAACTTGGGAAACACAAGCAAGCTGAGGCAGGAGAAAATTACCCTGCAAACAGAGATGCTGAAAAAGCCATTTGCCCTTCTTGCAAAAGGAAGATAGGAGCAGACAGCTAATTAATCCCGCAATACAATATATTTGATTATTTAATGAGTACGTCCATATCTGCCTGTCCGGAGGCTGCTACAAACACTATCAGGAATACGTCACTGCAGAGTCTCATTGCCTTTGCCGGTGCAACTGGCTCGCCGCAGCCGGAGGATAATAGCTTTGCAAAGGGGTTCGATATAATGCTAAGTGGCATTGGCTGACGACCAGAAAAATTAACATGACAGGAACTGATGGAGCCAAAACTGGCTGATAACCAGGTTTTGGCCAGCTCTGCTCCTTGCAATGCTTGGGCAATCAGTCATGCCCCGGATTGAGGGCACGCAGATCCCGACAGTCGGTAAACAGAGCACACAGACTGCAAACATTTACATCTCCTGTGCCTAAACCAAACCAGCTAGCTTTCTCCTGCCCAAACCATCCCAAAAGGTTGCATATATATTGACACCACCTTGACTTAGTCCAGGGGTGTAAGCAGCCATGCAACACTCCTCGGCCAGGCACCAAGGGCTGCAGCAGTTTGTAGCTTCCCTTCCCTCCTCGCTTGCTCTTTAGGCTCCCCATCGCTTTTCTCATCTGTTGCTCTTGGTGTCTACCTCCTTCTGGGACCCATGTACAGGAGCTGATTGTGGATGCCGAGGACACATGGATCCGCCTGGAAGGGCTTTCTGAGACCACAGAGTACACCGTGCGCCTGCAAGCTGCCCAAAACACCATGCGGAGCGGCTTCATCTCCACCACCTTCACCACAGGTGAGGACCTGCGCCGCATCAGCTTGGCCAGGTGGGGTTTAGGCCACTCACCATGCTGGCAGACACAGACTGCTTTTGTGGGCTCTCCCTTCTCAGGCAGCATTTCACCATGATCCACAGAGAGGTATCTTCATTGCCACGACCTACAGAGCTGTTTTGCTATGCAAAGTTAATGGCTATACCTATATCTATAATACAACACAAGACCCAGTCCAGGGCAAGGGGTTTTGAGCTTCAGACCAGGAACCATCAACCAAACCCCTCACCTTGCCCTTGCCCCTCCTCAAATGCATAAATAGAGGGGGAAAAAAACCCAGAAGCTAACAACATGTATCAAGAGATATGCTCTTGGAGTGAGCAGGGAGAGACTCAGCTGGTCTCTCCATGCTGTAAACATGGTCCAACCTCTCAGATACATCATAGAATCATAGAATGGTTTGGGTGGGAAGGGGCCTTTAAGGGCATCTGGTCCAACCCCCCTGCCATAAGCAGGGACATCTTCAGCTAGGTCAGGTTGCTCAGAGCCCTGTCCAACCAGACCTTGAGTGCTCCCAGGCATGGGGCATCTCTGGAAATATCAAGCAGGTGCATCTCCACTACCATCAGTGGAGTCACGGACAGCAGAGCCAACATGCCCGCAGGACTGCGATCCCACAGATTTTACCTAATGGCATTATTCCTCCCTCCTCTCATTCCACAGAAGTCACGATCCACTGAGGTAACGGGGATTTCCTTTCCAAATCAAAGGGTGGGCGTCCACATCCAACCCTCACAGACAGAGTGCTTATGCTTGCAAGAATGACACTTGTATAAAAATGTCACCATTGCCCCCACCTTTTGCAACCATTCATGTTAGAAACTGTGCAAAGCATGTTGTCCCTCCGCCTCTTTGAAAGCCATGCTAGGCCTGGGCACTTAACAGACAGAGTGCCTGTTGTTCAGGGCTGAATCCAATTGCATTTCTCCTGGGCTTCAAAAGCACTAAACCTGAAGATGATGTCCACCAAAATTCCTCCTATCTGTGCTGCCAGTTCGATTAGGAGAGTTTTCTTTGCATCTGCTGCAGATACACTTTCCCATCTCAGTTACATGCAAAGGTCCCTTCATCTGCTTTTAAGAGATAATAGAAACTATTTACATTACCAAAAAAACCCCAGAAAAGACTCTTCCCTAATGCATCTGTGGATCAGGTTTTCCTGTTATTCTCACCTCTTATGCAGGCATATAAACCCAGCACAATTCAGGCAGGTGATGGAAAAATGCATGTCATCTTTGAGGTTCTTTGGAAGTCAGGGACAAAACTGCATGGGGCTGGCTTCTCCACTGAGATAAAGCAGCAGAAATCCACTCACGTCAGGCAAGGAGAGCACCGTTTCCATTAAACACAAATGCCAGACCTCGGCAGTATTAGAGACACCATTGCCAGCTGATGCAGCATCCAAACACATGTTTAATTGCTTTTAAGATGAAGATAGGCATCAACTAGACACCAGCTTCTCCCCACTTACCCCCCATATCAATGAGACAGAAGCACCCAGGAACGACCGCTGAGGCAACACAATCCATGGGCAGCATCCTCAGCAAACAATCGGGGTCTGGGATTCAATTATTTCATTTACTCTGGCAGCACATCAGGGCACTTTGCAGAGAATAAGGACTTGTCTTTAAGGAGACAGGAAAAAAAAAAAAAGAAAGAAAACAAAAATACCAACCAGGCTTAATTTAAATTGTTTTGCTTCCTTCTGCTCACAGTACACATCCCGGGGTTCTGCCATTGCTTCTGACATATTAATAGCTCAGCCTCTTTGTTTCATGTTTGCATAAGGTTCTTGGGGAATTGTATACAGATGGGACAAAAGGAAGAAACAGATACAGTATTTATAATTTATAGTGGTTTGAAATGTCTTTCAAGGTCTCCTTCGCTCCTAAAGATATGAATATAAATTAAGAAACGAGTAATCTCTGCAGAGCTCAGGGGAGCCTGAAGTCGTTGTCTTTGAAGCAGTTTTCATTGTTGGGTACTCTAAAATGCAAACACTGCCTCACCAGACCTTGCGTTACAGAGCACAGAGACAGGAAAAAATAGGGGGTCTTCAACATTTGGACAAAGTGACAACCTCCAAAGTCTCCAGGTGGCATGAATGGGGGGGAATACACCCAAGTGGGAAATAACAGACAAGGGTCTGTACCCTGGTCCTACGGGGTATCACGCAGTCGTGACAGATGTACACAGCACACCCTTTGCACCTTCTCAATGAGTAACCAAGGCACCCTCCAAAGCCACATCCGTATTTCCAGCTCTGCACTCATTTACTCCAGCATCCATATGCACCAACGGCAAAGAGAAAGATGTAGTTCCACATTTTTGCATTAAAGGAGAAAAAAATCAAACTCAGAGTTGACATCCCAATATTGTTGGGGTCTTGTAGTTCAGACTCTTTTAAACTCTGACCCCTAAATGAAAAGTTTCTTCCTTAGAGGACACCTGGAGCACAGCCACACAGCCCGTGCTGTCTGCCCATCTCTAGTATCTGGCACAGCCTAATTCCTGCTCAGTTTGCAAGTGACAGTCAGCCTGGCATAAGTCCACCATTGTTTCCAAGGGCATGGATCAGGAGAATCCATCTGGAATCAGTAAAGTCATAAAACTTGCTTGTAGCTGGCAATCCTGAGAGGAGGACAGGTTCTGGTATTGTCACAGCTGTCTAAATACGCCGGTCACGGCTCAAACCCCAGGGTTTCAGACACAGTGCAGAAAGATGATGCAAGAAGTGACATCCCTCATCATTCACAGCGAGGTTACAATGCGCCTTTCCAATATGCACACACTTTTTTCCACTAAATCCTCCAGTGTTGTTGGCAGAGGTGAAGTCCCTCCACTTCACAGAGTAACTTGAGACGCAGAAGCCAAATTAGACTTTTCCTGGATCACAAGCAGTGGGGCCCGAGGCGTGTGGAAAGGGTGTTGCTCTGCTTAAGTTTTTCTTGGGTTGTTTTTTGTTGTTGTTGTTGTTTTGTTTTTTTTTTATCTTGCAGGCGGCCGTGTCTTCGCTAACCCTCAAGACTGCGCCCAGCACCTGATGAATGGAGACACGCTGAGTGGCATCTACACCATCTCCATCAACGGGGACCTCAGCCAGCGAGTGCAGGTGTACTGCGACATGACCACGGATGGAGGCGGCTGGATTGTGAGTAGCCGTGTGGCTGTCCTCTGTGTTGTCACCATCACAAAGTAACCGAGCCTCACGCTACCAGCAAAGCCAAGCACCACGCTGCACGGGAACGACAGCAGGCTTAATATCGCATGCTTCATTTCCCACGCCATAGGGAATGGCCCACGCTCCAGTAATAATAGTTACACTTGGAGAAATGCCCTTTGATTTATTTGACATGTTTGCAGTGCTTCTGGAGAGCAAAATCTGAGAATGAAGCTGATTTATTGTTCTAGAAATGAAATTAATGGCCGGTAGCTTTCACAGAGAATGATTCACGCTGCCTGCAGTAGGAGGGTGTCAGGCATCACCCCAATTGAGTCCGCACAGGAGCACTTTAGAAGCAAATGCCTGTTTGGCTTTTGAATTGCACAAACACTGCCTGTCTTGATGTAGATGGACTGACAGCTTAAGTAAATAATGCTCTGGTGCTTTGATTTTATTCATGTCAAATGCTTGCTTACACGCATTACACAAAACCCTGCTAGATGTATAGCTAAAACAACAAAAAAAAGGACTTGCCCAAATGCTGATTTCTAGCATGGGTATTATTCTAGCTAGGAAATTTACCTCCATCTCACTCTGCTTCAGACCATCCCCTTGCATGCCACAGAAAGAGCCAGCTGAAAGCAGAATCACATGCTAGAAGAACAGTCACCATGCATTGGGTAGAGCAGAAAGCTTGACGGCTGATTCCTTCCTGTTAGAGCATTGATTTGCCTCGGACATCATCTAACATCTCTTCAGTTTCTCCATCTGCACATGAATTAATTGCATGGCTACAATTAACACTAACTGGATGGGCACTGCAATTTGTGCCTCTGAAAGGGGCAATGGAAAGAAAAAGTATTGTCTTTACTTCACACTGATCTTCCCCCACCACAGGTCTTCCAGAGGCGGCAGAACGGGCTGACTGATTTCTTTCGGAAATGGGCGGATTACCGGGTTGGCTTTGGAAACCTGGAGGACGAGTTTTGGCTGGGTATGACCCTCACTGGTTGTCTGTCAATGACACGTCAAACCTGAGCCCCCTACGCACCCTGCTGCTCGCCCATGCCAGCTGTTGGCTCCTTGCCTTTCACCCCACTCCTCTACGCTCTCCCTCGGACAGTTTTTCTTCCATTCATTCCCAGCCCTTCACATTAGAAAGTCACTCAGGGGCACACAACATAAAAGCACATTGTGAAGGCCAGCAGCTCCCCAGTTTGCTCCTCCTAGGAGAGAAGGGGCTAAGCTGGGAGTTTTCATGGACCAAAAAGCATCATCCTCCTTTGGATGACTACAGGTTGCATCAGTAGCATCTATGGCTCACGGACCTCGCCTGGCCTTGGCCAGCAAGCCAGTTGCCCGAAGAAAGTAGGAAAGGGGCAAGTGGGAGGAAACCCAGCACAGCTCTGAAACGGAGCGTGCTGCCCCAAGACCTGAGCACAAGCCAAGGCCAGCCCTGCAGCGTGAACACGCTCTGGCTCGTGTGGAAGCTTAGCAGCAATGGGAGAAGCACCAAGGCTCCGCAGCTGAACTCCCCCAGCTTCAGCAGCAGTGTGGAGAAAGCTGAGCCTGGGCCTTGAACCCACCTCTCATAGCCACGGGGAGGTGAAGCTCAAGTGCAAACAGAGCTCAGACCCCACCGCTGCCAGGAGACACAAAGACTTAGCCAGAAGCGCTGTTGCTTTTTGGTTCCCCTCCTCGCCCTCATTTCCCACAGCTGTGTTATTTACCTAGAGCTCTTTTTGTTTGCTCACGGAGTGGATCCAGGCACTCACTGGGTCTCACCGGGTGTCTTGCTGCTTGTGTCACCAGGCTTGGACAACATCCACAAGATCACGTCCCAGGGGCGCTACGAGTTGCGAATAGACATGAGGGATGGCCAAGAAGCAGCGTACGCCTACTATGACAAGTTCTCCATCGGTGACTCCCGGAGCCTGTACAAGCTGCGAATCGGGGACTACAACGGCACTTCAGGTACAACCTCCTTGCTAGCAAGTAGTAAGGAAATCCTGGCACCCGTGAGTCTGAAACTATAAAGGAAATCCCAGCATCAAAGCTCACTTGTTTGGAGCAGCAAGACACAAACCCATAGCCCTTTCTGCCTCCCTGCAGTCCGTCATGTAAGCCAGGCTGGATAAATCCCACTAAGGACACAGGGAATTTTCCATCGGGGATTAGATATTTAATATCAGAGGCATTACTGTTCAGATAACCAGGTCAATCATCAGAGGTGTCATCTCACTTGGCAGTAACCGCAGAGCACTATTGATGCTGTGCTGGAGGGTGTATTTATTGCCCTCCCACAGCAATGGAAAAATCTGAAATCCTCTTCATTGTTTCCTCTTGCAGAGGCCAAACAATGGCCAGTTTTTCAAGGACACTGTCACACCTGCTTGCTCAGTCAATGCAGCAGCATGAGGCTTTGCCCACCAGAAAACAGTGGGTGATGGAGGGAGGGCACGGAGGTCTCTTCCCAAGAAGGCGGAGAGGGGACGGCTGCAGCCTCTTTAGCTAGGATAGATAGGATAGACAAAACTTCACCACCATGTACTTAGCAAGGAACCACACACCATATCCAAGATGCAGGAATTTTTTATTCCAAACCTGGTAGCTGCTACTGGAAAAACAGCAACAGGAATCTTGGTTGTGTGCAACAAAGCACTTGCTCTGACCTTAAGTCCTAGGGCATGAGGCACCCAACCTATTACCAAAAATGCCAGTAACTACTGCAGACATGACTCCCTCCCTTTCCCCACACAAGCTCCCCTTCTAGCCGCCCAGCCAAGGAGCTTCTGCTCCCCCTTGAGCAAAGAGAGCCAAGACCTGCCCAATGGTTCATCGCCAAGAGGTGTCCTAGCAAGCTTCTCTGTGCCTGGACTGCATGATGCTGGCATGAGTCCACTTTGTATTTTCTTAGGGACCACCAAGGAGCATAGTAAGAATGTCTCCTGTAAATACATCAGTTGTAATAACCATGTTTCACTTGGATGTTCTTTCACCCAAAAGCAGCTCTTTTGGTCCTTAGTAAGAAGGTGAGATGAGGTTTGTGGTTTTGGTAGAATAAGACATCACACACCTCCCAAAAGCTTCTTGCCCTTATCCAAAGTGAGAAAAGAAGGCTAAGCATCTTGATTCAAGGGACAAATGCTTGGTCTCCATTAGGTGAAAAAGTTCCCTTTGGCTCACAGGAGGGAAGGAGGCTGAAAGAGTCCTGAAGTTAAGTAGTGGAGCCAGGCTTTGGAAAATCAGGGATGCCCAAATCTAGGACTTAGTTCATTTCTGAAACACTGAAATTCAGATCCAAACTCAGACAGCATTTTATCTGCCAAGCCTAAGCAGCCGCTGAGCTTTGCTATGGTCTGTACTGATCCTAAACGGACAGCAGAGGACCTCAGATGAACCAGTTGTGAGCAATTCCAGTTAACGTTGTTCCCAGACCTTCAGCTGCTTGAGCCGTGGATTGGCAGGCTGCCACATCTACCAGAATATCTTAATTTCCTTGTGAAAAGACCAGGTGACTCCGGCTCTAACACCTTTAACGGCACCTCTTTCCACAGGGGACTCCCTCAGTTATCACCAGGGCCGCCCCTTCTCCACCAAGGACAGGGACAACGATGTGGCTGTGACCAACTGTGCAATGTCCTACAAAGGGGCCTGGTGGTACAAGAACTGCCACCGTACCAACCTCAACGGCAAGTACGGGGAGTCCCGGCACAGTCAGGTAAGGACAGAGCTGGGCTGAAAGCCTTCGGCATTTCTTCTAGGGGTGTGACCAAGCCTGACAGCAAGCCTAGGCTAGAGCTGGGGCCGCACAGTCCATGCACCAGGGGTGGGAGCACCGGTGGGGTGACCCCACACCAGCTGGAGCAAAGGGAACCACCTTCAAGCCATTTAAGCTGATGCTTTGTGCCTCAAACTGGCTGCCATGGTCATTTACCATGGCACCTTACTGCATTACATTAAAAAAATATACATACTGGAAATCTGATCAGGAGCCTTTGAGCAGTGGGAAAAACAACGGCATGGCTGCAGAAGAGTTTCTTACCCTTCCTGTAGCAAGTTCTTCCTTCTGACTTCTCTACAGCCATCAACCCTGTTTCCTTCCTTTCCAGCTCTGGTTTCTTGTTAGGGTCTTTCTTTACCCTGTGCCTTTCTCTCCCTCCTGCCAGGGGATTAACTGGTACCATTGGAAAGGCCACGAGTTCTCCATCCCCTTTGTGGAAATGAAGATGCGACCTTACAACCACCGTAACATCGCTGGGAGGAAGAGACGGTCCCTACAGCTCTGAGCCAGCTGAACCCCTCCTGCCTCCCACCACCTGACCTTTTCTGTCATTTGTTTGTATTTTATAATATGAAAAGGGAAAAAAAACCAATTACTACTCATCTGAGATAGCAACCTGCCCCCCCACGAGTGCTGGAGGGAACCAGGGTACAAGCAAAGGCCGTGTGAAAGGGAAGACCTCGTTGCTTTGCATCTGTCCCAGAGAAATACCAAATTTCCAGTTTCCCTACCCCAGTCCTCTGGCCCTTAACATGAGAACAAGAAAGAGACAGACAGATTTTTTTGATATTTTTTTAAAACACATAGAAATCCCCAGCAAAGCCTGTTAGAAATGTTTGTCACAGGGCTCATGGCAGAAACCTTCCCCACAGGGACCTTGGGGCAGCCATTTCCACCCCAGTCATGGCCAGGGACACCCGTCCTCTCCCTGCCTCCCTGTTGCCTCCTGGAAGGGAAGTCCCAAGCTTCATGCCATCCTGTAGACACCAACTCTTCCAGCAGGCAGAGGCCTATCTCTCTTTCTGGCCTGGTCATCCCTCCCCTACACACAGGCACTGCACACATGAAGACAAACTGAGGATGAGCAAACGCAAGGCTCATCCCATCCCCAGTTTTCACACATCACACCAGGAGGGCTTGGCAAGCATCAGCATATGTAGGCAAACTCTAGAAAGCCCACAGCTCATGTGCTGGCCCCACCACAGCCAAACTCATCCTCATGTACATGGGGTGTAGGGGAACAAGAGCTGTTCCACCAGCCCCAGCCTGTATCATCCACGCCTTCCAGTTGAACTCATCCCACTCCAGGTGCACAACATCTGCCTGGGTTGTGCTGAGCTTGATGGAGAAGAAAGGAGTCAAAGGAGAGGACCTGGGAGAAAAATCACTACTTGTGGTCTTGAGGCCTAGGGCCCGTTTCCTCTGCTATTTCTACATCCCACTGCGCTGGCTTTCACTGAGGGCATTGGTCCCAAACCAAATAGTCTCAGAGAAGGAGCAGCAACCAAAAGAGCCACCACACAAGCGCAGCCCAGCCTGAAGCCGGCAGCTGGTACAGCCCAGGTGCTATTGTTCAGAGACCTCCACGGTACACGGGGAAGGATGGCAACACAGCTGAGGGAAGAGAAGTGCAAGCTGAGAAATGCCCATTCCTTCCCTTCTCCTGCACCACCCCTCTTCGCTGCCATCACAAGAGGGACACAAATCTCAGTGCCTTGGTATCAGCATCTCTCTAACAGGAAATCAACCATTTCCCTTCCTGGAAGGAATGTTTAGTCCATCCAGATTCTGGAGCTCTTCAAGACTCTTGAAAGAATAGATGAGTTCACTCTTCCCACCCTTAACTTCTCCTCTTTTAAGGAAGATGGACCCTTTGGATAGCTCTGGCTGGGTCCTGTTACCATTGACACCACCTCCATGTAGCCCAAATGACCACCCACCGGAGTCACTCCTCTGCTGAGTGCTCGGATCAATGCTGGGTATTGTCACTGGTCTGGTCTCGGAGAAGGGACTTGTCCCCACAGCCAAGGACAATACAGCTCATCATTGGGTTTGCAGCCAAGGGAGCATTACAAATGCTAAACGCTGCTTTGTTATTTTATCACACTGAAGCTGCTTTGTCTCAAGAAACATCTACCAGATGGCAACATAAAGGCATCTTTACAGTAGCTTATAATTCAGGCCAGTGTCTCTTTCATGGCCATGCTCCTGGATCTGCTGACGTTACTCACCATGGCTGCAGAGCTGAAGAAGGGCATTAAGCAGGAAACGCAGCCTCCTTGTCCATGTACTGGCACGCAAAATCATAGCTAACCCCAAGGTCAGGATCAGATCCAGGCTCCAGCCCTTCAAATGGTCAGCTTACAAGCTGCAGTCCAACCTGGAGGAAGGATGCTGTAGCTCAGCAACATCACGTGTGTAAATGAGGCATCTCTTGTTACTTCCAATCAGCATCAAATCAGGCAATAAGTCAACCAGTTGGGCAACAGGTCAGTCAGAGAGGCTGCAGATGATGGGAACTCTTGTAGGACATGGCCGGTGTCACAGATGGCAGCATGTCACACCTCCTGAGCAGCCTGCCCTGTTTTATGTCCTAAAAGTCAAGCAGCAGCCACAGCCGATTAAAACCTAAGAAGCCTCCTAGTGGACCGGCAGAGTAATATTTTTCCCAACATCACCAAGAGTTTATGGGCAAGAAGTGTCCTAACAGAAGCACTGTAGTGCACCGGTTATAACCAGGAGCAGAGACGGGCGGTGGATGGTGTTCATGGCTGCTCAGATGGTGCTGTTTGCTTGTCTACCCAGGCAAAAGGAGGAGACGTCCGTGGAAACACGAGAGCTCATCACTAGCAATCAAGTGGAAGGCAAGAACTCTCTTTTGAAAAGTATGAGTCAAACAGAAAAATCAAAACAAGCTTTTTCCAGGGGGTTCAAAAGAAGATCCTCAAAAAAGTTGATTGTTCTCTTAACAGATTTACTGACGCATATCTCTCCCTCCCTGCTCATGTCCGTCATCCCTTTTATAAGTCCTGTAACTGGGATGAGAGGGCCCAGTTGACACAATGCCATCATTGAGTCTGAAGGACACTCTTGGAGATAACACCCGACCTTCTGGTGCTGTTATATACCATTGCTGGTCCCTGCTCTCACACATGGTACCAGAGTGTTGTCTTTCTATTACCTCGGTGAAACGCAGTTGCTAAAATCTTTTAAAGGAAAGACTTCTACACGTCATGGTTTTCTCCTGGTGATAGCCTAACCCAAGCCTAAGCACGCAATTAGCAAGGATGACATGGTCATTTGGGCCATTGTCCCTTGTTCAAGTTGCCCACGTACAAGATACAATTTTCCAGAAATTCATTTTTCATTATTGCCTGATGAATTTTCCTGGACAAAGCTCCTGCCAGCAGTTTCAAGCAAATTTGTGCTTAACGTTGATGCTACAGAGCGTCAGAGAGTGTGATGAAGTACAATCTCTCTGCACCCTCCATCAGTGGTTGGGCAAGCCCTTTTTCTGAATTCACTCTCCAACCAGACCAGGTTTGGCCCTTGTCCCCCATCAGCACAGCGCTGAGACTGAATAAGTCTTGGCATGAAATTCCCAGAAGCCAAGCCCAGATGCTGCCAGTGCTCATCTCACCTTGACTCCAGCACGTGAACCATCACTGGGCTCTGGTGGCTCCTCTGCCATCCAGCTCATACGACCCAGGCTTGCCCCAGAGCCCAGAAAGGAAACTGAAGCCATTACCCAAACCCCACTATCCACTGCGAGATGCCAGCTCCCACAACATCAAGCAGGAGGAAGCACATCATGTCCTTCACCCAGCAGAGCACCACGTGTACCCAGGACCCTCTCAGCCTTTCAAAGCTGCCTCTTATTTCTAACCCCAAAATCTTGGAAGAAAACACCAAGGGACTTTCATCTCTTGCCCAGTTTTGATTTCCCTCTGTTTCCATTCCAGCCAGACCTCCAAGGCCACCATGCACTGCACTAAAACATAACAGAAAAACCCAAAACCAAAAGTTCTTGAAAGGAAAAGCTGCTTTTACTAAAGTGATCCTTAAGACAGCACTTATAAATTAATAATTTGGGGAAGGAGAGAGGCCAGGCCCTCCCCAAAGGTAGCTGGGTTTTGGCAGGAGGATGCTGGAAGAGCATCCACACAAAAGTTTGGGAGAAGCCTTTGTTTCTACTGCTTTCCTTTGCATTGCTTTACCATGGGCATCTCAAGGCGTAGTACCAGCCTAAACGCGCTTTTGCCCAGCCTCTTACCTCCTTCCCAAAGCGACGCTCCCCCCAGGAAGCATCAGGGTGCGGACAGCACAGCTTATGCCATCTTCATTGCCAGTGCTGCAGCAGGTGAGGGCTCGAGCAGTGGTGTCCCCACGCTGGGGCAGCCCTGTGCCTGCCACAGGCTTAGAGCAACCTGCTGAAGCACAGCAGGAGCTCAAACACCCACCTGGTGCATCACCTCGGTGCCAGCACATGCCCTTCATCCAGACCCAGAGCCACCCTCCTGGGATGTCCCCACCGTCACACCCTGAGGTAACCATCACCCCCTGCCCTGTGGCCCCCTGTGATGCCCACAAGCTCTGACCTTACCAGACACTGCCAGCAAAGAGCACCCCCCGCCCCCGCCAAAACCCTTTAACTCCTGCTTACACCGCTAACAGAGGGCTCCATCCCGGGGCCAAGGGAGAAGCCCATCCGTGTTTCTGCCAACCAAGCACCCTGGGATGGCCATCAAACCCAGCTGGTACCCTCCAGGCTCACCTTCCCCCTTCCTTAAACCTGATGGTGCCCAGATGGCGGTGGCAGGTCCTTGCCCCTTCTGGGGGGGGGGGGGGGGGGGGGGGGGTCGGGTAAGGTGGAGGGAAAGACTCATCCCTGGGGATGTGCTCATGCCTGGACCCACCTCGGCACCCAGCCTACAGCTCTCCAGGTCTCAGTGGTTTCTCAGAAGGATGGTGACACGAAGACCTAAACAAAAAAACGAGCAGTCCCTTGTGTACAGGTGTTACCCTGGAATTGTATTTATTACTTTAAAAAAAATTTAGAAACCATAAATAAGAAGGAAGAACGGAGGCGACGAAATCCCTTGGACAGGTTCTGACGAACTCAAACACAAACCAACGCAACCAAATGAGGGGGAAGATAAAAGCAAATAAATGCATAAATAAAATAAATAATATAAATAAATAATATATTAAACAAGCCTCCCCACCCTGTAATGAAAACGTAGCTCGGAGAATGGGATCGACGCTTGTTAACCATTGTTAACTAGTATTTTTAGTCCTGACCGCTCTTAGGCTATGTATAGTTCCTTTTTTTAATGCATTTTCTATACATTAATAAAAGATACCGAAGAAGCGAGCCGTGTGCCTGTCCAGGAGCGGGGTGGGAGCGGGGTCCTGGCGCATCCAAGCCCGGCAGCAACACAGCCCCCCCCAACCCCACTCCAAGCAGGGACGTGCATTCCCTGCCCCTAATCCTTTATCCCACAGGAGAAGGAGCACAGGCGGCTTGTCAGCAGGGATTCGCACGCTCTCACCCTCCTGTAGGACATGCCCCGCCCCAGCAGAGCTCAGATCCTTCTGCATCCAAAGCAGCTGTCCAGAGAGGCTTGTTTTTTTGCTCTGCTCTTTGCAGCTGAGCTGCAAGGTGTCACAGTCGAGGCAGCCGCCCCAAGAAAACATCCTCCTTGTTTGCAAAGCACAGCCAGAAACACCAACCAGGAGGAATAGAGCAGCTGAGAGACAAATCACATGCCATGTGATAAAAAAAAAAAAAAAAAAAAAAAAAAAAAACAGAGGGAGGAAATTCTGGGGGCAGCCCAGTGTCAGCTGGTGGTGCCATGTCCATCCTTGGAGGTGCTCAAGACCAGGCTGGAGAATGCCCTGAGCAACCTCATCCGCCCCCACGGCTGCCTCAGGCAGCAGGTCAGCTCAGAGGCTCCCAAGACCCACCCCACACCCCGCCCCCCACCCCCCACCCAAACTATTCTGTTAAAATATATAACAATAAAGTGACCCCAAAGTTGGGTTGGTGTGGCCGGTCCTTTAACCACGGTAAGGCAGGGAGCTGTGCTTTGGCCTCAGCCCAGCGCAAAACATTTTGTTAATAAATTTAGCTGCTCCCATGAGCTAGAGAGGCCCTCAGCTCTGCAGCTTGCAGCCAGAGAAAGCAAAGCCACAGTGTAAATGCTCAGAAGCAGAGCAAAACAACCCCAGAGTCTTCAGTTAGAGCTATTCTCCCAATTTAGACAGCAATCTGTTCCCAGCATGATGGAAACCCCACCAAAAACCAAATTGCAAGGCTATTTCCAGCAGAACATGCTCCCCAGTGGAAAACAACAACAAAACAAAAAAAGCCACGAAAAATGAAAAAGCAATATTGATTTAGCAAAAATCTCTGGGACAAGTAAGAATTTCAGAGGATTTTGAAAGCTGTTTCACAGACAGACTTTATTTAGACCTCCTTGTCTTAAGTTTTCAAGTTTGACACGTAGCCAGGCAGGATGAGAAAGCCCAAAAGAAGCTCTTCCGCCAGACTGGTTCAATATTTTCTAAATTTAAGTTCTAAGAGGCAAAACAGGGGAATTTGCAGCAGTTTCTCAACTTCTCTTTCTTGTTCTGATTCAAAAGAAAAAAAAGAAAGAAAACAAAAAAAAAAAAAAGGAAGTTGTGAGCAGGGGGATCGCCCACCTTGGCCACAGCCACCAGCACAGCAAAACACCAAGCCTGAAGCCTGGTAGACTCAGCTGTCTGGATCAAATGAACTTTTTCATGTTTGAAGGGAATCAGTGCCATGGAAGACCCTTCAGGCAAGCCCAGGATGGAGATGGGTTTGGGATGGAGAGGAAGGGTTGTCTGCACCAGTGCTTGACATCCCAGTCTCACCATGCTTGGCCAAACAGTTGATCCAATGCAGTGGGTTTTGTTTACGGTCCCTTAGAGGAGGGCATTGCTCTCCATTGTACCCCTCGTGCAGCATGTCTGGGGCCAACTGGGGACCCCAGGACCTCCATTCCTTGCAGAGCACCCCAAAAAATGCTCACCTGGAGGAAACACGGTCTTCCCATTGCAATAACCAGACATGAGAGCTGGGCACGCAACGCTCAGAAGTTGGTACCCAGAGAAGGCAGGCGCATGTGGGACCGCAGCATCCTTCTGGACCATAACCCACCTCCCAAAATCAGAGCCATGGCCCAACTCCATGCTTCAGATGGGATGAGAAAGGGGTCAGGGCTGGCACAAGCTCTTTCCTAAATGCTCCAAGTTTTGACTTAAGCCAGGAAAGTGTTTTGCCCCACCACGCCAACCCCTGGGGAGCTCCTTCCCTGTCACCCATTGCAGGTGCCCACCACTCTCATCGCCCTGGCCCCCTCTGCCCTTGCTCAAAGCCATCTGTATACTCTAGACACAGTCCTGCAGTATCACATGTGGTGGGATTGCACTTTTCCAGCCACTCCAAGGAGCACACGTCCCCAGGGAACCCAGGCTTTGCGCAGGCACACACTGCAGGCAGCCATGCTCCTCTTTGGGCACTTCCAGCCATCACAGAGCATCACATCACCAGCTCCCCCATCTGCACTTTGTACAGAGAGATTTCATCACAGCCCTCTTACCAAAGTCCCCTTCTTGCATGAGCGATGCTGGAGAACTTTGTTCCACCAGCAAACAACAGGAGGGTGTACAAAGGTCCTCAGCAAGGGCGTTGGGCATCCATCCCAAACCTGGAGCTCAAGCAAGGCATTCCCAGCAACACACCCCACAACCTCAGCCCAAAAAACCACAAGGGAAATGCTCAGACAGGAGCAAGCAGCACTGTGGGAGGAGGTGCAACGCCTGCAGGAGCAAGGCTGGAACAGATCAATGAAGGGGCATCCTCGTCCCATGAATTCACAGCTGCTTTATGCCTGGCGGGATGTGATTTTGATAGCACCATCTTTAACATGCTTGGGTTTTAATTCCCCCTCGTAAGCCTGGATGTGCTCATCATCCCTTTAAAACCTCATTCCCATTTTTATATTTTCAAATCCTGTGGCTACAGGCTCTAAAGCTTAATTACGTAGAGTGTAAAAACAAAAATAAATATCTCTTTTAATCAAATCTAAATGCAGGGCTTTTATATTTCATTGATTTGTCCCGTCTCCCTGGGATAAGGAGCACTACAGCCATGGCCTCGACACGCAGTAATTTTTCTGCTTCTAAGACATTATAACAATCTTCCCCACCAAAAAAATATAATCTGCATTGTATACATCATATTTGAGGCAAGATCCTAGCTATGATTAGGGACCTTCTTACAGTGGCATTTCACTCCCACTATTTTGGATTGCCTCCTGCTGTCGGTGGGGATGCTGAAGGTGCGCAGCCCTCCTACAGCACGCACCATGCAATGTATAATAAGCCCACTCATTCCCAGCGACGTAGCTGATCCTCTCTCTCCCACCCAAGTTATCCCCTGGGTGTCACTCCCCCGTGGGCACCAGGGCCTGACACAGCTGCCAGACAGCAGAGTGGAGCACACCAGGATGCTGGTGGGGACACAAGCCACCTCTGTTGCCCACAAGGGCACCTTGTTCCCAGGCCATCCCCTGCGTTTGGTGACATCGCAACAAAAGACGGGTTTGAAGGAAGTAATTCTGCAAATGTTTAGGAGAAAAACCCTCCCCATAAGTGAGAAAAGGGGGGTGGAGGGGTGGAGGGGTGGGCAGGGGAGTGGGAGATCTTTCCAGAATTTCAGGAGAAGGCGTTGGAAATGGGCGGGAGCAGCAGAGAGGACAGTCCTGGAGGAGCATCACTGGCAGCCATTGTCCCCCTGCTCCTGGGGACAGGCTCTGGCCCTCCTCCTGGTCCCACGTCCCCTGCTGCACTCATGCAGAAAGCAGCCAGCACCTGCCTGCTCACCACCTCGTATCGGTTCCTCTCCCGTGACCCAAAGCCACCTCTCCCCTGCCCAGGCGGGACTCTGCCCCTCCAAATAAAGGAACCTGCTCTCCCTCACAGGGGGCAGAGAGAGGCAAAACACCTCCAGGAGAAAGGTCTTCAGTGTGGTTTAACTCTTTGACCCACCATAATTTGCATTTTGCTCTCGGTTCCCTCTCTAGGGAGGGTGTGAGCCCCCCCAAGCCACCCTGCCCAAGCCCCAGCACCCAGCTGCATCCTCCCCACCAAGCCTTGCTAGCAAGCAAGATGGGGAGGAGGAAGAGGAAGAGTCTTTGAACTGTGAAGAGCAAGGGTCAAATATTCCCCATCCCCAGGCAGGAGCTAAGCCCCAAGGCAGCGCAAAACATCCCAGCACAAAGGCATACCTTGGCCAACTGCAACAGGGCCACCAGCCAAAATCCTCATGTGGTCCCAAGCTAAGGGACATCAGCTCACTGGAGGTCTCCAGGAACAGCTTCCCCCATGGAAGTGGCTTATGGAGGTGAAGGAGTAATAAAAACATTAAAAAAAAATTAAAAAATTGGCAGCCACTTATCATGAAAAAAATGGGATTGGATCTCCCTGCCCACCTCAGCTGGGCTCCGGGCACTGAGGGATGGCTGCTGATTGCTCCTCAGCATCGCAGGGCTAAGCCAAAGGAAGGACTGCAGAGGATGGCACAGCCAGCACAACTGGTTTGTCACCTAAAAATCCACCTTGGCAGATCAGATCCAACACCCATCCGGCATGGGAAACCCCCGGGAGTGGCTGCTCTGGGAGGAGGCACAAGCTACCTCTTCCCACTACTGGGGGCACACGCTGGTCCTCAGGGGGCACTGGGGCTGCGCCCGAGCATCACTTGCTCCTCTGCCTTTGGTTCCCACCTCCCACAACTCCAGCCCTTGGGAGGTGATCCCACGCCCATGCCAAGGGAAGGAGCACCCCCATTCACCAACGAGTTTTTCTTCCCCTGGCCTTCATGTAACTGATCCTTGAGCCATTCCTAAGTGGGAAGGCACCACCCGGCACATCTCCTCACCCCCCTCACCCACCGCCAGCACTGCGCATAGGATTTCCTCAGGAAGGAGTTCCTGAAGGCTCGTGTACACAAAACAATCATCAGCTCTAAACCAAGAACAAGCCCTCACCGGTTCCCTCCGGATCCCCACAGCACACACTGGGACACACAGCCTCCCGCCCTCCCACACGCACGCGGGTCCCCATACCCCATCTTTTCTCAACACAAACACCAAGCAGAACTTGAGGAGGCACCCAAGGACCCCACCTTGCTCCCACCCCAGCCCTTTCTCTCCCCTCAGCACCAGGGAGGGAATCTCCAGCAGACCTGGACCCACCTCAGCAAGCCCAGCTGCACCCAAAGCCGCACAGGTGACGGGTGGGGAAGAGCCACCCCCATAAAACACCCCAGTTTTGAGGCATTTCCCCTAAAAGCAGCCTTTCCCTCATGCAGGACTGCGCCCCAAACCAGCACACTGGCACCAAGGTGGGACCTGGACACCTGAGCCCACCCCAACCCCACGGCTTCCCCCTGCCAGGAGGGGACAGAGCCAGGCAGGCACCAACAGAGGGAGAAGAGGGGATGAAGCAGCAGCCACAGAGCCTGCCAGCCCCAAAATCACCAGCTCAGTGTTTGTTCTCCACCCACCCCCCCCAAGGGTCACCACCCCATCCCATCCCACCCCATCCCATCCTGCTCCTGCCTCCCTGTTCTCCAAAGCCAGAAAATCCATTGCTGCTGCTAAAGCAAATACCAAGGGCTGCTATTTTTATCCAGCACACAACTAGGCGTGCTTTATTTTTGGTATTTAAACTGCAGGCTTTTTTTGTGGGAGGGGGAAAGGGAGGGAGAAAGGCAGAAGCATGGGGGAAAAATGAGAGGAATGTTCCTCCGGGAGCAGAGTTTTCCATTGCTTACTTTAAGCCAGGCTGGCGCCTACAAACGGAAATCGCAACCGGAGAGCAAAGCAAGCAGCTGAGAAGAAAGGTGTGATCACATCTGCAGTCACTTCACATCTCCTCCCATCCCACCGTGCTGAGAAAAAGCCAAATATACCAGCCCTAGGTACCAGCTGGGTGTTACAAGGCAGGAGTGAAGCTCCCAGCTGTGCAATGGGGCAAACTAGTAAATAAATCAGCTGAATCCGATGAAACAAGGGGAAAATAAGAGGGTGGTTTTATTTTCAGTGTAAAATTAGTAGTGTGTTCCAAATAAAATTAGAAATTGAGAGGATGCTGGAGGAAATGGAAGTTATCAGGGGAGCTTTTCAGCATGTGAAAGGTTTTGATCTTGCAAGGAAATGAGGGGTTTCAGAAGGATGGATGGAAAACAGGGGCTGGAGGTAGGATTTTGGCTCAGACCGACATCCCACAATGTGACAGGGGCTTCTCTGGCACGGGCTTACTTGGTTCCTGGTGCTGAGGGGCACCAGCAAGCAGGGAGATGTGTAATGTGGAGCAACAGCTATTCATCAGCAGCTGAGTCACGGCTTCCTCTCGCCCATTAGAGTTTCCGAGAAACAAAGGGCAATCCCCTGGAGCCCAGATACGCTGGATGCCAAACAAAACTAGGAGGTGGTGGGTTCAACACACAAACACACACCCCCGCACCCCCAGAAAGTCCTTTTTCCCCACGCTGCATATGAAGGAGCTGTGGAACTCCTCACTGCAGGAGACATCCACAGGGTCAGGCATCAAAAGGAATTTAGATTCTTTCAAAGCATCTCCTGTGGACCACTATGGGGAAGAGGATGCCGGCTAGACAGGGCCGTGGCCTGACTGATTATATTTGTATATACTTGCATTAATTCTAAGTTTCTTCAAGTCCATCCAGTGCTTCCCAGCTTGGTTTAATGGTGTCACTACACTCAATGGCATCAAGGCTCCCCTTTACAGGTAGGAGCATCACGGGAGGTTTAAACGCTGAGCTCAGCGTTATCAGTGCCCACTGGCTCCACCACTTTGCCACAATGCTCCTGCCTGAAGCCAAGTGGATGCTGAAGCACCGTGCTTGGAAGGGCCCCCAAAAAGCCAGGGAAGGTGCCCAGGCTGGCAGCTCCTCCCTTGTTGAGGCCTCTGCCAAATTAAATTAGCGACAAGAAGGCGCCAAGCCCCAGCGGGGCTGTTTGCCCAGGGAGCAAAGCAAACCTCCCAGCCGCCACAGCAGCAGCTCTGCTGGGGATGGGCAGGGCTTTCATCACCCCAGCCCTGGACACCCCTGAGCCTGGTGCCTCTAATGATACAATATTTCCAGGCAATCCTATTAGGCTGGTTTCAAAGGTGACGTTACGCTGCCTGGTGCTGTGGAGTGGCTGGGTGGCTTCTCGTGCATGTGCTGGGAAGGCTGTTTCACAGGAGGGTTTGGTACCTGCAAATGAGGGAACTGCCACAGCTCTGCGAGGGGGGGAGCTGGGATGGGGGGAGCTGGGATGGGGTGAG
Organism: Falco cherrug; assembly: GCF_023634085.1. Taxonomy (NCBI): domain Eukaryota; kingdom Metazoa; phylum Chordata; class Aves; order Falconiformes; family Falconidae; genus Falco; species Falco cherrug. Next base: position 5,603,221 of record NC_073708.1, on the reverse strand, counting down.
CCGGGATGGGTGAGCTGGGATGGGGTGAGCCGGGATGGGTGAGCCGGGATGGGGTGAGCCGGGATGGGGTGAGCCGGGATGGGGTGAGCCGGGATGGGTGAGCCGGGATGGGGGGAGCCGGGATGGGGGGAGCCGGGATGGGTGAGCCGGGATGGGGTGAGCCGGGATGGGGTGAGCCGGGATGGGGTGAGCCGGGATGGATGAGCCGGGATGGGGTGAGCCGGGATGGGGTGAGCCGGGATGGGGTGAGCCGGGATGGGGTGAGTGGGGATGGGTGAGCCGGGATGGGGTGAGCCGGGATGAGTGAGCCGGGATGGGGTGAGCCGGGATGGGGTGAGCCGGGATGGGGTGAGCTGGGATGGGGTGAGCGGGGATGGGTGAGCCGGGATGGGGTGAGCCGGGATGGGGTGAGCGGGGATGGGTGAGCCGGGATGGGTGAGCCGGGATGGGGTGAGCCGGGATGGGGTGACCTGGGATGGGTGAGCATGGATGGGGTGAGCCAGGATGGGTGAGCCGGGATGGGGTGAGCTAGAAAGGGATGAGCTAGAAAGGGGTGAGCTGGGATGGGGTGAGCCATGAACATGGTGCAAAGCCCAGGGATCTCCATCCTGTAGCATAAAAACTGAGAAAAAAGTTCCTGGCACTAACAAGCAGTGAATCCTTACGTTAAAAGGGTTTGGTACTTCCCGCAGCACATAAACACCTTGCCAAAGGCTACCAGGAGACACTTGGCACAAGCCGCAGCCTGCAATGGGGGTCTCTCACTCACACACCCCCCGGCCCCAGCAGCAGGATGAAGGCAGCAGGAGGGAGGCCAGCAGAGGCAGCTGGGGCTGGCAGGCACCTTGGCTCCATCCCTCCTCTGCCCCTCTTTTCTCCTATTCCCACCGTGACTGTGCTGCTGGCACTGCCGGGGCACGGGGCTATTTTCCAGCAGCCTGGAAGGGTCTGGCAGCCCCAGCTCCCCCAGCCCGGTGCCTTGGCACCAGGACCCAAGGGGAAAAGCAAAGCCACCGGCTCTGAAGCGGGGAGGAGGGCGAGGAGGGCAGGCAAGCACGGGGTTTTTGTAATCCAGAATGATTCAAGCCAGCCAGAAAAATTCCAGCAAAACATTTTTCTAGTTGTGGCTTGCCCAGCTGTCAACATCACAACGCTGCACAGAGCCCGCTCAGCCCCAGACTGGGGAGCACTGGGAAGCCGGTGACTCCTGGCATCCCTCAGGATGCTCGGAAGCAAGAGGGAGGGAAAGCAGCATGTGGAAGCTGGGGCGGCGATCCACGCTGAGCCAAAATCAAATTTTGGGAATATCAGAGCCCTGCACAGGCTGGAGCGGCTTCCTGGGGGGAAAACATCACGTACAGCCCCCATGGGTGCCCACTTATATATTTATATTTATATTTATATTTATATTTATATTTATATATGTATCTATAAAGCACCCTACACTATACTGATAAACACCCTTTGGAGCCACTCGAGGGCAGAGGTGGGGCAGGACTCGGCCTCTCGGTACTTCAGCACTTCGCTTTCCAACCAATTAAAAAAAAAAAAAAAGCCACCAAACTGTGCCCTGTGCCCCGCGCCCGGCGGAGAGCAGCCCCCCGGCGGGGGGGGGCCTCCCGGTGTGCCCCCCCACCTCCCACCGCTTTCCCCGCTGCAGGGGCGTGGGGTGGCACCTCCCTTTGGGACACGGGGCTCTGCCCTGTCCCTAAAAGCCCCCCGACAGCATCGGCGCCCCGCAGACCCCACCCCCCGCTGCCCCCGAAACAGCTCCTGGGGAAACCGCTGCCGCAGCCCAGCCGCCCCCCGCCACTGCCCAGGCCGGGCTTGTACCCCCTCCCCATTGCCGCCGCCCCAGACTGAACAGCCCCAGCTCCGGCAGCGCCCGGCCGCGCCCGGGGCACCCCCGCTGTGCCCCCCCACACCCCGCGGTGTCCCCCCACCCCGCGGTGCCCCCCCGGGCTCCCCCCTCCGGCGGTGCCCCCCCCCCCGCTGCGCACCCCCCCGCTGTGCCCCCCACCCCCGGCGGGGGCGCGGGGCCGGGAGCCCCGGCGGGGCGGGCGGGGGCGGGGGCAGCGGGACGGGGCGGCCCATTTCCTCCGCCGCGCTGCGGGCCGGGCCGGGCGGGCGCCGAGGTAGGTTGGCCGGCCGGGGGTCGGGGCGCGGGGGGGGGGCCCGGGGGGAGCCGCAGCGTTACCCTGGGCGTTGCGCTCCCCCCAGCAGCGCCGTTCCGCTGTGCGGGGGTTGAAGGCCACACCATTTGCTTAACGGGCGGGGGGGCGCTGGGGGTGGCTCCGGGCGGGGGCAGGTGGGGACAGCGGCACTTGACGGCGCCGAGGAGCAGCCGGCTGCGGGGGGCCACGCCAGCCCAGCGCAGGGGTGCGGGTCAGCAAAGCTCGAGGTAAGGCTGCGCCAGCGGGTGCTGCTGCGGGGGTCCGCAGCCCCCCGAGCCTCCCGCAAGCAGCGCTGTGGGCAGCCCAGCCGCGGAGGGGCACGGGTGGCCGGCCGGGGTACCGCGCTGCCGGTGACAGTGTCGAGGGGGTGGACGTGGCCCAGAGGGGCGCCCGGTGCTGTCGGGGTGATGGGGGTGATGTCGGAAGGCAGAGCTGGCCCGTACACCGAGGGCGGCCATCCCGCCGGCGTGCGGATGGTGTCCCAGCGGGCTCCAGGCAGCATTTTGCAAAATACTTTCACTTTAACCCTCTTACCCAGCACTCGGAGGGGTAGTTTTCCAACTCGCTCCCTTTAGGGGACGAAAGCATCGCCGCACGGCTTCTGGCTGGAAGGTCTGACGGCGGTGGGAATAAGACGGAGCTGTAGTTGGTTTTGTTTGCTGGGGGATAGCTTTTGGTGTTTGGTTTTGAACGTTTGAGGAAGGTCTCTGGAGCCTGCTGCGAGTTTGGAGAGACCGGCAGCAAAACTCGTATTATTCACCGTTTCCGAAAGAGTAACATGCAATCCCAGCGCAGGAAACTGCTCACTCCCAGTGTCAGCTTTCATCCAGTTTTCCTTTAAGTCTGCAGGTGCAAATGGGAAAATAGATGTCACTGGTGTGCATGCATGCGTAGCTGTGTCTCTGCTAGTTGTACCAGAGAGTGCACAGGCTCTGAGAGAGAAGTTAGCCTCTCCTAGCTGGATCCTGAGCTATCACTGCCAGCAGAAGTGGGTACAAAGCTTGATACAAAGCAAATAACAGAAGGAAACGGTCAAGTTGAATATTGTGATTCCTGCTTTGCACCACGTAGCATCAGTTGCATGAAGTGAGGTCTCACCAGAAGATCCGGTATGGTCCGCATTAAGGAAACGGGGGCAGCTGCAGGTCAGATGCTTTTGTGTTACCACGGCAAGTCCCAAGCTGCAGCTGAACACCAAGCGTGGGGGAGTTCAAATAACCTAGGGGCACACGGGGTCAAACCCCGCAGGTCATGGGCTGTCAGTTGGTTGTTCTCCAGAGCTGCCCCCTGCTTCAACATGGATGCAGGGAGAAGCACCTTAGAACAGCCCCGCTCCTGCCTGAGCCAGGCATGTCAGCCAAGAGGAGCAGCTGAGCTTTGTTAGGCTGGAGGGAACTACACACAGATGTAAGAGCCAGTTGAGGGTTGAGCCTAAAGGATTTAACTTGCAAAATCAGGTCCTAAACCACCTCCAGCTCTCTCCCCTCTGCCACAGTGACCCTGCATAACAGTTTCTAGCTCTTTGCCCCCTGTTTCCAGCAAACTGCAACTTTTCTGCAAACTCTACCTCCATCCCCAGCTGCTGCGGTCGCTCTGCAGCGCACAGGATGTGGGCAAGCCAGCATTGCCAAGGCAACCCCTCTGTTTTGATTTCCCCATGCTCAGGCTGGCAGCCTTTACCCCTCCAGCCCAGCCAGGCAAGCCGTGCATGCCGATGGTTTGTGGTGCCATCCCAAGCTGGCCCTCCAAAGGAGCTTGTTTTCCACCCACGGCTGCCTGTAACTCCAGAGGAGTGGCAGACGATCCCCACCCTTGAAAACCGGCTCTTGCAGAGCCAATGTGGATTAAAGAACCTTGTATTGGACGCCCAACTTCGATTAAAACTTACACAAGACGTGCAAACCCCAGCCATGTAGAGCTGCTGTCAGAAGAAGCCGTCCATCCCTGGCCACAGGATTTCCCGAGCAAGTTACCGTGTCAGCTTTCCCCTGACTCGCTGCCAGCACCGGCTACCCAAAAACAAAGAGCTCATTTAGCAGGGCGCTCGGCAGCCCTCCCCGAGATGCTGCCCTGTCTCCCAGTGCCTCCCTGGGCCTGTTTTTTGGTCCCATATCTTGACCCAAAAAAACAGCTGACCTCCCAGCTGTGGCAACACGTGCATTGGGCACACGGTTCACACCCGTCATGGACCACGGCACGGACGCAGCTCTCCCTGTTCGTCCCCTCTCCAAGGGGAGACGTTGCTGTTGCACCACGCTCAGTGGCAGCATGGATTTTTCCTAGATGCAGCTCCCCACTGTGCACACAGGCTTTCAGCTGGTGATGGCCTTGGGTAACCCCTCTGCCCTCGGAGCCACTGGCTCAAAAGGCACCAGTTTTTCTACTTTCCCCTCCCCCCTGCTTTTTTTTTTTTTTTTTTTTTTTTTAATTAAACTGAAGAACCCCTTTATTTAGCGCACAGGCATCCCTTCATCTACAAAACAAAAGGCGACGCACACACCAAAAAGAAAAGGCATTTGAAAACCAGCTGCATAGCTATGCTGAAAGGTGGCCCCAGGATTTTGGTGCTGCTTGGTCAGGGTGGTAGCAGGTACCTCTGCCTTCCCCTTGCCAGGGACACTCGGCCGCATCCCTGCTGCTATGGGATTGCTCAGAGCAGCCACATGTCCCCAGCTGGGCACTTCCCAGGACAAGCAGCCAGAGCCTCTAGAGCACATTCAACTCCAGTTTAAAGTGGAAACATTTCAAAGGACTCTGCTCCCTGGGTTGTTTTTTTCTCTCTTTTTTTTTTTTTTTCTCTGCAAACAATTAATTACAAGTTTAAAAGGAAGTTCCAGCCCTCCTTCCCTCCCCAGAAGTTTAGAGGCAATAAATATAAAGCAGCTCAGCCCAGGAATAAAATTGTACATCCTGTTTTGTCTGAAATTAAAGGCGGTTGTTGTTTTGGGGTTGGGTTTTTGTACTTCTTTTTTGGAATGAAGTGTATCCTAGGCGTCCAGTATTCCTGCCTGGATAATGAGCTGTCAGGATATTTATGGATAAATGGCAAACCTGCATCACACAGATGATTCAGGCTGAGGAAAAGCTGCTCTGTTTACTTGTGTTGCAGTTTAACCTTTACGACAGCTGCCCCCAAAAAAGGCCTTAGCAAGGAGGAAGGCTGGGACAGGAGCAGTCTTCAGAAGCCGCTGCCCTTTGCTTGTCATGCCTGCAGGCAGCAGAGAGCTGCACCCAGAGAGCCCTTGCTTATCTCTCCTGTCAGCAAAAGCAGATCTGTAACCTCACTGCCGGCCCTGGGCAGCGGGTAGGAAAAGGGTGGAAGGGATTTCGGTCTCTGAGCCTTCAGTGGTAGCCTGTGATTTCTCAGGTGGGGACTGGACATCACTGTCCTCTGCCGGGTAAGGGCATGAGGCAAGGCAGGGAGCAGCCAGTTTCCCAAGGCCAGCAAGTTGCCCAGTGGCAGAGGTAGGGTAAAAAAGGCTCTTCTGTGTCTTGCAGCACCATCCCTCCCTCCTGGGTGCATGCCTGGCATCCCCCCCCCCCCATCCTGCTTGCCTACCTCCAGAAAAAGCCCCACCACAGTCCTTTTTTTTTGTCTTTTTGTGGTTTGTTTTTTTTTTTTTTAAATTCCCCTTCTAGCAAGCAGAAACTGGAAGATGCAGCAGACTGGAAAAAAAAATCCAGCAATAAAAGATTAGCTTCAAACATCTTCACTTAGCCAAAGCCCAAACCACCTCCCAAAGTGCTGCATTTCATTTGGTAAATCTCCAATGAGAGTTTTTCAGAAAGGCACCCACAGAAATTCATACGCCTGTTTTCATCACATTTCCCATGCACGTGTTCGAAAGAAAAAGCACCAGCACCAGCTAATTGGGGCCAGCTCAGCTATGCTCTCGTGCATATCGAAACAATACATTTACAGCGGTCAGTCTGTTTCTGTGAGAGGCAGGGAGGATAAACCCCTTCTTTTAATAGGATCTAAGCACTTGTCCAAAATTCCCCAAAAAAGCCCAAACTGAGAGCTCAGCATCTATGCTGAAGGACATGGCTCTTGGGATCCTGGCAATCAGGTCTGAAAGCCAGTGGCTGGGGGCAGCTGGGGAAACAAGACCCCCCCATACAGCTTTGTAGGTCCCAGGACACTGTTTCTGAAGGCAGGTTTTTCCCTTGGGAAACACCTATCTGGGGGCTGCCCACCAGCTCCCGCCTTGGCAGCGGCACAGGGGCTATGGTTAGGTTTGGGTGGGACTTGCGGTTTCTTTTTCAGGCAAGGCTGGCAGCTTGGTTCGTTAGGAGGCAGGGTGTAATTGCAGAGTGAGGCAGGAAGATACGCAGTGGCACCAGCTGGGTGAAGCAGAGCATCCCAAAACGCTCGGTGCAGGAAAGCATCCCTTAGCAGGTGCCGCAGCAGAAATAATCGTGATGCAAAGCAAGGAAGGATGCTATAGAAAGGAGGCTTTAGCTGAAACCAGCCTGGGTGCTCTTCTCATTCATCTGGTGCTGGGGCTCTGGGAGAGCTGCCAGAGGGAGAGCCGAGGAGTTGGTGGTCACAGGGGACAAGTGGATCAACTGCTCCAGGACACCTTTGGAGCTCAGGCTGTACCTTTTAAGTTTTTATTACATGGAAGCATTGGCTTTTCTTTTCCCATGCCTCAGTTTCCCCTCCTGTGCACACGGGGATTTTGCATTCCCTCAAGAGGCTACACGGCTTGAATCCCAAAGGCTGGCAAAGACGCTGATGTAAAAAGCTGAGCAAGGGTGAAACACGGTATTACAGCTTGATGTTGCCCCTGCCAGCTCTTCATCTGTACAACCCATAATTTAGCAAACCTCATATTGAACCAGAACTGCAAACTCACAGTACAAAGCCCCCTGCCCTACTCAAAACCCCCAGGAGCTTTGCCTGGCCCCAGGAGAGCAGGAGGGCTTCCCTGGGAGCCCCGCCACTCAGCAGCACCTCTCCCTCCCTGAGGGGAGAGGAAAACCTTACGTCAGGCCGCAGAAATGCTCCTCAGCCCTACCCAAACCCTTGGAGCAATTCCCAGGTGAGGCACGGCACCGGCTTTTCCATCCCCAGCCAACCCTCGTCTTCCCCCACCGCTGCCTTTGTGGCCAGCCCTGGGCGCATGGAGGCAGCCCTGGGCACCAGGCTGGGGTCCACCCACTTGCCTATCACCTACGAGTCCCACTGACCATAGTCCCCATCAAAAATCCAGGCTGTTTAACCACAGCCCCCACCCCAAACCTGCTGGCAGTGCCCCGGGTGCCAGAGCGACAGGGCCAGACCCCCGTGTGGTGGCTGGGACAGGCACACCTTGCCTCTGCGCTGCCCGAGCACAGGGCAGTGTCCTGCCCACAGCAGCTGGGCTGCCTGTCCCAGACCGTGAGAAATGGGCTGTTCAAATGAGACACCCCATCCCAGGGTGGATGGGAGTAAAGAGAGACCTGTGACATGTCAAGTCCCAGTTCCGATGGCAGCAGAACTGCTCTCTGTGGTGCGGTCCCTTGCAAGGTGGACCAGGCAAGTCCTTTCCTGGACAGGAAAGCTCCTGCAGACAATATTTCCTCTTCTAAGAAATAAGCCCTACAGAGGTCTAGTAAGAGCTCCGTGTTGTGGCTGCCAAGCAAGAGTTGAGGTATATGTCCAGAGGGGCAGAATTTGTGCTTGGCTAGATGACAAGGCATGTAGGGATGCTCAAAGCCCTCCTTGCCCATCCACACCACCACGAATGAACCCCAGAAGAGGTTGACAGGCTGTGTTTCTCAGATGGGGACATCCAAAAGGATGTGGCTGGCAGCATGGCCTGTCCCTTGTGACCCCAGACCTCTCCAAGGCAGCAGACCTTTCATCCTGCTGAGGCTTTGGCTGTGCTGGCAGCTCCATGGAGAAAATTGCTGAGGGAGCAGGCACCTGATCCGTGTGGTTTCCTGTCTTTGCAGGCACCATCCAAGGACATTTGTGGAGCCCACTAGCTGCTTACAGAACGTATCCCAGGGGGCCTTCAGGTGGAGAGAGCAGCACAGGCAGCCTGCCCAGGAGCCAACATGGAGCAGAAGATCAGCTCTTTCTTTAATTCCATCTTGGAGCTCATCCGTACCAAGCACGAGGAAGGTGTCTTCAACACTGTCTGCCTAGCTGTGCTGATGGGTCTGCCCTTCGTCGTCCTCATTGCTTTCATTTTCATCTGCTGCCACTGCTGCTTCTGCAGCCGAAAGGGAGAAAGCAGGAAGAAAGGTGGCCCCAGCAGCAATGGGCAGCTGCACGCCGAGAGGAACAAGAAGAAAAAGAAGAAGAAGAAGAAGGATGAAGAGGACCTGTGGATCTCGGCTCAGCCCAAGCTGCTCTTGCTGGACAAGAGACCCTCCTTGCCCATCTAGCAGACAGGAGGGCATTCAGGCCCTCCTCTCTGAGATGCCACCAGTCCTTTCAGCTGTGCACTAGGAGGGACGAGGAGATGCCAAAGCTGCTGCCACTTTATGGTGACTTTCAAAAGAGGCTGAGCCCAGCGGCTAACCAGCGTGTTGAAGGGCCAGCAGAGAGCAAGGCAGTCAGGCGCAGGTTTATGTAAGCCACTTCTGCCCAACCATGACAGCATGCCCAAGGGCAGAAACCCCGGCAAAGGACAGGTGTGCATGTGGACACGTGCCCTGCTGAGCATGCAAGGGTATCCTGCCACCGGGCCATACGTACCTCCTGCCATGAGCACAATGCATGCACCGGGCTGGCACGCAGTGAAGCGGGTGCGAGGCTCTCCCTCTGCACTCATATGCAAGCACACGCACTGTGGCGCAGGCAAGGGTGCGGGGGACCATGTGCACTCAAAGACCGAGCCACCTGCTTGCTCCCCCTGCACAAACACGGAGGGCCGCATAATGAAGTGAGCCCAGGCATGCCTCATTCGCTTGCCCGGCCGCGAAGATGGCACAACTTGACTGTCTAGGCTCTGTCCAAACTCAGCTCACGCTGGAGATGCAAAGAAAGCTGAGAGCAGCTACCCCACAGCTCAAAGATGTGCCATCTTCCTGGCCATCAAAGGCAACTGAGAGCACCTGAAGCCAGATGCCCTCAGCCCAACCTTAGAGACCTCAAGACACCACCTTAAGGCAGCAAAGTGGAAGGATGCATTGCCACCCAGGTGAGAGGCAGGGAGGAGAGAGAAGGCTGCAAGACCGGCCCTTTTGCACCAGCACTTAAGAAGACAAACCTTTCTTGAAAGACTGTTTTATACAGACTTGCCTTTAAAGAGCCCACCACGCTACTGCAAGAGTGGAAACGCAAGCTGAGGCTGTGTAAAGGCTTAGCTATGGGCATTAGAGTTATTTATTGAATGACTACTAAAGAAGAACAGGACCAAAGGCCCCTCTGTTGTGGGGCTAGGCACACTGAAGCGGTATTGAAGCAGCAGACACGCTCTCCCAGCACACTCAGCCACCCCCTCTCCCTGCAGCCCTTGTGCCACGCATTAAACACACGCAGACCCACGAGCACGCGCTGCTGCAGGCTGATGCCATGCGGGCAGCTCTGTATGCTGTGCAGAGGGCTTTGGGAATGGCTGTCAAGCCTGCCTGCTCTGGGATTTGGCATGTGCTGTAGGAGCAGAGGCGGGTAAAGTTCATGCCCACAGTCATCCCTTACTCAGGGATGCAGCGTACAGCTGGACTCTGCACCCCTCTCCATCCTCATCTCCCTTGGATGCATGACGGCTCAGCCAGGCAAAGCAGCTAGAGACCACACACAGCTCTCACCCCTACTCTGGTTTTAACCTTCTGCTTCCCCTAGGGCTGCGTGCCCAGCCTACCTCCCAAGGAGCTCAGGGTCTCTGCCTCCCCACTCTCCACCCCGCCAGGCTTTGTCTCCCCCAGCTTGTTTTGCCAACGAGGAGTGTGCGCGTGTGATGACAAGCCCCATCACATCTGGGTTTTGCCCAGCATCTGTACACTGGATGTTTTCCTCCCGTTTTCTTCCAGTTCCTAAGAGCTGCTGGAGCAGACCAGAGCTACCAGCCAGAGCCAGACATCTGGGGGGACGAGCAGCCAAATCCATGTGAGCAAGCCTGGATGGAGCTGCTGGACACAACCGCTTCCACCCCAGGCAAGGACAATGCCACCTTCCCCTGGCTCCCAGGGCACGTCCCACTGCGGGGCAAAGCCACCAGTTAGAAACAGCTGCCTGTGCCACCCAATCCCAGCACAGCCTGTTTTGACCCATGCGGAGAGGGTGGTAATATTAACATCACGTCACTTCACGGGGTTTGGCTGTGTGTGGCTGTGCTGGTAACAGCCGGGAGGCCAGGCTCCTCCTTGAACAGCCCCTTAAATTGACCCCATATGTGCCTTAATTTTCCAGCTTGCTTTGTTACCATTGAAATAAGTAACTCCCTCCTCCTCCAAAACATGAAGCAATATACAATGCTATAAAAAAATCAGGATTTGCCACAGCTAATCCTAGAGAGAAACATGCAAGAATAGCGCTGGTCTCTGTCCCAAACCCCTAGCCCAGCCAAGACCCTGGAGAGCCAGCACTATATTTGTAATATTCCTTCTTCCTTCCCCCCATCCAGGTACTTTTCCCAGCCCTCCTACCTCCACGCTTACCAGGTGGGCAAAGCAGCCTCCCTGCCCAGGCAGGTGTTCCTGCTGCAATCCAGAGGCACCGGCAGCCCTGGAGGAAGGGCGGCGCTGCCTGGAGAAATAAAAAAAATAAAATATCAGAGCGAAGGGAAACACGATGGGAGGTCAGAGGCATACCCAAACAAGCAGAGGCACGGAGGCAGGCAGCACCAGCAGAGTACAACCTGCCTGGTGTGGAGCTGCTGGGCTTTGCGCAGCTCCCAGCAGGAAGGTCCTTCTCTGGAAGGGGAAGCAAGTAATGTTAGGTGAGAGCAACCAATTCCTACCAGAACTAGAGAACTGTCAAGAAAACGTGTGTTGTGTTGCATGCAACACGTCTGATCCAGGCTTTGGGGAGTTCAGAGTCAAGTCTGAATTTCAAGAGCTCCCCAAAATCATTCAGACCATCCCAGGGCTGGGCAGGGCGGGACTAGGATACAACCCTACCCTGATCCATCCGACCAGTGGATGGTCTGAGCCTCTGCACCCTGTAAAGCACGCGGGCCACCTTGCTCGAGGGGTGCTGGTTTAGCCATACCACGCACTGAATAAGCTGCTTCTTGAGACAAAAGCAAAAGAGCAGCAACAGCCTGAGGTGCACCAGAACCCGCCACCCATCAGCAGCAGCAACCCCACCCAACCCATGCTAACAAGGCAGCAGGAGACGCATGGTACACAAACCCTGCTGCATGGGTCCCCACTCTCCAGCCACCGCACTGCCTCCCCACAACTGCATTTCAATATCAACCTTTTATTTTCCCTAAACAGTTCACGTAACAGGGGGAAAGATAAACCAAAACAAATTTTTTGGTTTTATTTTTTTTTTTTAATAAAAAGAACCCAAAAATAAATGACTCAAACTGCAAACAAATGCTGTGTCTCTAGCGCTCAGTCGTGTGTTTATTTTCCTGGGGAAATCTTTCTTGTATCTGCATCCTGGCCCTAGATAAGACACAGGGAGAGCTCGGCGGGCAGAGGCTGTGCAGTCTGCCTGCAGCCAGCTGTGCAGCTCAGAGACATTTTCTTAAAGAAACAGCTTAGTTTAATAAAATTTAATGGTCTTGCCTTGTTAACGAACTCAGCCAAGCTCCTCTACCCAAGGGCAAAAAGTAGCAGGAAGAAGAAAAGCTGTGTTTGTGCACTGCAGGAGGTGGGCTGCAGAGGAGTTATTTTAACTTGCAGAGGGTCAACAGCACAGACTAGTTAACCCCAGTTGGTTTTGATCAGACAAGTATTTCACGGTGTCTGCAGCTTCTCGCAGCTGCCTGCATTGGGTAAGTCGTAAGACCAGGCACACACCACTACTGGGCAGAGCTTTCCAAGTCATGCACCACTGAGGTCTCCCTCCACAACGGCAAAAAATAAAAACCTGCTTCTCACCTGGGTGATGCACCAGGCTGCACCTTGCCTACAGAGCTGAGGCTCTGGAAGAGGCTGGTGGTATGAGGCATGCAGGACCACAGCAGCGAGCAGCTAGAAATGGCAGACACACACTTTTGGGGGGAAGGAACGAGCAGTGTGCCCACCTTGCTTCTCTGCAGACAGCAGCCCTGCACATTGTATTCAGGGCCAGGCGTTCAGGGGTACCACGGGCTGCAGAGGGAAGGGGAAGTTCCTGGGTCCTAGGTTAGAAACAGGCAGGGGTTGGGGTGAAGCTGAGCATCTTGGCGCAGTCCAGGGATTGAGGGGATGCAAAAATTGCCCCCACAGTCCATGAAACCCCACTAGGAGGGAAAATTTGGATCTTCACTGACTCTTCCCCTCTATTTACTCAGCCAACAAAGCTCAGAGCCGTGACCAGAAGTAGCACTGCTGCTTTGCAAGCCAGTGCCCAGTGTAATAAGACACTTCTATCTTCTCTCCAAATTACACCGTTCAGAGGACATTATCTTTGGGAAGAGGCAGGCCTTCTCCCTCCTCGTCCTGGGTAAATGCTGGGGAACTGAGTGAAGAATCCACCACCTCTCCACCCGCAGCAGCATTTCACTGAGGTCCCCCTACAGCAGCACTGGCCACACTGCACCCCAGATGTGTCACACCAGATGGGTCCTTGCTGGTGGGACCCAGCAACAGGACAGTCCCCATCTACACAGTGATGTCAAGGCAAAGAGGATCCTTCTTGGATTCTAATTCTGCCCCTGGGCGTGTTGCAGACCAGTATATAAAATTCAGGTGACCTCAAGGCAAGGCAGAGGTTTTCAGAATATGTTTTGGCCCTACAGCATCACCATTACAGGGCTGAGTATTGCAGCAAAACAAGGTAGTAAGAGGCTCTGACATTTTTTACAGGACTACCCGAACCAGCCTGAACCTTGAAACCAGAACGGCCAAGTCCTTAAAGCAAACGAACTGCTTTAGCTGAGTAGTCCCAGCTTCTGAAGCTGTAGCACTGACTCCCGTTAACCCCAAAAAGGTCTCTCCACAGAGGCCAGCTGGACGCAGGGCAGTTTCTCCTGCACTAGCACGAAGAGATGATGCCATCCTGTGGCTGTTTGGGAACACTGACTTCCTGCAACGGTTTTCAAGCTGCCTCCACTTTGACTGCCCTTCCTGGTGAAAGAGGGACACATAATTAGAAGGGGTAAGTAAACTCTCCTGAGAAACTGCAAATAAGGTGTCTTATTTACCTTTATCTCTGAAATACAAAGCTCATACCTCTTAAGAGAATATTCCCTGCTCTCATGTAAGATTCAGCTTCAGAAGGAGATCATGTCTACACTGTGCCCTTTAACTGAACAACACAGCAAAACCTGTTCTTGCCTACAGACAGGCGACAGGAAGAAATCACTTCACCACAGTAAAGAACCCTCATCATTTTCCTGTGTTTTTCTCTCAAGCTCTTAGCACAGAACCTCTGCTATTTTCCTTTCCTCCCTCTGTTAGTCTCCTCCTTCCCCCAAACCAGGGCCTGGATATCCTAACACGGCTCAGATGAGTCTCTGTCTGCCCATGCACACAAGAGGCACACTCCTGATAGTACTCAGCTTTGAGAATCAATCCTCTAGCTAGCTGTCCTCAGCCAGGTCCTAGCAACCACAGACCAATTAATTGCTTTGCAGTATTAAGTCATTTAAGAGATCACATAGCCCCCATCCCTGTTTTAGAGCAGACTCTGAAGACCTAGTCTGGGCCTGAGTATTGCTCCATCTCCGTAAGGAAGGCTTAGTTTAAATGGGAAGAAAAAGAGTTCTGCCACCCAAAGCAGACAGAAAAATTTTATGAGCTCCTTTATTTTCTATTTCATTACTTCCCCCCAAATCCAGGAAGGATTCTTTAAAATGTATTACTCAGTTTAGCACTGGGATAGAAAAGGCCATTAAGACATAGGACAACCATGCTCCAATCTGCTCAGACAAGGAAGCCTTTGAGCAAGCATCTGTTGGTGAGCTCATACTTCTTTTCCCTGGCTGTAGCTGATGGTCCAGAATTTTAATATCTGCTCAAGGAAAGAAAATAAAACTCACCTTTATGGCTGTGAGGAAAAAAAGTAGCCAAATGTGAAACCATGCTAGGGAGAGCACGCACGATTTGTTTAACTCAGAGATACTCATTTTAGAGGCAGATGACAAGTATTATCATTTCAGCATCAGTAGCTACCGCACTGCTAATGAAAAAACAGAAGGTGGCAGATGGGACAGTTGCATGGAGAATTTTTTTCATGGTCTGTAAGCGCCTTCTCAGGCAAGCAGTATGCAGAGGCAGGTTTGGAATGGTAAGCAGAGGATTGGAGGAGTATAGCCCTTGCACTCACCCTCTTCTGGGCCTTGCCCAGGAGTGTAAACATTAATTTACTGCATGTCTTCTCAGGCTTTTCTTTGGGCTGGGAGACAAGAAGACACAAGCAAAATAGAAAGCAGGATTTTAACCTGGAGATTAGATGATACTGGAGGTTGAGGAACCCAGACTACAGACCTCACTTGGGTTAACGAGCCTTGCCAGCAGCCTGACATTTCCCAAAACTCAGCTCTTTGACTGCAGGAAGAGTAGGGAATGTGCCCCAAATGATGAGGCAAAAAGGAAAAGAGGACCACCCACAGACCAAGGCAGGGAGAGGGGACAATCTCAGGAAAGGGCTCTCTGATGTAAATTAGGGGGATGTTATTTTTTAGTGGGTTCGAATTTAATTTTTTTGAAGTCTGAAGCAGATGGCACCTGAGAGAAGGACAGAATTAAGGGGAGTCAGCAGCCTGGGGTTTAAGAAAGAACAACATGTGTTAAAGCTTGTTTTATGTAAAGTTCATAGAAGGTGCATACATTGGATCGAGCAGGTGTTTGTGTTTAGCCAGTCAGGGGAGCTACAGGGATGCTCCCCACAAGCCCTCTCCCAGTCTCTAACAGACCATCCACCAAGAGCTCCAAAGGCTGGAAGCAGGCTAGGCTGCAGATGCAATCTCTGGGGGCATGCTGGTCAGCGATTGTGTCCAATGTATTGGAGAAAGCTGTCTGAATCTAACTTGTTAAGAAATACTGAATCTTTGGGTACTGTCCTTCACAGAGTTCAGCCCTGATCTTGTTCCTCTTCCCCGATACGGACCTCTTCTTCCTCCCCATGGTTGGCTTATTACTGGAAGACTGAGGATGGATCTTCATCTCAGTAAAAAGGATGGAGAATTCATGGCCTTTCCATGGCTCCCGGTTCATGCCCTGGGAAAAAAAACCCATGGAATTTCTATTACTAAAGCACCCAGACCAGGTGTTAAGAGTCTACCACTACTGTCCCCCCTCTAATACCATTTAACTCTCCAATAAACAGAGACGCTATTGTTTACCAGATTTTGACTGTAATTATAACCAGTCTTCCAAACACTCCTAATATAAATCAAATCTCTATCCAGTTTGGAACACAACAGGACTGAGTCATCTTCAAATCAAAAAATAAGCCTGTACAATGAGATGCACACCAAAGCACGCACTGAAAGCCAAGGCACAGGCTACATGAGACAGTGAGCCAGCATCCCACTGTGTCTCCTAGTGACTGTTCTTTTATGTGCTCCCCTCAGAAATCAAGGCAGCTCAACATCAAGTATCTCTGCCCACAAGAATAAGGGAGCTATGCGCTCAAATCCTCTGGATCCAGGGAGGACAGAATAAGAGCTGGAAGTTTCTTTATGGATTATTTTCCCTTCAAATGAAGTTACTTAGGATAGCCTGGGCAATCTCTCCTGCTCCAAGGAGGGACATCCCACGCATGTGTTTTCTCAGGGCTAGGGAAAAGAGTTAACCACCACACAGAGCTCTGCTGCTCACCTCACTGTGCTTGTTCTCTCCATATTTCCTATTCAGGTTGGCCAAGTGGCAGTTCTTGTACCACAACACAGCACGGTGTGTCAGAGCACAGCTGCTGAGAGCCACATCACTGTCTCTGTCCCACACAGTGAACATCCAGCCATTGTGGTAGGTCATTGCATCCCCTAAGGGAAGGGATGAAAGACATGAATAGGAGTAAGACACTGCAGTTGCTCAGCCTAAGGGCTTATACACCCTTCAGGCAGAACACAGCAAGCCTGTCAAGGGAAAAGCAACAGCACAGCATAGATCTGGACAATACTTTCTAGAGGGCTGCTATTAGAGGGCATATCCTAGGGCCGGATCCTCCCAGCTGAAGAACTAAACCTTATGGCAAGAGAATATTAAAGCATTAAGTGGAAGACCAAGGACACAATGGCAATGGTAAGGACCTACCAGTGGCAGAAGCCAGCACCAAGATGGCTACTGCTGCTGGGCAAACTCCCATCTGGAACAAAAGCCACTTTCTTTGCACTTCTCACCTGGGAAGCCCCAGAAGTTGCTCCCGAGTCAGCATAGGTTACCTCATGGAAATGCTTCCCGTTCTGCCTTCTCAGCTGGCGTTTCACTGGGTTAGAGCACCCTCTCTTCCCCATGGAAAAGCAACTGTTTCTCCTATCTTCTGAGGAGACGGGCCTGTGGGCACACTCTCCTCCGTCTTCCTAGGACTTCCAGGCTTCTCTCCTCAAAGGGTACCACATCTGCTCTAACCTGACCTAACGAGCTCCCACACTACTGGAAAAACAAATACAGAGGTCCCAGATTCACTTCCCTGTGCCAAGCAGAGACAGCACAAGTACAAGGCACTCCTCACCGGCATTGCCTCTGTAATTCCCCGCTGACAGCCTCTATCTGTCCCTGCTCCAGGCAGCCTGGAAGAAGTCATAGACAGCACAGACAGATTCACTAGCTGTCTGCAAATCCACCCGGAGCTCATAGCGGATGGAGCTGCTGCTTGTGAGATTGTGCAGCTTGTCAAGACCTAGAAGGAAAAAAAAAAAAAAACCCAAAAAAACCTCTGTAAAGGGAAAAGCTTGTTAACCTTTGCAGTCCTAGACTCTTACCCTGTAGCCATTTTGGTTAAATCGGCTATTTCCTGCCTCCCTCCTTCCCTGCTTGATGCTGTCATGACATTTTGCCAAGTTTATGCTGTCTTATCTCATTTTCTGGCAAGAGGCAGCAGCATCAGAAAAAAATCAAACAGCCTAAACCAACACAAGACTGGCTGTAGTGCAACATTATTTTTCCCAGAACATTTAAAGACCCTTGCGCTAAAGACCTTGACCTATTTAGTGCTGGATTTTCTGATCCACAGAGAGTTCACTAACAGGACAGACAAAAAATGACCAAGTACACCAAGTTTTTTGTAGTATGCTGGTCTTAGCATTTTCACAAATGCAATTTCCTTATTTCCCCTCTCCTAGGAACACCCGAGCCTGAAATAAACCTTTCCAGAATTTGGCTTGCTCTGGGACTTCTCCAAAGCCCAAAGATGTCAATAGAAATACTTAGTGGGCCTTTAGAGATCCCTCAATACTTCATTAGCATTTCTAAGGAAGACACAAAAGCTGACAGTTCAAGACTGCAGGCTTGGGGGGGGCGGGAAGTGGATAGCTCAGCATTTAAGTGCTTCTACAAAGCTAATCTTCAGCTCTTCACTAGTCACACCCGTGTACCGTACCAAGCCAAAATACCCCAGTGTGATCTCCAAAGCCTTCCACATAATTTTCCCAGCGTTTGTAGAAATCCACCCGGCCACTGCTCTGCCTCTGAAACACCTGCAAAGTAAGTGTGAGTTCATGACAGGTTGAGGAGATACAAAGAAGACAGAGATCAGAAATACTCATCCTGATTCAGACGCAGATGAAAAGGTGACACATTCAGGAACAGACAGCTCTACCCGATGGTACACTGCACCTGCGCAGGGTATGCACAGGAATCCATTTCCATTTTCTGACTGCACAGAAGCGCTGGGGTGAATATTTAGTTGTGTAAATTTTACAGTTTACTTTCTACAAATGCCTGAATGTGATCTAAAAGTTTAGACAAAAGAGACTTAGAGACAAGATACACCAGACATTTGGGTTTCTAAACTTCACCAAAATCAGAGGGACTTAGCATCCACAACCAAACAATGAAAAAGCCTTTGAGTGATTTAGCTTCCCACATCATTCCTACCAACAGCCTGAGATCAGCATCCACCACCCTTCCTAAAACATGTCACTCCATCAAGAAAGAGCTGAAACATAGTAGCACAGTAGAGCAAAAGGAGCCTCAGCTAACATCAGTACCAAGTCCACTTGATTATGTGGGCAAAAAAAACCAAAGAGGTGCAGAGAATCACTGACTATCCATCTACCTCCATCGTCACAGTACACCTGCATCAGCCTGCTGCCATGCCCATTCAGGTAAATGGTGTACGTGCTGCTGGAGGCACTTCTGCTGTCTCTGACTGCAGCCTGCTGGATACGGGTAGAGGAAGGTAACAGTGAGAACAGGGAGGGCAAAACTTCACACCAGCAAAGCAGGCCATAGAGCTGGAGGAGGCATTTCACACCCTTAGGAATCTCCTAAGGACAACAGGACTGGAAGAGATGTAAAGAACGCAGCAGCTCCCACTGTACACTCACACAGTGCCCAGCTGCATCAGCAGGTTGCTGCTGGCAGCCTTTCCCGCCACCTGGGAGCTGGCACATGGATGGGGTCCCCAGGGGCCACAGGAAATACAGGAGAAGGAGCCCTTGTTTGTGAAGGTGGGAGTGTCAGCAAACAGGGACTTCAGTTTCTCTGCATTTCACAATTTGCCCACAATGGACAACCCCTGTGGGCACTAGCACAGTAAAAGAGGCTCCCACAGCAAGCTGGCATGAGGTTTTGTTTGATTTGCTACCATTCTAGTGTGCATTTCCTCACTTCCTGACCTTCGAAAACAACCTCGGCAGCTACCCAATGCCGCGAAAGTACTTAAAGATCTGTGCCCTACCATTACCGGATGGTGCAGAAAGATCTCTAGCATGTCATCATCTCTCCTGCCCACTGGCAGCTCACCAGCAGGCTTTGTCCTGTGCTTGGCTAGTGAGGTTTGCCAGCAGCACTGACCAGCATGGGCAATCTTCATTCACGCCATCCCATTGTGTTTCCAAGCCTCCAGATGGCGTGGCTTAGACTAGACACCCAGCCAGGAGACACATCATTGATCTGCTGGATGGTTCGCTTATGATCACATAGTTCCTCAGTGCATCTGTACAACATGAACTCCATGGCTGACCTCCACCATAAAGCACAACAACTGCAGAGCACAGGGAAAAGTGCAACACCTAAGGCCAGTTCCTACCTGCTGAGAAGGTACTGTCTGTTCTGCTCTGGTGATCTCCCTTATAGGCCATCAAAAAGATGGCATGCCTCACTCCTTATTCCAGTCCTTCTAGCACAAACGGTTGTTTGCCAGGACTCAGCTGTACTTCCTGCCAAATAAAACAGATCAAAGGTCAACCCAACTCTGAACGGCATTTAGCTTTTCCAAACAGTGCCTCATACTACATATGCATTTACAGGCTCTTCTCGTAGGGTTCAGACAGGCACATTCACTGTATATCCGTGAAACATGCAGTCAGGCCATCTCCTCAGAAGGAAAGTTCCGGGCAAGGTCTCAGGAAACACTGTTGGGACACTGAGGATACCCTGTCCCTGGTGAGTGCTGCCCTTCCAGCTAATAAGTTAGAAAAGTGAAGTGAAGCAGCAAATGTTCTTTGCACCCAGAGATCTGTTGGGAAGAGGCATTCCACTGTCAAAGTCCCTCCACAGCTTCTACTCCTGACAGTAACACATTTCCTTCCTTAAGCTCTCCCTCCCTGGGCTGTGGATAGCATAGATTCGCCCTCAAAATTGTTTTCTTGTGGTCCATATACCCACAAGACCCAACTGGCAGAGCCCATAATCACAGGGTGATTTCGGTGGGGTCTGCAAGACTGAAGAATTCACTGTACCTTACTTGTGCTGTCTTGACCCTGGAAGGTCAGAGCGTAGCCATCAATCTGTGCTGCAGGAGGAGTCCAGGTAACCACACCAGTAGAATGAGTCACAACTGATACATGGAGGTTCTTGGGAGGATGAATCTCTATTGAAAAATAAAATTCAAGTCCCATTGCATCAATGAAAGACGGCAACGGCAGTGCAGGGCTTGGGCTGAGATTTCAAAACCTGATCCTGTCAATGGGGAAGTACAGAAGTCACCCAGTGACCTTCATAGCCAGAAAGCAGTAGGAGCCTGGACCAAACATGGCAAGGCCTGCTATGGATCTGGTCTGGGATGCTTTGTGAGCCCTGCAATTGGCTCAACTGTACAGGAGCTCCTGATATGCCTGTTTGAGAAGTTGCCATCAGGCTCATCTCTGAGGAGCATTCACAGACAGGTCAGGTTTGAGCTCTATGCCTCAATCCTGGGGCATGGTCCTAGTGTGCCCTGCTGAGAGCCCCTACACCTTGTCGCCCTACTGCAGATAAAGAATGACTTCATGGGTTTCATTGTTGTCATGCTTCAGCCTTCTTTAGCAAGTGCAGGAATACAAGGAAACCCACAGCTTTACAGTTTGGTCTGTGCTGTATATGGGACACCAGCTCCCTCACTGACATCAAGGGCTTAGCCAGACTTCTCCTGTGCAGTCAGACTGCCCAAACAGAATTATTTTTATGCAATGCCAGATCACAGCAGTTGTCAAAAAGTATCTTATGAAATACCCACAACAGGGCTGCAGTTCTTCCCTTAGGATAAAAACTATTTCTAAAGTTCAGTTGGAAATAATAACAATAGAAGCAGCCTCTCCCTAATTTTCATCCAGTGCTTGCTATATTCTATATATTTTGGGAACGTGTTAAGGAAAACAATGTAAAGAGTATGATTTGTCTGGCTTTCCAGGTTTTAGAGAGAATGTTCTTGGTGGGCAGTGCTGGCCTTCAGCGAAGAGTGCTCCAACCCTGAAGTACACCTGAGTTTATAGCAAACGGTAACTAAATAATTCATCTAAATTCCCTGCTCTTCCACAAACCTCCCTGGGAGACTATGGACATGTCATTGTCCATTGATTCAGTTCTTCTCCATATAAACCAGGCCACAACATTTCCCAGACCTTGAAGAGTGCTACAAGGATAAGCGTAACAACAATCATAACACAT
The DNA here is from genome assembly GCF_023634085.1 of Falco cherrug. NCBI lineage: Eukaryota > Metazoa > Chordata > Aves > Falconiformes > Falconidae > Falco > Falco cherrug. The sequence continues at coordinate 5,581,979 of NC_073708.1, read as the reverse complement.
CAGTGAAATTCTACAGTTGTTAAAAGCCACAGCGAAAGAACAAGGACAAGCAACGTCTGTCTTAGATAAATGAGTGGAGCAGCACGCCTTCTCCCAGGAAATGCTGCACTCCTCAAGCATCGAGTTACCGCTTAAAAAAAAAAAAAACAAAAACAAGGCAGAGAAGAAATCAAACCACCAAATACAAGAACAACAGGGACAGTGACACCAAGATCCACACAGCACCGTGTCTAAAACACTGGCTATGCATTATAACTGAAGGCCATAGGCTAATGATTTAAGCATTAGTTCAATATCTAATGAACTTATGCTTCATTTGGGAGACCACTACACAATGGCTAAAGTAAAACGACCCAGACACCTCGGAGTAGCTCACTACGTGTGTAGCCCCCGCTGGACAGAAGAGGGAGCTAAAAGGTACCAAATCCACGACGAGAAGCAAGGGGTGGGAAGGGCGGCCTTACACAGCGCTGCTCTTGCAGGCCGGCCCGCAGTTTCCATGGGCGCTGCTGCAGCCGGGTTTAACGCTAGGGAATAATCAGCATTCACCTTGTGTAAGAAAATGTTGTTTGGAGGATTTTTTTCCCCCTCCGTACCTGTATTATTTTAGCAGAGGTGTCATTACTTTTGGAAATATAACACACACACACAAAAAAAAAAGATGAAAGAAAAAAAAAAAAAAAAGAATACATGAGGGTTTTTAGTGCAGGTATTTCAAAAATATCTACACCAATGCTTAAAGCATTCCCTCTCCCAGAAATTTCATTTCACTTGAGTGTCTCCATTTTCATTCCAGTTAAGAAACCCCACTATAACATTTCAGTTCGCAGAAACTCTGCTTGCATTTCTAGTTCCAGATAGGTTCAGTCTCTTGGCCTCAAGAGACTCGCACCAGCTTGATTCATAAACTAAGAAAAAGTACATTAGCAAAGGCAATGGATCTGGAATGACCCTGACATGTTCCCAGTACACCATAATCCTTATGGCTGACTGAACAGGACAGATTTAAGCCTGTTTGGCAGTCTCCAAGGTCCAGTCTAAGGTTAGTAGTCAAAGGGCAGGCCATTCTTTTTAACTGTGCGCGATTCTAAAATGGTTTAACTTTGGTTGTTAAACCTCTGTTATTGTTAGGCTTGATAGCAGCACATGAAGCACTACATGCTTTTGATTAAGGACTACTGAAATAAGCTGGGTACCATCAGCTGTCATCACTCTTGTATGACGACATCTGCTTTTTCTATAATCATCTATAGCAGCAGTCTGTTATAGTAGCCTATACTTACACATTTATCTCCAGAATGGGTTTACCACTGTGCATCTTCATCACCCAGTAATGCAAAGGGAGATCACGAAACACAGAATAATAAGAGAGTAGGGTCCCTTCTACCCTGTTTCCTTTCACTTCTGCCCACAGTTACCTGTCAGTGTGTCAGGGCTTGCCCTCTTGCTCTGCTTGCTTCCCAGCTCTGCCCAGAGATGGATAGGGAACTTCATGCCTGATTTCAGTCCTGCCAAGGTGGTAGTGCTTCTGTCCTTCCTCACTTCTATTTCATAGGTGTCCCCATCAGCAGAAGCGTAGCTTACCATATACCTGTCTATGGGAGCTTGGACGTTGTCCCAGGAGATGGTGGCCGAGTCCTCTGTCACGACGTCACTAATCAGATTCTTGGGACTGTCCATTTCTAAGAAATAAAGTGCAGAGTAGAAAAGGCGGGTAATTAAAAGACACATGCTCCCTTTAAAGCTTTTGTTTTCTAAAGCCCCATGACCCTACCCTCAGGAAGGAAAGGATGACATGGACTAACCCATCTGTAGCTTTACTGGATCTCAGTAGCTGATCACCACACTTGCTATTGACAATGCAGAACTGGAGTAAGACAAAGTAAGGCACTGAGACATGGCCATATTCAGACAGAGGCCTCCTAAGTATCATCAAGCAGAGATACAGGGAAGAATGATTGTGCAGAAGGTCCAACTGAAATCTGAGGCTATGTCAAACCTAAATTCTTATGAACCTTAAGCAAGATCCATTAGACCATTATTCAGGAGTCCTGGCTGACACAGATACAGGGAGGCAAAGAAAAAGATGTGAGAGACTGAGGCAGCACCAACACCCTGCTCCCCTTTATCAGCCTCTCCCACAAATACCTCTTTTTGAGATGTGAGGTGCCAGCAAGGTATAACACTTCTCTACATTACAACTGAGGAAGGAAGACCTCGGTAAAAGAAGTGGCCAAGGGAGAACATAATCATAGCTAATTCACCACGTGAAACTACATTCCTCCTTCCATAGCTGCAACCATCGTACTCCAAGATTTCCAGAGGCCACTCAGAGTGTGCCTGCCCTCTTGCTCTGCTTGCTTCCTTTCCCTGCCCAGATACAGATGACACACACCACAATTGGCTTCAAGCTAACCAGGACAGCAAGACCTGTGTCCTGCCCTGTCTCCCCCTCATTCCCAGGAAAGGCTAGCAGTGTCCTCTGCCGAACAGTCAGTCTTCAGCCTAGCTAAGCAGTCAACTTTTGCAAGCAAAAGTCTTGATTATACAAAGGGAATTACTGACAGTTAAGAAAGACCTAATCCAGGCTCAAACCATTTGCTAGCCTTTCATGTTTTGGGAGAAGACGATTAGGATAAGCATGTTTCCTTCAAAGTCTTGATTCATTGATAAATACTATTCTTATAAGTGAAACTAGTTGAATCCTGCCTAAACTTAGGACGGTTCAACAGCAGTAGCATATACTGTGGGGCAGAGCTAAGCCACAACTGCAAACCTTAGCATACCTGAAGACCAAAAAGAGCAGGCAAAGTTGCTAAGCGAAGGATCACAGTGCTTTAGCAAGAGCTGTGAAGCTCATACTGGGCTGATAGTTTCTGAACTAACAGAGCAGCTATTAGTTCTCTACACTTAGCACTATCTCTATGTGAAGCTTGAAGGTGCCCCCTCAAGACAAACGAGTGTCTAGTATATGCTCTATAATAGGTCAGAAGAAAACAGGACAGAAGTTGAGGTCACCTCCACAACGGTGTCATGTAAAAGCAAAAGGATTCTCTAGAATACCTGTCACTGCCTCAGTGCTGATCCTCTTGCTCTGCTGGGCTCCCTCCTCTGCCCAGGGAAGATGACATATTCAATGCCAGGTTTTAGTCCTGTCAGACTTGTGGTAGTCTTGGTCTTTCCCACTTCCATCTCCTCTGTGTCACAATCAACAGAGGTGTAGTTCACCTATCTAGGAGAGCCTAGACCCTGTCCCAGGAGATGGTGGCTGTGTCCTCTGTCACTTGGTCAGTCACCAGGTGATCTGGGCTGTTGATTTCTGCAGAGACAGTTAAAAGTGAAGAACACAGGCTGTCATAATCAGGCTGTACTGTGACACTCTTTCCCCCTTTAAGGGCCTTGCCAGTGTCTTCCTTTTTCAAGTTCCATTTCTGATCACACATTAATTAGAGCCATAAAGCTGGGAGGTGTCAAGGTCTGAGGTGGTTTGACTGGGGTCTGTCTTTAATCCTTACACATGCTTTCCTAGGAAACTACACAGCCAGTCCTACCTGGACAGAAAAGAGCCTTTTCAAAGCAAGATATTGTTACTTCCTTGTTTCCTCATGGCCACAAGACTCCAAAGCTCACATACACGTCATCTCTCCAGAAAGTCAGATGCCAACCAAAGCTCTTTTGTTAAGAGATCAGAGTGACCCAGGTACACGTTTACTTCAGCCAGTCTATGACCTAGGGCATGAGTCTTGCAAATGCTTACAACCATTTGCAATGGATTCAGACGTTCAGCTTGACAGTGTTGTTATAAATTGGCAACCCTCACACTGGGCAGATCCCTTATACCTCCTTAACTAGGACTGGCAACACAGGGGAAAGTCCTAATAAGAACAACTGAGGAACCAGGATTAATCATCCTATTGCAAGAAAAGGCATCCTGTATTCTGTTAATTTCTCTGCATTTCAATATTTTCATCCGCAAAAAGGAACTGAGCATTTCCTTATTCCACGATGAAGGATAAACAAATTAACCAATTAAAACAAGACTACACAAATACATGAGACACTTTTGCAAAGGCTTCATTTTCCTTAATCCCTATTAGTATTCACAACACAGCCCATTTGTAGTACATACAGGTAACCAGAATCTCTCTGTGGTGATGCTGAAAAGGTTTCACAGCAAGACGCACTAACCTCAAGACTTGATCTGTTAAGCCTGAATCTCCCTCTGCTGTGAAACTGTCTTGGGATGGACGTACTCACTGTTGTTAAGGGCAAGCTGGGCTGTAACTTACAGTCTTAACAAAATATATTGCCCACTTACCTGTTATAGCCTCAGTGCTGACCCTTTTGCTCTGTTGTTCTCCCTTTTCTGCCCAGATGCAAATGACATACTCCATGCCTGGCTTCAGTCCTGCCAAGGTAGTGATATTCTTGTCTTTCTCCACCTCTCTCTCCTCTGTGTCCCCATTAGCTGCAGTGTAGCTCACTCTGTATCTGTCTGTTAAAGCCTGGACTTTGTTCCGGGAAACAGTAATTGCATCCTCCATCACTTGTCAGCTCAGTTGGGCTGTCGATTTCTGTAAGCAGAAGTCATAATTATTAGAAGTTTCAGTATAGTGCTGTGGTAATCACAGTGGTCTAAAGACACAGACAACACAAGTTTTTATAGGCAGAGGTAGTATGTTTTATTAAGACTATCAAATATATTTGGAAAAACAGGTGAATTTTGAGAAAGAATTCTATGCCCAAAGAAAAAGAGCTTGTGTGTCCAAAAGCTTGCCTGTTTTTTTTCCTCCAGCTCAAACTGGTAAATCTAACAGAAGTTTTATCTGTAGCTATAAACTGAGTTTTGATCATGCAGTGTAAATAACTGACACTTAAGCGAGTCCCATTGAATATCACCATTTGCAGAGCCAAATCATTTTGTACTGTTGGATACAGTGCAAGTAGATAAAAAGTGGGTGCTAACCACCTGCAAGCCCTGCCACTCTTGACACATTGGTAAACATGCTTGCATGTCAGTGCGAAGGCAGCCAGCCCTCTGCTCCTGTGCTAGGTGAGCTAGGCCGCTGGCTTCTGCAGGAACACTTAGGAGTGAAGAATGCAGATTGTCCCAATGAAGCTACACTTACACCCTTCCCCTCAAGGGCCCTGCCAATGTCTTCCACCTGTCATCCTTTATTTCTTACCAAGGATGGACCTGAACTACAAAGCTGGAAGGTGCTCAGTTCTGAGGTATTTCAGCTGTGGTCTAGGTCTCCTCCTCACAGCAGCAACAGCAGGACTTTCTGTTGGGGGGAGACAAAAGAACAGCCAGCCCTGCACCAGCAAAGAGGAAAGCCCAACTGCCTTCTGAAGATCACTGCCTCTTGCCTGGGTTGCTCTGGAAATTAACCCCAAGACCAAATCACCTCCTCAGAATCTGTCTGAAATGCAGCTCTCCTGGAACAAGGTTATTTCATACTAAAGCAAAACATCCTACCTGTCACAGCCCTGATGTCTGCTGGGCTCCCCTCTCTGCCCAGAGGCCAGTGGCATATTTTTTGCTTGGCTTCAGTCCTGTCAGAGCATCAATGCTCTTGTCCTTCCCCACCTCCATGTCCTTTGTGTCCTCATCAGTTTTATTGTATATCACCAAGTACCTGTCTTCCAGAGGCCAGATCCTATCCCAGGAGATTGTGACTGTGTCTTCTGTCAGCCATCTGGGCACTACGCTACACTGGCAAATTTTTTAAGAGAAGGTTTGAAGGAGTGAGGACTACTCTCACATTCTCCACTAGAAAAAAAAGCCGCTTTCAATCTCCTCCCATTATTACAATCATTCCCCTGCCCTTTTCACAGATGGAAACATGATGCTAGAATTCACGAGCCTTAAGTCACTACCACAATGCAGCCTGCGGGAACATGGCCCTTCGAGGACAGCCCAACAGTCCATGATCTTTACACAGAGCATTGTTTTTATTGGTTTTGGTTTTTCTTCACTAACTGCTAAATACATCTTAGCAGTCGGAGCAATGAAGCACTTGCAGATGTATCCCAAATGATTGCAACGGCATTTTATTCCGGCTTAGTCTTCTGCAGGCTCTAAACTCCAGAGCACAAATGCACAACCATCTAACAGCCACACTGTAATTTACCACACACCAGCTTAGCTGCACTATGATTTACCACACATTAGTTATGGTAAAAGTTGTGCTTTTTCCACCTGTGTGTACTAATCTCGCCTCTTTTGTGAGATGAAAACACATTACTTCTCATTTTAATGAAAGATGCTGAGGTTTGTTTGTGTCACCCTAGAACAGTGCACACTGGGAACATGTATTTGAATAATCACAACTCGGCTAGTTAGCAGTGTAAGATGCTCACCTGTGGCAAGAAAAATCAAGTGAATGATTTTCTTGTGTGATATGAAAATCAAGTTTTTTCTTCAGTTATAAAAGTACTGCAGCTGGATATGGGCTGTGCCTGTACCCATATGCAATGTATTTAACTCCTTCACAACCTGGGTGGTCCAAGAGTTTCCTAGCCAGTCACCTGTACAAGTGAGAACATGGGCTAGCCTGAGACAATGGACCAACTTGAAAGCAGGTGACTGACTAAGCTTCATAATTAAGCATTTAACTGATCCTAACTGATCCTTGCTGGGTGGGAACTTGAGGCAGTCTTACAAATCCTCCGAGGCAGCTCCTGTTGTGTCTGGTCTGATTTATATGCTTAAATGTGTTGGTTAGCATCCTGACTGGAGCATCCCAAACACTCCCCCAGGTAATTTCTGCTGTAGAAGTCCAGATTGCACACATATAATGTTTCTAAGTGACCAGTACAAGCTGCTCCTGTACACACACAGCCACACTGGACCATCACTGGCTGGATTATAAGAACTGAGCAAAACTGGTTCAAGGAGTTTCCCAATCTAGCTGCAAATGCAAGCACCTTCCAATGGAGACTCCCTGTCACCAAGGGACAGCAACCAAATGTCCTGTTTGGGAGATTTGATTCCCCAAGTGATTCTCAATTTATGCCATGACCCAAATAACTTTGGTTTTCCTCTTTAACAAACACTCATGACTATTTGTACAAAATGTGCATGACCCGCCTCGTTCTATTGGGAAAGGCCACAACAGCCACCCAAAGAAAAGCTTGGAGGTGGTTTATGGCATTTTAAAAGAAAAGCACAAACGACACATCCCACTTACAAGGCTTTCATTTTGGCTGTGTTTCACTGTTTTTTATACCAGTAGTAAATGCTGCCTACCACAGGGCCTGTCCACAGCAGGGCTCAAAACAAAGAGCCTTCAAACCTCTGCAAAGCAGGAAAAGCTTTACTAAAACAAGTAAAACTGATTAAGGAGTTTGAATGTCAAACTCAGTTCCCTCTGCTGCTGCAGCTTACCTGTCAGCTCTGGTACTCGCCTTCTTGCTCTGCTGGGGCCCCTTCACTGCCCAGATGTGGGTGACATACTCTATGCCTGGCTTCAGATTCAGTAAGGTGATCATGCCATTTTCACTCCCCACTTCTATTTCCTTGGTGTCCCCATCAGCTGAGGTGTATCTCACCAATACCTGTCTATGGGAGCCTCAACTTTATTCCATGAGACAGCGGCTGTATCTTCTGTCACCCGATCAGTTGCCACATTGGGCTATCAAGTCCTGAGAGAACATTTCAGAGTACAGGATTAGGAAACTCCAGCTGAATTAAACCTGCCACGACACATGCCCATTTCCTTCATTTTTGCCTTGCTGCTATGGCCAGCTAAAACATATCACCTAGGTTCCCTCCTACAGCCCCTTGAGAAGAAAGGCATCTGTGGGCAACCAGCATGGTCAGAGTGGGGACTGTTCCCACCATTTAGATGAAAACATTAGAAAGCAGGACTGTTCCACCACTTAGAGGAAACTTCCAATTTTTTTTCTGCAGGAATAGCTTGCATGCTACCTGCCTCACCTTCCATGGGTACAGACTTGAGCATTACGTTCTTGCTTGCCCTCCTCACAGCACCAAGCATAGGCCCCATCCTTTCTCTGCCTGCAGTATCAGCCATTTGTTGCTCTTCCCTTTCTGCCTACCCTGCAGACCTGTCTCTCAGATTCCCCCAGGGCTTCTGCTATTTTAAGTGATGAATCAAAGTTTAGTGGTAACTCTTGCAATAGCTGGTATTCGTCTTAGTCACAGCTCCTAAGTTCCAGGCATTACATAAGAACATGAGCAGAATTACTCATTGTGGATTTTTTTTTTCCTTTTTAAGAAGTTTTGCAGCCCCATGTCTGTGAAGAACAGCTTGAAAACACAAGCCGAGGGTGCTGCAAATAATCAGAATCTACACAGGGAAGAAGAGCAACCTCAATGGCAGCATGGAGGTTGTAGGTTCTGTTGTTTCAAATCAATTTTATTTTAATGGAATAATTTAAAAGACAACCTCAGGAATGTCAGGCCTGATTTGGGGTTTTTCAGCCTTTGAATGCAGCATGCCTATCCTTTGGGTAGACATATTTCAGAGTTCCCAGAATTTTATAGGTAGAACAAGAGTTCAAAATTCTTCAAGCTCTCTTTTGCAATATAATAGCTCAAAATTATTCTGCCTTTTTTTTTTTTGCCTTTTTCATAAAAAAAAAAAAAAAAAAAAAAAAAGACCTTGAAGCATCAATGAACCAACAGGGTTTCCAGATCTGTTTTAACAGTCAGGTCTGGAATGGCTAGGCTTCCATTACAGGAAAGACAACAGTCAAGTAAGAGTAGAACCTGCCAGGCCTTCTGAGCTGCGCTGAGCATACAGTTGGAGCAGAAGCCAGCTTAAAGATGTTTCTGTGCTCTCCTCATACAGGAGATTACTATGTCTGACTTGGGCTCTGTTACAGGATAAAGCAGTCCAAAGCTTCAACCTCTAAGGGCCAGCAAGGAGCTGAAGCCCTTTCAGTCACTTCAGATATAAGAGGTGAAGACTAAAGCTACTACAGAAATGCCAGGGCTGGGACACTGTGCAGTCCGCTGGACAAGCACAACTTCACCACCATGGGGCAGGCATACCAGAACACACAGCAGGCTGGGACTACAGCCCCAGTGGAAATGCACGCCTGGCAACAGTGTGCTAATATGCTCCTCGGTCCAACTATTCTGTTCAGTCTGGTGACCAGAAAAATAATGTTGGAGTCGGGCAATACAAGAAGGAAGAAGAACATCTTGTCTTCCTTGCTGTTCCTGGGCTCAGAGACCAGACATATCAGTGGCAAATAGCCGTGAGGCAGTTGGCGGCAGCTGCCCCAAGGATCCACGAGGAAGGGCCATACCCAGATCACAGATCGTGTGCGCTAGATTTAAGCAAGGTCATTCTGTCAACAATCTCATTAGGGAAGTCATGAACCAGAAAACTTTGAGTTACTGTTGGACCTAGCTCTGAGCTTGTCTGAGGGTTGTTATTACATACAGAGGCCAGCTTACTATGCTTTACCCTGAGTCTGGCTAGAGTCATTAGTCAAGTTAAGGGAGAAGTTACTGTAGGTTTAAAAATCAAGGCAAAAGACTCAGCTATGGCTAGGTTTAGTGTTTAATATACAACGTAGACAAGCCCAAACAAGATATAAGCAGACCTGGCTGCAGGTCATGCATGAAGGCAGCCAGCTGTGCACCTTTAGTGCTGCCATCTTGACAGATCTGTCCCTGAACTCTGTAGTAACATCACTATCAAAGAAACTTTCCACATACCAGTCCTACCACTCACTGAGGATGGTTTCCCCTCTGTATTGTCCTTCACAGGTACGACAGTGACCTTGTACTCTGTGCCAGGTTTCGAGCCTACAAAGAGCAAAAGGGAGCATTACCAACAATTAGGGAAGACAGAAATCTAAACTTTAAGTTCCTTTCTACTACAAACCTAGAACTGGATAGACTAAACAAAATAGCTTTAAGAAAAATTACTATCTAACTTCCTTTTGTCTTGAGAATGCCTCGATAGCACTTTTAGCCTAGGCTTACCCTTATTGCTGACATTAACTATAGCAAGTGGGGATTTCCATAACATCAGTGTTACCAGCTTGGAAACAGAAGCATATTCTTTATCCCTAACAAGGACAGAATTAAAGCTGAATGACTATTCCTTGTAACTTGCTATCCACAGGGTAGAAAGGCTTCATCCCTGTGGAGACCCATTATTACAGGATGGGGGAACCCCAGCAGATCTCACCCTAGACTACAGCAGGCACGAGGTGAATTGAAACTGGCCATCCACACACAAAAGAAAAATCGTCTCAGGACTGTGGTCTGACTGTCAATCACTCCTGCCACTTCTCCCTGCCCAGTTTGGAATACCCACAAGTACTCACCAGTCATACTGTAGCCACTCTTAGGGTCATTGCTTTTGGGCACCATAACTTGCTTCTCATCCATCTCCACCAGGGATCTGAACTTCAGCTTGTAATAATCCACATCTGTTGGCGGGTTCTCCCACCCCACTTCCAGGGAGTGTTCCATCTCCTCTGTTATCCAGACAGCATTAAGTGCAGACAGGACTGGGAAGGATAGCAGAGGGCCATGAGGAAGCAGCCTCTGCACAAAAAGGTAAATATAAGATACAAAGTTGCTAAACAGTCCTCCTCCCTACCCAGTCACGGGCTCTAAGACCCCAGACATTTTCCTCAGCCAAACTGAAGAGTTAAGCAAGTACAGCATAATCATTATTTCACTCCAGCTCAAGAGTTTTCTGGCTCTCAGCTCCCACCTGTTATGCTAGAAGCGAGAGAAATGTCAAAATAACCAAACTTCTCACTGCTCTTGCCAAGTGCAGGCAGACAGCATAATATCACCTTCTAACAAAATGGCATTTCGGTTCTCAAGGGACTGCTTCAGACATGCAGTCTTTCCACACTCAACCTCCTAACCTCAGCAGCATCAGGCCCATTTAGTCCTGGGAAGAAACTATGAAGAA